>NC_080171.1:60537503-61137503 GCF_950295315.1 Erinaceus europaeus | reverse complement strand
GTGCTTAGGGACAGCTGGCACAAAATTGGGATATTGATGGATATTGAACTGCACTACTTCTGGGTCCTAGTTTAAGCAACAAGGAAGTGTTAAAAAGAAAAAAATCACCTAGAAACTCACCAATTTACAACTGTGACTTACTGAGTTTCCAGTGTTGTTGACCTATAGAGGTTGGAACAGCAGCAAGGAGACCCTATATTGACATCAGGGACACTGACCTGGACTGGTGACTCAGGATAAAATCTCTCCTCCTCCATTAAGATATATGAACAGGAGAGTCGGGTGGTAGCACAGCGGGTTAAACGCAGGTGGTTCAAAGCGCAAGGACCAGCGTTAAGGACCCTGGTTCGAGCCCCTGGCTCCCCACCTGCAGGGGAGTTGCTTCACAAGCGGTGAAACAGGTCTGCAGATGTCTTTCTCTCCCCCTCTCTGTCTTCCCCTCCTCTCTCCATTTCTCTCTGTCTTATTCAACAAAGATGACATCAATAACAACAACAATAATGACAACTACAAGAGCAACAAAAGGGAATAAATAAATAAATATTTTAAAAAGATATATAAACAGGGAAATCAAACATCTTAGCCACAGTGCCTTCAGCTGCCACAACAACTACAAAATACTAAATATGGAAACAGAAATAGACAGAAATGACAGAAAACTCAAATGACCAGACAGACACTGATAGAGAAAAAATGGCAGAGATAGCGTTCAGAAAATTCAATATGAAATCACTTCAAGAAACTAGTTAAGAACTCAGTGATCATTTTACAAAAGAATTATAAAGTCCAGGGAAAAAATTCTGAACAGAACTGCAGGGCCTAAAGGACACTTTAAAAAAAAATTTTATTTATAAAATGGAAACACTGACAAAACCATAGGATAAGAGGGGTATAATTCCCACCACAAGAACTCCATATTCCATCCCTTCCCCTGACAGCTTTCCTATTCTTTAGCTCTCTGGGAGTATGGACTCAGGATCATTATGGGGTGTAGCAGGTGGAAGGTCTGGCTTCTGTAATTGCTTCTCTGCTGAACGTGGGTGTTGACAGGTCAATCCATACGCCCAACCTGCTAAAGGACACTTTTTTATTTTTTTAATTTATTTTTTATTTAAGAAAGGATAAATTAACAAAACCATAGGGTAGGAGGGGTACAACTCCACACAATCCCCACCACCCAATCTCCATATCCCATCCCTTCCCCTGATAGCTTTCACATTCTCTATCCCTCTGGGAGCATGCAGATTCTCTCAAAAGCCTAGACCAACTAGATCAGAAGTAACCAATGGCACAGCTATATACAAGATACTGGGTACTATACAGCAAACCCTAACAAAAGAACTTTTCAAAGTTAACCCAATTACCAAATAATGTGATGATAACATTAACTATCCATTATCTTTTTGAACCCTAAGACAGCAGGAACCTCACATATCCACTAGAGAACCTATATTTCCCCCAGTCCTGGAACCTTAGGAAAGGACACTTTTAATACAGTTCAGGTTGAGGTAAGAGACCTTGGAAGTAGACTTAATCTGGTGGAGGAAAGAATATCAACATTAGTAGACACAACCACCACACTGTGAATTTAAAACTATTGAAGAGGAAAGGTATAGGAAAAATGAAGGAATTCTTTCTGAAATAGCAGACACCATCAGAAAGATGAACATCATAGTTAATTGGGATCCCTGACAAAGAGAAGAGGGAGAGGAGAAGAGAACATATTCAATGAAATTTTAGCAGAAATTTGTCTATATTTTGAACATTGATAAATTTTTCTTAGCAATGTTCAAAACATATAAATCCAAGAAGGTGAACATACACCTAAAATTTTTAATTCAAATTGACACACACCAAAACACATCATTGTAAGATTATACAAAACCAGGAACAACTTAAAAATGCTGCAGGCTGACAGGAAAAGGAAGGAAGTCACATACAAAGGCAGAACCATCAGGCTTTCATCAGATTTCTTATTACAAACCCTAGAAGCTAAAAGGGAGTGTAATATTCAAAGTAATGAAAGATAAGAATTGCCAACCACAGATTATGTATCCTGCTAAATTATCTTTAAAATATGAGAGTGAAGCAAACATCTTTGCAAACATTCAGAAACTGAAGGAATTTTCTGCTTAGAAACCTGACTTGCAAGATTGTCTGAGAGAAGTCCCACAGGAAAAGAAGAAGCAAAGGAATTCTACTTTGAATGAGATGATCTACATTAGAATAGAGCCAAGAACACAACAACAACAGGGAAAAACAGACACAGAAAAGGGGAAAGCAAAATAGAGCAACACAGTCTAATATTGGTGAACCAAGGACAATGTTAAAAAGACTATTGTAGATATTATATGTTAGCAGTTCAAGCCCCAGGCTCCCCACCTGCAGGTGGGTTGCTTCACAGTCAGTAAAGCAGGTCTGCAGGTGTCGATATTTCTCTCCCCCTCTCTGTCTTCCCCTCCTCTCTCCATTTCTCTCTGTCATATCCAACAATGACAACATCAACAACAATAATAATTACAACAGTAAAAAGGGAAACAAAAAGAAAAAGATAAATATTTTTAAAAAATCTAAAAATATATATATCAGATAAATTTGACTTTCAGTCAAAGAAGGTGAAAAGAGATCAAAGGATCAATCCAACAAGAAGACATAACAATCATCTATATATATATATATGTATATATATATATATGCTTCCAATATGTATGCACCAAATTATCTAAAAAATATACTTACTGACCTTAAAGAATATTGAAGATAATGAAAGCAGCACAATATTAGTTGGAGGCCTCAATACACTACTCACAGCAAGAGACAGACCATCTGGACAAAAATATCAACAAGGACATAGATGCATTAAATGAAGTCATAAGTGAGATGGCTTAACAGATATATGCAGAACCTTTTATTTCTCCCAAAAAGAATATAAATTCTTTTCTAGTGTACATGGAACATTCTCAAGGATTGACCATGTATTGGGAAACAAAGACAGCTTTAGTAAATATGTGAATATTAAAATCATAAGAAGCATTTTTTTTCTGACCATAAAGTAGTGAGGTTAGAAATTAAACATAAAAAGAAGCAAAGAAATATAGCAAACTATGGAGACTGAAGAATACATTTCTGAATAATTCCTGTGTCACTGAAGAAGTCAAAAGAGTGATTGAGAACAATGAAAATAAAGAGACCAACTACCAGACCCTGTGGAATAAAGCAAAAGCTGTCTTAAGATGGAAGTTTATAGCAATATAGGCTCAAATAATAAACAGTGAAGATCTCAAGCCACCTATAAATCACAACTAAGCCAACAAGAAAAAGAGACCCAAAGGTTAGCAGAAGAAAGGATATAGTTAAAAACAAAAGCAGAAACTAATGAAATAGAACCCAGAAAATTACTCAAAAGATTAATGAAACTAGGAGCTGGTTCTTTGAAAGAATAAATAAAATAAACTTCTGGCTAGACTCACCAAAAAGAAAAAGAGAAAAGCCACTAGAAAAAAACAATCAGGAACGAGATGATATTACAACTGAAGATAGGGAGACAAAAAGGATCATGGAGACCAGGCAGTAGCACACTAGGTTAAACACATATAGTGTGAAGTGCAAGGACAAGTGCAAGGATCCTGGTTGAAGCCCATGGCTCGCCACCTGCAGGTGTGTCACAAGCAGTGTAGTAGGTCTGCAGATGTCTGTCTTTCTCCCAGTCTCTCTCATCCTCCACTCTCAGTTTCTCTCTGCCCTATTCAACAGCAGCAGCAGCAACAGTAGCAACAACAACAGAAACAACAACAATGGAAAAAAATGGAGCAGTGGATTTGTGGTGCAGCCAGCGAGCATCATTGATGGCCCTGGAGGCAAAAGAAAAATAAAAAGAATCATATGTGAATCTTATGAAATCTCTATGGAAATAAATAGGATAACTTAGATGAAACGATTGCATTCTTAGAATCATACCACCTGCCAAATCTAACCCAAGAGGAAGTAGATCTCTTAAACAAGCCAATCACTAGTATGGAAATTGAATCAATTATCAAATATCTTCAGAAGAATAAAAGCCCAGGCCTAAATTATAATATTTTTATTGTCTTTATTTATTAGATAGACACCAGAAATTGAGAAGGAAGGGGGTGATAGAGAGGGAGAGAGATAGACACCTACAACACTGCTTCACCACTCGTGAAGCTTCTCCCCAGCAGGTGGGGACCGGGGGCTTGAACCCAGGTCCTTATGTACTTTAACACGTGTGCTTAACCAGGTGTGCCACCACCCGGCCCCAGCACTGCTGGTGGGAATGTCAATTGGTCCAACCTCTGTGGAGAAAAGTCTGGAGAACTCTCCGAAGGCTAGAAATGGACCTACCCTGTGACCCTGCAATTCCTCTCCTGGGGATATATCCTAAGGAACCCAACACATCCATCCAAAAAGATCTGTGTACACATATGTTTTTGGCAGCACAATTTGTAATAGCAAAAATCTGGAAGCAACCCAGGTGTCCAACAACAGATGAGTGGCTGAGTAAGTTGTGGTATATATATACACACAATGGAATACTACTCAGCTGTAAAAAATGGTGACTTCACCGTTTTCAGCTGATCTTGGATGGACCTTGAAAAATTCATGTTATGTGAAATAAGTCAGAAACAGAAGGATGAATATGGGATGATCTCACTCTCAGGCAGAAGTTGAAAAACAAGATTAGAAATGAAAACATAAGTAGAACCTGAAATGTAATTGGCATATCGCACCAAAGTAAAAGACTCTCGGGTGGGTGGGTGGGGAGAATACAGGTCCATGAAGGATGATAAATGCCATAGTGGGGGCTGTATTGTTAAATGGGAAACTGGGGATTGTTATACATGAAAAAACTATTGTATTTACTGTTGAATGTAAAACATGAATTCCCCAATAAAGAAATAAATTTTTTAAAAAAAGGAAAAAAAAAAGCCCAGGCCTAGATGACTTTACTAGCAAATTTTATAAGACTTTCAAAGAAAAACTAATACCTATTCTCCTCAAACTATTCCAGAAAATTATAGAAGGGCAAACACTATCAAATATGTGTTATGATGTGAACATCACTTTAATCTGCAAAGTAGGAAAGGACTCAACCAGAAAAGCAAACTATAGACCTATATCTCTGAAAAAAATTGATGCAAAGACCATGAACAAAATCTTAGCAAACCAAATTCAAAAAACATAATTAAGAAAATAATTCACTAAGACCAAGTAGGATTCATCCTTGGGAAGTATGGTTGTTTCAACATCTGCAAATCAATCAATGTAATTCATCATATCAACAAAAAGAAATATAAAAATCACATAGTCATATCAGTTGACACCAAAAAAGCATTTGACAGTATCCAACACTCATTTATGATAAAGACCCTCCATAAATTGGGAAGAGAAGGACCATTCTTCAGTATAATAAAGAACTATTTATGACAAATCCACAGCTAATATCATTCTTAATGGGGAAAAGCTGAAAGCTTTCCTCCTAAAATTAAGAATCAGACAAGAATATCCATTATCTCCACTGTTACTCAACATAGTTCTTGAGGTCCTCTCCACTGCACTCAGACAAGAAAGAGATATCAAAGTCATACAGATTGGAAAAGAAGAAATAAAACCATCACTACTTGCTGATGACATGATATTACACCTACAGAATGCCAGAGACTCCACCAGAAGACTACTGGAAATATTCAGTAAATTCAGTTGAATAGCAGGATATAAAACCAATACACCAAATCTATGGCATTTCTGAATATAAACAAGGACTCAGAGGAAAAGGAAGTAAAAAACTGAACCTCCTTTAGAGTTGACTTCAGAAAGATAAAATATCTGGGAGTGAGTCTCATGAAGGAGGTGAAGAACCTTTATAATGAAAACTATAGGACATTGCTAAAAGAAATAGAGGACACACAGAAGTGTAAGAACATTCCTTGTTCCTAGAGTGGAAGGATAAACATTATTAAAATGGCCATTCTATCAAAAAGAATATATAATTTCAATACAATCCCTATCAAAATTCCAATGGCATTTTTAAAGCAAATTGAGCAACTTGTCCAAAAATTTATATGAAACCACAAACGGCCATGAATTGCCAAAATATTTCTGAGAAAAAGGAAACATATGGAAGTATCATGCTCCCCAACCTCAGTTTATACTAGAGAGCAATTGTCACTAAAACAACATGGTACTGGAATAAAGATGGACGCTGGGATCAATGGAGCAGGATTGAAAGCTTGGAAATGGGCCCACACATATACCACCACATAATGTATGACAAAGGGCCCAAAACCATTTAATGGGGTAAAGAAGTTCTCTTCAGCAGATGGTGCTGGCAACATTGGATAACCACATGTAGAAAAGTGAAATTAGAACACCAAGATCAAATCAAAATGGATTAAAAATGTAGATATTAGGGTGGAGGGTAGATAGCATAATGGTTATACAAACAGACTCTCATGCCTGAGGCTCCAAAGTCCCAGGTTCAATTCCCCACACCACCATAAGCCAGAGCTGAACAGTACTCTGGTTGTTTTTAAAAAAAGATGTAGATATTAGACCAGAAATTCTAAAATTTATAGAAGATAATGTTGGTGAAATTTGCAGGTCCTTCACATCAATGATGTGCTTGGAGACTGAACCCCTTGGGCATAGGAAATGAAAACAAGAGTAAATAAATGGGATTACATAAAACTGAAAACTTCTACACATCAAAAGCAAACTACATAATGATAATCAGGCAGCCAAGTAAATGAGAGAAGATATTTGCATATCATTCATCAGACAAGTGACTGATATCCAACATCTATACAGAATTGGTATAGATCTATAAAAAGAGGCAAAAATAACCCAATAATTCCAAGCCAAAGAAGTAATCGGGCAGTAGCGCAGTGGGTTAAGCACAGGTGGCACAAAGCGCAAGGACTGGCAGAAGAATTCCCGGCTCCCCACCTGCAGGGGAGTCGCTTCATAAATGGTGAAGCAGATCTGCAGGTGTCTCTCTCTCCCCCTCTCTGTCTTCCCCTCCTCTCTCCATTTCTCTCTGTCCTAACCAACAATGACAACATCAACAACAATAATAACTATAACAACAGTAAAAACAACAAAGGCAAAAAAAAGGAAATATTAAAAAGAATAAGCAAACAGACATTTTTCTAAAGAAGTGGTACTCATGGCCCAAAGACACATGAAATATTCCCTTTCACTTATCATTACAGAAATGCAAAGTAAAACTTCGTTGAGATAACATCTCACACCTGAGAGAATGACTTATATCAACAAACCAGGAAATGACAGGTATTGGAGAGGTTGTGGAGGAAAGGGAACTCTGTTACATTTCTGGTGAGAATGCAAACTGAGATAGCCCCTGTAGAAGACTATATGGACAATCCTTAAACAAATAAAAATGGAAGTATCTTATGATCCAGCAAATGCCACTCTTAGACATTTATCCTGTGAATACTCAAACACTAATTTGAAGGAACATATGCACCCCTATGTTCATAGCTGCACTATTCATTCACAATAGACAAAGAGGAGAAGCAACCTAGATGCCCATCAACACATCACTGGCTAAAGTTATAGGATATATATTCCCTGGAATATTACTCTGCAATCCAAAAAGATGATATTGTGTCCTTTGGGACAAAATGGATGGACCTAGTGGTTATTATGATTAGAAAAGTAAGTAAAGAGATGAAAGACAACTACCAGGTAGTTTGACTCATATGTGGAATCTAGAGATCTTATATACATGAACTTGCCAAAAAAAAAAAAATCCAAACAAAACAGAGGCAAGTAAACTGTAATACTTACGGGAACCATGGTGGTTATCTTCAGGAGGTGGGAGATTACGGATATGGAACTTTGGTGGTGGGTGTGGTGTGGAAGTATACATTGTAATCTTATAGTCTTGTAATTATATTAATAACAAAACATTATTTAAAAAAACGTTTTTAAAAAAAAACCTTGGGCGCCTGGAGGCGGGTTAAGCTATCTTTCTCTTCCCCTCTCTGTCTTCCCTCTCTCAATTTCTCTCTGTCCTGTCCAACAACAACAACAGTAAGAACAACAATAACAATGGAAAAAAAGATGACCACTAGGAGCAGTTGATGCATAGTGCAGGCACTGAGCACCAGCGATAACCCTGGAGGTAAATAAAATAAAATAAAATAAAAACCTTTATCATTCCATAAAACACATAAGATACTTCAAAAGCTTCAATTTATCGTTTTGTTCAATAGAATTAGGTAAATATGGCTTATAACACATTTAGTGATGCTCTATTATGGAATTTCTATATGAATCAAATATATTCATGCAACGAGGACATCTGGAAGTGAATAAAACCAGGTAGAATTTGAAAAGAGAAGCAGATTGTCAGGGGCAGAACTTGTGGGTTGAAGATTGGTCAAGCAGAGGAGTTTAATACTTGACTTAAGGAAAATCAAACATATTTGAGGATGACAGGATCTAGACTGCTATACAAAAAAGAAAAAAAAGTCATTTGAGCTACAGTAAGGAGGATGGATTTTTGCAGGGTATAGGTGGTGTGCTCCTTATGAGAGTATTATAGTAAGCCATATAAAGGGGAAATTGACTTACATTAGTATCTGTGGAGATTGGGTAAGATGGATTTGTTTGACAAATATGTAGGAGATTGAGAGACTGTAACTAAGAGTGATGAGACAGGAAAGGTATGAGATCTAATACTCTGGTTTCTCTCTCATATGAGAGAATGGGAAATCTGGAAATGGGCCAGGTTGAGAGTTCGATGATAGTGGACATGGGATTTGCAATAAATAAAGCATAGTGGTTTGCAGCTGAATATTTCTCTAACAAAGGTTTTCTGTTATATCCCACTTGTTAATGCCACTGTCTTTCTTAGAACACAAAATTCTCAAAAGAGAATGAGTATAATAACCATAATGATGTATATTTGAGAGACATGACATCCTTTGATAACTTACTATTATTCTCCATTTCAGAGCAGCATTTGTACTTTCCCCTTAATAGGCTTGTAACAAAATGTGAAAATCCATTTATTGTGGACAACTAACAGCTGGTGCTTCTGAAGAATGAAGGAAATATTGGTGCCCCTGGCTTGATTAAAAACATTAAACACGCATGATTATCAACAGTGCTTTTTAAATCAAAGTACCTATTTAAAAGGGGGAAACTTAGGTATTTGGGTATTACATGTATTTTGAGGTCAGAGTTTTTGTCATTTAAAAAATTTATATTAGTGATTCAATATTGATTTGCCAAATGACAAGGTAATGGGGTTATAGTTCCACAGTGTCCCCACCACCAGAGTTCTATATCCTCATCTCCTTCATGGGAAACTAATAGTTCTCCCAAGGTCACAGATATGTGTTGACTTTGTATCTACCATTATCTATAACTATATATAACTATATATAAATTATATATATATATATATATATACATATATATATATATATATATATATCATCTGTTTTTTCTGTGGTCCTGCCTTGCTTCCTATGGTATTTTCCAAATTCTCCTTTCAATAATGGTATAAAAGCAGATTCTTGCTGACAAACATTTTGGGTCCTGTGTAATTGGAATGCAGAGACCTTTGATCATGTTCCCCTATCCATCTTGGAGTATTTTGGGATCTAGAAGGTGGAAGTTCTGGCTTTTGAAACTGCTTCTTTTCTGGACATGGATGTTGGCATGTAGATCCATACCCCCAGTCTGTTTCTCTTTCCCTAGTGAGGCAGGGCTCTGAAAAGCTGCGCTCTGGGACACATTGGTGAGATCATCTTCCCAGGAGTTCAGGATGGATTCATAGCATCTGCAACTTGGTGGCTGAAAGGCAATAAGATATAAAGCAGAACAAAATATTTAATAAAAAGGAAGCAAAAAGCAGGGATAGTACAGATGAAAATAGGGACCCTAGAGTGGAAAGTAGCTAGAAAGTCTATTTTAGGTATGTTCCTAGGGGCTTTTTGCTTGGACCTGATAGCTAACATGGAAGTGGGCTAAAAACATTCTCTGCGAAGATGTAGTAAATAGTTGAGAATAGAACTCAAAAGCTGTATTAGGGCAGAGAGTAGCTCCAAACTTAAAGTATATAAACACATTTGACTGTTCGCTACATTTATCTGACTGGGGGCTTGTATATATTAATATTTAGCACAGGAGCCTGTGTAACTTCTGAGTCCCTCTCAGTCTGAGCTCAGAGAGTCCATGCTCAAAGCTGGGAATATTCTAAGCTGCACTCATTTCAGGACTGGTCTTCCTTGAGTGGTGGAGTAGGATGATGCAGCTTCCCTTCAGAAAGTGGGGCAGCTCCTACTGTTGCTACCATATAGTGATCACAAAATCTGGGAGAGGTCCTTGAAAAAGCTTATGATGACATTCCTGGTGAAAGTGATGGTGAATAAAGGGATCTATCAAAGATCTAGGCCTATCATATCTTTGGGAGAATCCTAGGATTCCCTGACTTGGACCCCAGGTGATGGAGTAGCCTGGTAGTGACCAAAAAGGCCACTATTGAGTGAACTGATCCCTTGCCTTTTACAGCTTTTGCAGTCCCTTCTTTATCTGATGAGCTTAGATTCTCTCCCAGCTGTTAAAATGTTGTTAATTGTTGTATCCAAATCAGTCTGGCATCCAGCCTCAGGTTGGGAAAGAAATACACCTTGGATTTTGGTGGGATCTAAATTAGCCCCTTGTTTGATGATTCTAATAAAGGTTGTCATGGGGGCAATAATTGCCTTTTAGTTGAGAAGTTAATGTCTATTGTCAGTATATCTCTTGGTCAGTTTTATACCTTTATTCTTCTAAAGATTGTCAAGGGGTGACAATAATGCTGATGTTGTCAGGATAGATTAGGAGATATATCTTACTTTGTTTAATTAGTTGAGTAGATTGAATGATTGAGGGATATAAAGAGGAGTTAGGAGAAGATAGTATCTAGGCCTAAGTAATAAATATTTTATTAGAAAATTTATGGTGCATCCTTTAAAACATTCTAGTAGATTATGTCTAAGTGTAATTCTTGAGGACTATTAAGCAATTTTATTTTGAGTTATAAAGTTACCCCTAACTTATGGATATGTGTGTACACGTACCCAGTCTCCTAGGCCCTAGCCTATATCTAGGATCTGTAACTTTGTTGGAGAGTGTGTCATTTGAAATGGAATTGGGTAGTCCCATGTGTTGGGAAAGGTCTCACCACATTATTAGAGTCAGAAGGTTGACATTTCAGGCTTGCCATCTCTGGATACAATCCAAAGCAAAAAGGCAACATCAAGTGGCATAGTGACACCTGTTGCATTGATTTAGTTGAGGTCAGTAGAGGAAGTAACACAGGGAAACGGATCAAGAGAAGAAGCTTCAAGAAATACAAGCAAAGTCCCAGAGGTTCCGGGACTTAGAGAAATACAGATTTTAAAGAGAGCAGGGAAGGTTCCATATGGTCTTAGAGTTTTAAAAGAAATATGTAATTATGATAATAACCAAGTTAGTTGGGAACTTGTTTTTCATTGAGAATGCCATGGTTAGGATTTACCATACTATATTTGTCCTTATCATGCTTTATGTCATTTAATGATGTCAACTAATAACAATATATTAGATATTGACAGGAACAAATGATTCTGGTCTATCTAATCTAAGGTTGTAGGCAACATAGTGCTTAAAAAATTACTTTTTGACATGCTCTAACCATGTAAGCCCAGTGTCTTTTTTTTTAGTGGTTTATATGTTTACACTTTAATAGGAATGTACATAAACACCATTCTCACCACCAAAAGACTGTGTCCCATTCCTCTCACCCCCACCCCCCCATGTCAGAGTTCAGTCAGTTTATAAATGTGAAACCTTAAATGATTCAACTAAAGGAATATGTTCAGAACTAAAATTTAGGCAGCAGAAAAAACGAGATATATTTGATCTATTTTCCCCTGACATACTGAATTAATAGCAAATTATAAGATTGTGAGTTAATATGAATATAGTTACATAGTGTCCCCACCACTTAAGGTCTGTGTCCCCACCCCAACCCCCTAAGATGGACATGAAAACTCCCCCTGCCCCGTGAGATTTTACTTTGGTGCAATACACCAGACCCAATCCAAGTTCTTCACTGTGTTCCCTTTCTGGATATTATATTTGTATGTTGTTATAGCCAAAATTCTATATAAGAGATAAGAAATGGGGAAAGGGAGATAAAAAGGAAAGCCACTTCATCAATTATTTCAGAGTATGAAAGGCCTTTTCTCTTACAAATGAACACTTGCCATAGGTCACAGTTCTTGATGGATTTTTGCTGTTATCCTCTAATGACAACCTATTTTAGATGTTCATTTTGATATTCTATAGTTATTAAAAGAACATACTCAGGGCTGGGTGGTGGCACACCTGGTTGACCGCATATGTTGCAATGTGCAAGGACCCAGGTTGGAGTCCCCGGTCCCGAATTGCAGGGGGACAGCTTTGCGAGTGGTAAAGCAGGGCTGTAGGTATCTTTCTGTCTCTTTCCCTCACTATCTCTCCCTTCTGCTCGATTTCTGACTGTCTCTATCCAATAAATAAATAAAGATAATAAAAAAAAATAAAAGAAAGAAAGAAAGAACATGCTCCATACATTACAAGAGAATGCTAAGGAACCTAAATATGGGCCAGGTGATGATGTACTTGGTTGAGCACACATGTTACAACATGTGAGGTCCTGGGTTCAAGCCCCAGGCTCCACCTGTGAGAGGAAAGCTTCTCCAGTGATGAAGCAGTGCTGCAGGTATTTCTATATCCCCATCCTCTTGATTTCTGGCTATATCTATCAAATAAATAAAGATAAAAAATTTTAAAAAATGAAGCATAAAAAAGAAACTAAGCATTTATATATGTTAAGATGTTTTAATGAAGTGAATCCATAGAGGAGCCCATTAACAGTATATACTCCATTTGAATATAGATATAAATCATTCTTTTCTTGAAAGATCCCCTAAATATAATACCATCATTATTTTCTTTGTTGGGGAATTAATGTTTTCCAATTGACAGTAAATACAATAGTTTGTACATGCATGACATTTCCCAGTTTTCCACATAACAATACAACTTCCACTAAGTCCTCTGCCATCATGTTCTGTGACCTGAACCCCCCCCACTCACCTCAGAGTCTTTTACTTTAGTGCAATACACCAACTCCAGTCCAAGCTCTGCTTAGTGTTTTCTCTTCTGATCTTTTTTTTCAACTTCTTCCTGTGAGTGAGATCATTCTATATTCATCCGTCTGTTTCTGACTTATTTCACTTAACATTATTTCTTCAAGCTCCATATAAGATGGGCTGAAAATGGTGAAGTCACCATTTTTAATAGCTGAGTAGTATTCCATTGTGTATATATACCACAACTTGCTCAGCCACTCATCTGTTGTTAACACCCTTTTTTTTTTTAGAGTTCTCCCCATAGTCATAAGAACTTTTCGTCATATCTTACTCTCTTTCAAGTCCTCTTCTTTCGTCTCTTAAAATACTAGTTAGATATTTAACACTGTCAGACCATCTACTTTATTCTAACTTCTGTGCTATATATGAAGGATACTAGATGAAAGGCATTTTCAAGTTAAAATGAAAGTCTTGAATTACTGGACACATAACATAAGAAACAGTAAGTAGAGATGGATAGAGATAAGGTTGAGACTCCAGAGTCCTGCTTCACTAGGGAAAGACAGAAACAGGCTTGGAGTATGGATCAAACTGCCAGTGTCCATGTCCAGTGGGGAAGCAATTACAAAAGCCATACCTTCTACCTTCTGCACTCCATAATGATCTTGGGTCCATAATCCCAGAGGGATAAAGAGTAGGGGAACTTCCAATGGAGGAGATGGGATATGGCACTCTGGTGGTAGGAATTCTATCAAATTATACCCCTCTTATCCAATTAACTTGTCATTCAGAATTAAATCAAGACTGCTTAAACTTAACTTTGTTGTCTATGTGTTTTAAGTTACTCAACTAAGAAATTTTATATTACTTGTTCACCGTTGCCATAATAATTAGTTAGAAGAAAGGAATTGAAAGGATACAGGTCAGAAAAGGAGTTTTCATTTTTAAACAAATCTTTTAAACAAAATCTTCCATGTAATTTAGATATACACTAAAACATGAGGATCGGTTGTCTTAGAAAAGTCATTTTTATCTGCTATGCACTTTCCTTAACAATAACCAGCCAAAAGTAACCCTCCTGCATTGCTGGTGGGAATGTAAGTTTGTCCAATCTTTGTGGATAGCAGTCTGGAGAACTCCCACAAGGGTAAAAGTAGGCCTGTCCTATGACTTAGCAATTCCTCCCTGGGGAATGTAGTCTAAAGAATCAAACCTATCCAAAAAGATCTGTGTGTACCTATGTTGATAGCAGCACAATTTGCAACAGCCGAAACCTGGAAAGAACCCAGGTATCCCAACAACAGATGAATGTCTGAATAAATCATGGCATATAAACACTATAGAATACTACTCAGCTATTTAAAATGGTGACTTCACCTTCTTTATGTAATCTTGGATGGAGCTTGAAGGAATAATGTTGAGATAAGCCAGAAAGAGAAGGATGAGAATGGGATAGTTCCACTCATAAACAGAAGTTTAAAAAAAAAAAAAAAGAATAGAAGGTAAAACACAAAGCAGAACTTGGACTGGATTTAATGTATTGCATGAAAGTTAAAGACTCTGGGCTGGGAGAGAGGAGTATTCAGGTCCTAGAACATGATGGTGAAAGAGGACCTAGATGGTGGGTTAGAGTGTTATGTGGAAAACTGAGAAATGTTACACATGTATCAATGACTGTATTTTATTGTCAACTGTAAATTATTAATCTTCCACATTAAAAAAAAAACAGCTATGGAAAACACAAAGCAGAACTTGGACTGGAGTTTGGTGTATTGCACCAAAGTAAAAGACTGCAGTGGGGTGTGTGGGGGGTGGGCTTATGTCCTGGAACATGATGACAGAGGAGGACCTAGTGGGGAGTTGAATTATTATGTGGAAGAATGACAAATGTTGCACTTGTACAAACTACTATATTTTACTGTAAACTTTAAACCATTAACCCCCCAATAAAGAATTTTTTTAAAAAAGAATACCCAGTCAAATCTAAAAAATATAAGAAATTTAAGGAAAAAAAATCTTGCCTGGGTGAGTACTCATGGGTGTGTGTGTGTGTGTGTGTGTGTGTGTGTGTGTGTGTGTAAATTTCCAGTAAGTTGCACCTGAGACCTCAATTTTGCCCTCCTTTACTGTTTTAGTTAGGAACACACACACGCACGCACACACACACACACACACACACACACACACACACACACACACACAGAGACTCATTCCAGTCTTTTTCTTTTTGATGTTCTACCTGTTAATGAAGCATCTTCTGCCCACTGCTCAAGGTTTTAAATGTTAGAAGGCTTTTCACTCAGGTACAATTTTTTTTTTTTACCTTTTCCCTGGAATATTAATATCTGACCAGTGTGCCTGACAGCTTCTTTCCCAGTGCTGCTGTGGGCTGCCTTAAAAGGAAAAGGCTTATGTAAAGAAGACAAGTGTGGGAAGGCAGACATCAGCTTCACAGACCAAAAAGCTCAGCAATTCCACCCACTGCTTCTTTCCCAGAGCAAACTCCCAGGAGATGCTCTTCTAGTGAGATGTCTGATGCTTTACAATGTTTCACAATGCTTCCCCGGCTCTTTCTGATTTGAAGATTTCCTCATGATAGCTAAATTTTATTAGATTATAGGACCACAGTCTGTAAATGTGAAAACACTTAAAGAGAAGAAGAAACTTTCAAAGCATCTGTTTAATGTAGGAGTTTAAAAAAAAATCTGAGGGGTGGGGAAACCTATATCTAAGTCTTACAAAATAAAAGCTTTTTAGACAGGCTAGTCTTCCTTTACATCTATAAGTAAAATATTCATGAATTCTGCTGTTATGCTATTTATTGTCTGCTAGATACAATAAAAAAACTCATATGCAGAGTCGAAATTACTGAAAACTGCACTGTTACCTTACAATGCTTCACAGAAACTTCCTGCAATCTGCACTGCAACATACTGTCTCTTGCTGGAGCAACATTGCTTCACAAATTTCCAGGAGTGGAAGCAATGATCTTCTTCACTTTCTGTAATGCTATTCCTAAAAGATGTTTGGGAGAGGCCCCTGACTGCTGTAAGGGCAAAGTATTCTACATAGCCTTGATGGGAGGAGAAAGCACTGAAAGGGGCAAATAAACACATTTAGGATACACTGAATATCTGTGCACTACAAACACACCAAGGGAAACTTTTAATGAACTAATGAGTAGAGTAGTTGTACCTTTTGATGAGACAGAAAGAAAACTCCAGGAACATACTACTTCAAAAGGTAGTTCTTTCTTCTACTGGTGATAGATTGATTATGTATCTCTTTGAGCTACCAAGAAGGTGTTCTTTTTAGGTGTCTATGGTTCTGTACCTGCTTCCATTGATATATCCACTCATGGCTTTATCTATTCAGAGAGAAACTTAGTGTGTCTGCTTTGTTCTATCCACCTTAAAGTAGAAACATAAAAGACCCCTCATATTTGAATAGAAAGAATCCTATCACCCCATGTGGCTTGTGGCTGTCTTATTGGACATTTCAAATGAAGCATTTCATCTCTGCAGAAAATCTCTTGGACAGTGATTCTCTAAATGGAAGTTTCCTGAGCCTCTGAGTAAAATGGTGGGAAAAAGCTTTTTTTTCCCTAATGTTTGATAAGTGCAGTGATGAGCCTACCTGGTAGCACAGTACCTAGAATACTGGGCTTACAAGCACCAGGTCTCAAGTTCAATCCCCAACATCGCATATGCCAGAGTGATGCTCTAGAGCTCTCTCATTACTAAATAAAGGTTTTTAAAATGTGATGAGAGATTGTGGGAAAAGGTCTTAGTATATTTTGCTCAGGGAATTGAAGAAGAGAAGGTTTTGAAAAAATGAAAAAAATTGTCCTAGGCTTGAAACTGGGAAGAGTCTTTAAGTGCTGTCCAATTTTGATTATCATTTTCTATGAATATGTGAAAAATACTTATGTTTTGAACTACAAAACTATCGGAAAAATATTGTGTTTCAGCAAGGCACTGTTTTCTGGCCAAGGATCAGAAAGAGCTTTATTAGATAGAATGAAATGGTTAACTTTAATATATCCAAAAGATGAAAAAGATGAGCTGTGAGTTAGCATCAAGTTTCAAAATGAAGCAAAGATAGGCTTTCTGAACTCTTGTTTATTATAAATAGGTATCATTTCTTATTCATAACTGTTGTGAATAAGAACAAGTTGTAAAAAATGAGAACAGAAAGTAATCCATGGTCTTATTTTCAACACAGCAGAAATATTATTGATAACAGCAATACTGCAAGTTTAACATTGATTATTTATGATATTAATAAACTTAAAACATTTACTATTAATATTAGCACCATTCAGGATATAGGCATTGTTATTTCTTAACTATAAAATATGTCAGTGGTCTTATTAGAGAATGCCTATTGCATGATTAATTAATTTATTAAGCATACATTTTTTAGTACTTTTCTTTTTTTTTTTTTTAATTTTTTATTTAAGAAAGGATTAGTGAACAAAGGCATAAGGTAGGAGGGGGTACAACTCCACACAATTCCCACCACCCAATCCCCATAACCCACCCTCTCCCATGATAGCCTTCCCATTCTCTAGCCCTCTGGGAGCATGGACCCAGGGTCATTGAGGGTTGCAGAAGGTAGAGGGTCTGGCTTCTGTAATTGCTTCCCCGCTGAACATGGGCATTGACTGGTCGGTCCATACTCCCAGTCTGCCTCTCTCTTTCCCTAGTAAGGTGTGTCTCTGGGGAATCTGAGCTCCAGGACACATTGGTGGGGTCTTCAATCCAGGGAAGCCTAGTCAGCATCCTGGTGGCATCTGGAACCTGGTGATTGAAAAGAGAGTTAACATACAAAGCCAAACAATTTGTTGAGCAATCATGGATCCCAAGTTTGGAATAGTGGAGAGGAAGTGTTAGGGAGGTACTCACTGCAAACTCTAGTGTAATCCTGCTTTCAGGTATATATTTTGCAGTAGTTTATGGATACGTGTGAACATAAGCTCTCTCTCACAGAAAGTGTTGTATGTCTAGGTTATGGGACTTTGTTAGAAAGTGAACTACCTGAGATGAAATTAGAGTGTACTATTAAAGGAAAGGTCTCACCCGAGTAATGAAGCTGAAGGGTTGTCATTCCACACGTGAAGTCTCTGGATACAGTCTGAGGTGAAGCATGTTGAGATGGCAATCGTTGCTTTGGTTAGGTTGTGATCGGCGGATGCAATATTATTTGGTTTGGATTGGGAGATGCATACGGGAAAGTGGGCCCTATCCAAGGGTGCCAGGACTGAGGGAAGTAGGGGCTCTATAGTGGAGATGTGAGGTTCCTGCTGTCTTAGGGTTCAAAAAGACAATCAATAGTTAATATTATCATCACATTATTTGTTAATAGGGTTAACTTTGAAAAGTCCCTTTGTTATGGTTTGCTGTACAGTACCCAGTATCTTGTATATAGCTGTGCTATTGGAAGCTTCTAATCTACTTGGTCTAGGCTTTTGAGAGAGTCCGCATATCAAATATGTAGCCTATCTATTTAAAAGATTCAAGTTTGTCTTTTGAGAACCTTTGAGACATACAATTGACTTCCCCCTCTCATATTAATTAACTACTGATTTATATGTCTACATTTTGCTAGGAGTGTACATAAACACCATTCCCATCACCAAAGGACCGTGACCCATCCCTCCCGCCCACTCCCACCCCCCACTGGCCCAGGAAGCTACATGTCTATCGCTCACCACTGGGTTTTTACTTTGGTGCCCTACTTTCAAGAGCTATGCCAGGCAGTAAAGACATACTTCTAAAACAATATATATGTTCATCATTGAAGATAGAGTCATATTTTCCTCTAAAGAGGATATTGTTGTTGTTGTTAGTGGTGTTGGTGGTGATAGGGAAAGCCTAACCCTTCTGCTAATGAAAATAAAATTTCCTAAAGTACTTTACTGTTGTAGCCTCGATGTTATTTAATCATACTAACTTAAGAAGAACCTATAAATTTTCTTTTGAGCAATAGATGAAATTGGGGCACTACTTAATAGGCATGGAGGATATTCAATTGAAATAAAATATAAGTATTAAAATATGGATTGGAGTAGGAATAATTTAATCTGTTTATCTAGAAATATTACTGAACAACTATTCATGATCACTTACCAAGTGCCCAGCTCTACTCTTTTCAACTGCAGAAGGAATAGACAGTTCTCTCATTAGAACAAAAGTTAATAAAGACATGAATATGGTAGGTGGAGAAAAGAGGGCAAAATAGGGCAACTGTTTGCCTACTGCATCTAGATTTATGCATTATTTTGTTTGTGGTGCTGGCAACAAGTATATGCATATGTCCACCTGCCCCAATTTCATAAACCTATTATACCTCAAAGGTGGGAAAGGATAAACAAATAAACCAGACTGTGGGCTGCCACTCTGGGTCCCCCGACCCCCAGCCCCTCAGGGAACATTATCCACACCAGCATGCCTCCTATTTAGGAGATCACTTACCCGAAATCCTTGATCATGACAAGTCAGAGGCCCAGGTTCCTGTTCAGGTGCCATTCTGTGGACTGCCACTCTGGGTCCCCCTCCCCCTCGACCACTGGTGGCGAAAGTCAGAGCAGGCCCCTGGGAGTCCTGGGGTAGCTTCGCGTGGCGAGGGCAAGTGCTCAGAGAGACAAGCAGTCAGCTCTGGAGAGCCTCAGTGGGGCAACTCGTTTATTGAGAGAGAAAGTAAGCAGATATACCCATTGTACAGGGAGAAGATTAAGGTAATCATTATCCCAAACACAAAGCAACACAATGTATAGTCACATTTTGACCTACAAACTATTTGATCACAAGTAAAGAGTTACCATACAAGGTTTGATCACAAACTCACAATACAATTTACCCTGGGGGTAAATTACAGGCATTTAAGAGGAGGGGGGTGGGGGGAGGCAATTGAGTAACAAGACGTTTGAGTTGGTTTTCAAGTTTGGCCAAACACAATAAACAGTAATTCATGGCCTTTGTTTAAGGGGAGAGGAGGGACATGTGCAAAAAGGTATCCCCCATCTGGAGAAGCCACCCATCATTAGTTCACAAGGTCAGGAGGGGACCTGCTATTGTCTTGACCCAGAAGGGGGAGATCTTGGAATCAACCCACTCAGATCTCATGGAAACAATGAACAATGGCCTGGACTTCCTGGGCAGTGGGTCCACTCTCCAACACAAGACAACAACAGGGTCGACAACAACAGCAACAAAATAGGAAAAATGCCCCCCAAGGAGCAGTGGATTGGTAGTGTGGGCACCGAGTCCTAGCAATAAGTCTGGAGACAAAAAAAAAAAAAGCCTTCTATTCTTCTTTATCTGCACTGACAGAAAAATCACCTGAATATTAACCAATTACATCACATCTTTGTTTTCCCCTTCTGTCATGTCCTATGTAAGAGTTTCTCCTAAAACTCTTGACCCTGATTCATCACAGTAAAGCCTGACTCAGTTTACCCAATCCTCGGAGTCCATATATTTTTTTCTCCCTTTCTATCTTTCTTTCTTTGTTTGTTTTTAATATAATAGTGTATTTTATTCCATGATATTTCTTTAATTTTATTAATTTAATAATGATTGTCAAAAGTGTAGTATAGGAGAAGTAGAATTCCATACAATTCCTACCACCAGAGCTCTGCATCCCATCCCCTCCATTGGAAACGTCTCTATTCTTTATTCCTCTGGGAGTATGGACCCTGGAATCATTATGGGGTGCTGAAGGTGAAAAGTCTGGCTTCTGTAATTGCTTCTCTGCTGGGCATGGGCATTGGTGGGTTGATGCATACTCCCAGCCTGTTTCTATCTTTCCCTAGTGGGGCAGGGCTCTGGAGAGGTGGGGCTCCAGGACACATTGGTGAGACTGTCTACCCAGGGAAGTCAGGATGCTGTCACAGTAACATCTGCAACTTGGTGGCTGAAAAGCATTAAGATATAAAGCAGAAATAGTTGTTTAATAATCAGGAACCTAAAGGTAGGAAAGAATATAACAGATGAGATTTGAGGTCTCCATTTTGGAAAACGCTAGGAAGTCTATTTTAGCTATATTCCAGATCAGATCGATGGGGTCTACAGTTAGTGGTATTTATATACATTTCCTATATTTTGGAGCTACTCTCTGCCCTTATTCAGCTTTCTGATCCTATTTTTCGACTCTGACACCATCTTCCCAGACAAAAACTTTTGTCCACCTGCATGTTCACTATCAAGCACAAGAAAAACTTAGTAAGTCCATATCTTTTTCTTTTGATGCAGAAGTGCCTCTGTTCATGGATGTAGAGGACTACAACTAGGAAGCTTGTCATCCTCTTAAATGAAGATGTGGAGGTAAATTTCTGACGTAGGTTTTGTTATGCTCTGTGTACATTTTACTGTCTCCACACGTAAGTCCCTCAGAAGGTATGACAGTGTTTTTTAACTTATCTTTAACTTTATTTCCTTACCTTGTACTTTGAGTACAACTTATTTGTATTCAAATAGGTCTACTTAATTAAATAACAAAACTTTGTTAAATATGTACTGCAAGCTATCTCCTTCACCTCATAGCTCAGTGGTCTCAGATTACAAAGAAATAGTTGTCCTTGAAAATAATTAGAATCTCTGTGGTGCTAAAAGCAATTCAGTGGTGAACAACAGCCCTAGAACATCTAAGAGCAATGTAAGTAGGCAAATTATTATTATTATTTTCTTTAAGAAAGGATTAATTAACAAAACCATAGGGTAGGAGGGGTACAACTCCACACAATTCCCACCACCCAATCTCCATATCCCACCCCCTCCCCTGATAGCTTTCCCATTCTCTATCCCTCTGGGAGCATGGACCCAGGGTCATTGAGGGTTGCAGAAGGTAGAAGGTCTGGCTTCTGTAATTGCTTCCCCGCTGAACATGGGCATTGACTGGTTGGTCCATACTCCCAGTCTGCCTCTCTCTTTCCCTAGTAGGGTGTGTCTCTGGGGAAGCTGAGCTCCAGGACACATTGGTGGGGTCTTCAGTCTAGGGAAGCCTGGCCAGCATCCTGATGGCATCTGGAACCTGGTGACTGAAAAGAGAGTCAAACATACGAAGCCAAACAAAGTGTTGAGCAATCATGGACCCAAAGCTTGGAATAGTGGAGAGGAAGTGTTAGGGAGGTACTCACTGCAAACTCTAGTGTACTTCTGCTTTCAGGTATACATTTTTCAGTAGTTTATAGATACATGTGAAGATATGCTCTCTCTCACAGAAACTGGTATATTCTAGGTTTGGGGACTTTGTTAGAAAGTGAACCACCTGAGATGAAATTAGAGTACACTATGAAAGGAAAGGTCTCACCCGAGTAATGAAGCTGAAGGGTTGTCATTCCACATGTGAAGTCTCTGGACACAGTCTGAAGTGAAGCATGTTGAGGTGGCAATCGTTGCATTGGTTAGGTTGTGATCGGTGGATGCAATATTATTTGATATGGATTGGGAGAGGCATACGGGAAAGTGGGCCTTACACAAGGGGCAAATTATTGTGCGCTACAAAGGTCAACGTTAGCAGCCAGGTAGTGGCACACCTGCTTCAGCGTACACATTATAATGCGCAAGGTCCAAGCCCCAGGTCTCCACTTGTAGGGTGAAGGCTTCACATGTGGTCTCTATGTCTCTTTTCCTTTCTATTTCCCACGCCCCTTTTACTTTCTCTCTCTTTTCTTTTTTATTTATTTATTTATTTATTTCCTTTTGTTGCTTTTGTTGTTATATTGTTGCAGTTATTGTTGTTGTTGTTGGCTAGGACAGAGAGAAATGGAGAGAGGAGGGGAAGACAGAGAGGGGGAGAGAAAGATAGACACCTGCAGACCTGCTTCACTACCTGTGAAGGCTTCAACCAGGATCCTTACACCATTTCTCTCTCTTTTCATCCAACAATAAATAAATAAAAGATTTTTAAAAAGAAAGACAAAAGTCACCCTGACTTTAAGTTCAGGGAAATTAAGGCAAAAATTATTTTGTGAGTCATAAACTAAGATTTAATAAAACACCTAGAATTGCCAAAACCATCTTAAGGAAAAGAAACAGAAATGGAGGCATCACACTCCCAGACCTTAAACTATATTATAAAGCCATCATCATCAAAACAGCATGGTACTGGAACAAAAATAGGCACACAGACCAGTGGAACAGAATTGAAAGCCCAGAAGTAAATCCCAACACCTATGGGCATCTAATCTTTGATAAGGGGGCCCAAAGGATTAAATGGAAAAAGGAGGCTCTCTTCAATAAATGGTGCTGGGAAAACTGGGTTGAAACATGCAGAAGAATGAAATTGAACCACTTTATCTCACCAGAAACAAAAATCAACTCCAAATGGATCAAAGGCCTAGATGTCAGACCAGAAACAATCAAATACTTAGAGGAAAACATTGGTAAAACACTGTCCAACATACACCTCAAGGACATCTTTGATGAGTCAAACCCAATTACAAGGAACACTAAAGCAGAAACAAACCAATGGGACTACATCAAATTGAAAAGCTTCTGCACATCCAAAGAAACTATTAAACAAACAGAGAGACCCCTCACAGAATGGGAGAAGATCTTCACATGCCAGACATCAGACAAGAAACTAATCACCAAAATATATAAAGAGCTCACCAAACTTAGCACCAAAAAAGCAAATGACCCCATCCAAAAATGGGCAGAGGATATGAACAAAACATTCAGCTCAGAGGAGATCCAAAAGGCTAACAAACATATAAAAAACTGCTCTTGGTCACTGATTGTCAGAGAAATGCAAATTAAGACAACACTAAGATACCACCTCACTCCTGTAAGAATGGCATACATCAAAAAGGACAGCAGCAACAAATGCTGGAGAGGATGTGGGGAGAGAGGAAGCCTTTTACATTGCTGGTGGGAATGTAAATTGGTACAGCCTCTGTGGAGAGCAGTCTGGAAAACTCTCAGAAGACTAGACATGGACCTTCCATATGATCCAGTAATTCCTCTCCTGGGGTTATACCCCAAGGACTCCAGAACACCCAACCAAAAAGAGGTGTGTACTCCTATGTTCATAGCAGCACAATTCATATTAGCTAAAACCTGGAAGCAACCCAGGTTCCCAACATCAGATGAGTGGCTGAGAAAGCTGTGGTATATATACACAATGGAATACTATGCAGCTATCAAGAACAATGAACCGACCTTCTCTGACACATCTTGGACAGAGCTAGAAGGAATTATGTTAAGTGAGCTAAGTCAGAAAGATAAAGATGAGTATGGGATGATCCCACTCATCAACAGAAGTTGACTAAGAAGATCTGAAAGGGAAACTAAAAGCAGGACCTGATCAAATTGTAAGTAGGGCACCAAAGTAAAAACCTAGTGGTGAAGGGTAGATAGACATGCAGCTTCCGGGGCCAGTGGGGGGTGGGAGTGGGTGGGAGGGATGGGTCACAGTCTTTTGGTGGTGGGAATGGTGTTTATGTACACTCCTAGCAAAATGTAGACATATAAATCAGTAGTTAATTAATATGAGAGGGGGAAAATCAATTGTATGTCTCAAAGTTTCTCAAAACACAAACTGAATCTTTTTAATATATAGGCTGTGTATTTGATATGCAGACTCTCTCAAAAGCCTAGACCAAGTAGATTAGAAGCAAACAATAGCACAGCGATATACAAGATACTGGATACTATACAACAAACCATAACAAAAGGACTTTTCAAAGTTAACCCAATTACCAAATAATGTGATGATAACATTAACCATCGATTGTCTTTTTGAACCCTAAGACAGCAGGAACCTCACATCTCCACTATAGAGCCTCTACTTCCTCCAGTCCTGGAACCCTTGGATAGGGCCCACTTTCCCCTATGCCTCTCCTAATCCAAACCAAATAATATTGCATCCGCCGATCACAATCTAACCAACGCAACGATTGCCACCTCAACATGCTTCACCTCAGACTGTGTCCAGACACTTCACGTGTGGAATGACAACCCTTCAGCTTCTTTACTCGGGTGAGACCTTTCCTTTTATAGTATACTCTAATTTCATCTCAGGTAGTTCACTTTCTAACAAAGTACCATAACCTAGATATATACCAGTTTCTGTGAGAGAGAGCTTATGTTCACACGTATCCATAAACTACTGCAAAATATATACCTGAAAGCAGAAGTACACTAGAGTTTGCAGTGATTACCTCCCTAACACTTCCTCTCCACTATTCCAAGCTTGGGATCCATGATTGCTCAACAAACTGTTTGGCTTCGTATGTTAACTCTCTTTTCAATCACCAGGTTCCAAATGCCATCAGGATGCTAGCCAGGCTTCCCTGGATTGAAGACCCCACCAATGTGTCCTGGAGCTCAGCTTCCCCAGAGACACACCTTACTAGGGAAAGAGAGAGGCAGACTGGGAGTATGGACCAACCAGTCAATGCCCATGTTCAGCGGGGAAGCAGTTACAGAAGCCAGACCTTCTACCTTCTGCAACCCTCAATGACCCTGGGTCCAAGCTCCCAGAGGGCTAGAGAATGGGAAAGCTATCATGGGAGGGGTGGGTTATGGAGATTGGATGGTGGGAATTGTGTGGAGTTGTACCCCTCCTACCTTATGTTTTTGTTCATTAATCCTTTCTTAAATAAAAAATTAAAAAAAAAATTAGAGAAGTGAAAAAATAAAACAATATAAAAGTAAAAAAAAAAAAAAAACAACAACTAAGATTTAATGAAGAAAAAGAATTTGAACTGAAAAAGCCATACCCAGGATGTGGAATGTCACAGAGGCACAATTTTTAGAAAGAGCTTAACATATGTAAACTACAGAGTGTATATCATAGCTAAACCAGAGTGTTCTGTGAGTGGGGAGAAACAAGGCCACTCTATTAGTTGAGACTAGTGCATAGAGGGCATGGTTCCTAAGCACAATCTTGCAAGTCCTTAGTTAATATTGTTGACAGATTCCTGGAAATTGAGACTTCAAAAACAAAGATTACATAAAGAAACTTAAGTGTTTTGTTCTTCAGTGGCAGCCATCAGTCAGGTTTTCTTTCATCAAAGCGATAACAAAGTGACAATGAACAAGACTATGTAATTGGAGAATTTGTGGTAGCTTTAGCCTAACAAGTAATGAGTGCTCCTCTCCTTTTTATCAGCTAGAAAACTCATTAGGCAAAACAAGAAACACAAAAGCATACATTTTAGGAAGGATTTGTAATGACTGATTGGTTATTTATGTGCCAAACTAAAATAATTATGAGTTTGCATTTGTAACTAAAACACTCCTATTGCCAGCTTGTAACTTGAGTCCAATGAAGACTGAATTGCCTCTCTCCACTTATAATAAATGAATCTATTCCCTCACCCTCATGCACACATTTATACTGGTTCATTCTCATACGAGACCTTATTTATATACGACAGGTGTTTGTTTTTTTTTCCAAGCTCGAGGTCACAGGCATGCAAACTAATGTTGACTGTCTCAAAAGTTCTTGCTTATTAATTTTCATTTATTCCTTCTTGTTCTGCCAGAATGCACTCTCCTTGGAAACAACAATTGACTGAAAGTTAAAAGTAAGCACAGAACTAAATCCTCCCACATTATTACACATGTTCCTTCACCTTTTCTGAGTGTGTCTCCTAGCCAGCCATCTTTAAAAGGGCAGTGGGCTGAGCTACTTTTCTGGAAAAGTAGATTTCAAAGTCCGTGAGTTTTCTCTTCATCCCTGTAAACTCCTCAGGCTTTGCTACCTAGTTTGTAGTAGTTAGTAGATGTAATGGTGTTCATGCAAATTATGCCTTGGAAAAGTCTGTTTGAAATCAAACTTTAGGGAGCTAACAGCACATCATACACTTATTTTCATAGGCCAACATGTCTTCTTATCCCTTTCTTCCTACGTAAGCTCCTGTTAGGAGATAGATAGGTGGTGGCACACTAGTAGACCGCACATATATCATCAGTGTGATGTCCCAGGTTCAAGTCCCCCAGTCTCCACCTGCAGGGAAGAAACTTCACGAGTGGTGGAGTAGTGCTGCAGGTACTCTCTTTCTCTCTCCTTCTCTACTACTTCTCTGACTCTTAATCATCTAGCAAACTGGAAAGAAAAAAAAAAGATCAGGGTGTCGGTGCACCTGGTTGAGATTATACAATATAGTGCTTAAGGACCCAAGTTTGAGCCACCTGTGGTGGAGAGGGGAGCTTTTAAAGTAGTGAAGCAGTCTTCCTCTGTACCTTCCCTTCCATCTTAACTTCTCTGTCTCTATCTAATATATATATGGAGAGAGAGAGAGAGAGAGAGAGAAAGAAAAGAAAAGAAAGGAAGAAGGAAAGAAAGAAAGAAAGAAAGAAAGAAAGAAAGAAAGAAAGAAAAGGAAATACCAGTGGGAATAATGAAGTGGTGCAGAAAATGAGTTCCAGTGATAAGTGTGGTGGCAATAGAAAACAAACAAACAAAAAACCTTCTGTTAATTTATAAGAGTATCATTTGCCCATGTTTTTATTTTGAATGTCACATTATTTGAAAACCTTTTTGGGATCTTAATGAAGTAGATGATTCAAGAAAACTATTTCCATTTCAGAATCAAAAATTCTGCCTCATTGTTTAGAAAAAATGTCTAAAGCATTATCTCTGGATAGTATACAGAGCTTTATTCCAATAACAGAGTATCTTTGTACAAGGGTTTTGTGTACTTGCAGAGCAGTTTTTATTAGCTCTTCAATTTGTTATACAGCTTGTCTGCTGACTTTTCTCCCTCTCTAATTTATAGAACTCAGCATTTTCAGAAAGACAGATACCAGCAGAGGATTTGAGGAGGGTCTATAATATCTGGCCTGTGGTTGGAGTGACTCCTTCTATAAGGAGTGGAGAGAGGGTAGAGTTCTTTTTTCCCTCTGACTGAGGGGTGGGCCTTAATGTTCATTGCTGCTGATGCAGAACTCAGCTTAAATGATATAGGACGTGAGAGGGTGGCAGCCAGTACAAAACAGTGAAATAAATTACCATATATATCACGTTCTGGTGGGTAAGATAGAAGTGATGTGTGTAATGAATCAAAGCTGAAAGTAGTTCTGGTGTTTGGCGATAGTGAGGGAGACCGAGCTCTCTGTGTCTCAGTCTCAGCTTCAGAGGGCTCTGTGTGAGGAATATGTGAGTAAGCAGAAACCACTCACTGTAATGTGACAAGGGAGGACATTTGTGAGGGCACAGGAGACCTTTCGTTATTGTCATGGAGAATCTGTTATTCTGCCAGCCCAGCACTCTGATTTTCCTTTGGGGACCTTGTCTTACCCTGCTGCATGCAGCCTGGTGTGAACTCAATTACTGAGCCTTCCTCTCCCCTGCTGAGGCCTGGGTATGTGACCCAGGATGGACCACATTCTCCTGCTCTTTTTGAACCTATGTCTTAAGGAGAAAGAGAGAGAGAAAGAGAGAGAGAGAGAGAGAGAGAATCTGCAGTAAATTCACCCTGGTGGTAGAACCTTGATATCAAGGTTCTGGAGTTAGTCCAGAGTTAGCCTGGTTATACTCCTTTTTTTTTTGAGTCCTGACTGTTCTGATTACGTACTTTACTCAATTCCTCTTGATGATGTAAATTACTACATGTAGCTAGAAGAAATTAAGTTCTATGCTCAAGTATGTTAGGGTCAGTTTCTTTTATTTTCAATTAAGTTTTCAGGTTGTTGAGATATTTGAAATATTCATATCCTAGGTGTGCTAGTTGTATGTTGTGATAGACTGTAGGGTTTATGCTTAAAAGCTGTTTTCATGACATCCCTGCAGTCAGATAAAAAAGAGATAAGGGGAAGCAGGAAGAGTTTACTAAGTCAGGGTTATTGTTAGACTTAGTGTATTATTCTAAGGCCTTCCATAAACCAAAGAGAGAAAAACATGTTGCCTAGTGGATGTTGTCACAGATTCCTTTACAAGCCTAGTTAAAAAGCAAGTTTATAAATGCTAGATCCCATTTCCTACTCTGAAATAGAATGCTATTTCTTCCATTCTTCCAGAAGAACTGAGCATTAAGCCAAAGGACATTTGAATCTTCTTTTCCTCTCTTTCAGTCTCCTTTGAAGATTCTAATGAGGCCAAGTGATCAAAGGATACATTGAAATCAGATACACTTCCAATCATCTTTAATAGTTCTGTGTCTCATAAGATATGTGATACAGAGAGTCTAGTTATAGGCCTGTGTGTTTTCTTTAGGAAAATGTTTATTAGTAAGAGATATTTCCTTGGCAGCAATCCATGGATAGTCTTAAGAAACTTGATGGATTAAAAATAATGAAAACAAAACATGCTCTGTAAATGCCATGCCTTAGACATGACTAAGTAGTGGGTAAAAGTTATATCCCATTAAAACATTAATCTTTATTAACTCTAAAATCAGCTTGCTAAGAAACAATTAAACCCCAATTCATGTCTCTTCCAGGCCTGGTGAGAGGTCTCCTAGAGTCTGCCATTCTAAGCCATTCTTTTTTATTATTATTATTATTATTATTATTATTTTAAAAAGGAGACATTAACAAAACCATAGGATAAGAGGGATACAACTCCATACAGTTCCCACCACCAGCTCTCTGTATCCCATCCCCTGCCCTTATAGCTTTCCTACTCTTTATTCCTCTGGGAGTATGGACCCATGGTCATTGTGGGATGCAGAAGGTGGAAGGTCTGACTTCTGTGATTGCTTCCCCACTGAACATGGGCATTGACTGGTCGATCCATACTCCCAGTCTGCCTCCTCTCTCTTTCCCTAGTAGGGTGGGGCTCTGGGGAAGCAGCAGAGCTTCAGGACACATTGGTGGGGTCATCTGTCCAGGGAAGTCTGGCCGGCATCATGCTGACAACTGGAACCTAGTGGCTGAAAAGAGTTAACATACAAAGCCAAACAAATTGTTGACTATTCATGGACCTAAAGGCTAGAATAGTGCAAATGAAGTATTGGGGGGTACTCACTGCAGACTATTGTGTACTTTTGCTTTCAGGTATATATTTTGCCCTAGTTTATGGATACCTGTGAACATATGCTCTGTCTCATGGGATCTAGTTTATATCTAGGTTTGGGGACTTTGTTAGGAAGTGAACTGGCTGGAGTGAGGGTGAGGGTGGATATTCAGCTTCCCTGGGTGGTGGGGGTGTGGTGGTGTGGGGGTGTGTGAGTCATTCTAAGCCATTCTAATGCATCTAACAGGCACTGTTGCTATTGAGTTGCTGCTTTGTAGTCATGATTAGATTTTGTTTCTCTCTTGGTACTCATAGGCTATTTGCACACTGCCTCTGCCCAAAATCCAAAATCCACCCCATCCTGAACTCAGGTTTTACTTGGTTCTGTGCTCTAAGGCAATCCTGATTATCATTTATAGTATTCTTTTTTTTTTCCTGGTCTCTCTCTCCCCATCCCACCCCTCCCCTCCCTTCTTTTTTTCCCTTTAAGCTTATCATCTAGGCCTAGTGCTCCCAGCAGCCATTTTCTTTCCTTTTTTAAAAAAATTTATATTTATTTATTCCCTTTTGTTGCCCTTGTTGTTTTATTGTTTTAGTTATTATTATTGTTGTTGTTGTTGGATAGGACAGAGAGAAATGGAGAGAGGAGGGGAAGACAGAGAGGGGGAGAGAAATATAGACACCTGCAGACCTGCTTCACTACCTGTGAAGCGACTCCCCTGCAGGTGGGGAGCCGGGGCTCGAACTGGTATTCTTATGCTGGTCCTTGCACTTTGCACCACGTGCTTAACCCGTGGCACTACCGCCTGACTCCCTTCTTTTTTCCTTTCTATCTATCTATCTTTCTTTCTTTTTTTTTTTGATAGAGGGTGAGGGAGAGATTGGAAGAGAGGAGGAATGGAGAGAAGGAGAGAAGGAGAGACAGGTCTATCAATATTCCACTGCTCTTGAATCTTCCCCTCCTGCAGGTAGGGACTGGAGGCTTAAACCCTGGATCCTTGCACATGGTAACAATTCACTTTACAGGGTGTACCACCATATAACCCTTAGATTCTACTTTCTTTGTGGTCAGGACTAGTCCTCTAAGCTAGTCCTAAAGATGACCATGTGGTCAGAAAGAGGCCATGCCACCAATATCACTATGCACATAATAATTGTCCCTTAACTTACCAAATTCATCCTTATCCAGAAAAAAATTAAATATGGGCCAATTAGCATAACATCTAACGAAATCGAAATCGAGGAGTATTCATTCAGCAATTAAGCTGATTTTTTACTTAATTCTTCCCATTTAAAATGTATTGTTATCCTCCCTCCTTTTTGAGAAATATTTACTTTAGGAAAAAATTGTAGTTGCAATTGTCTATCCCTGGGACTGGCTGGTGGTACACCCAGTTAAGTGCACATTGTATGAAGGAAGCTCAAGGACACACACAGGGATCCATGTTTGAGCCCCCACTCTCCACCAACAGGGGGAAGCTTCAGGACTGGCGATGCAGGCCTGCAGGTGACTATCTTTCTCTCTTCCCTATCTCCCCCTCCTCTCTCAATTTCTCTCCACCCTATCCAATAAAATGGAAAATATGGCTGCCAGGAGCAGTGGATTCATAGTGCAGGCACTGATCCCTAGCATTAACCCTGGAAGTTAAAAAAAAGGGGGGGGAGGACTAGCATCCCTGTCCCTGATTTTTGTGGGAGAATAAGTGGCAAATTTGTTAAGTAAAGGGAAAATTTTATGTGCATAGTAAAATTGGTGGAATTTTACCACAGTTCAGCCTAGAGGACTAGTCCTGACCACAAAGAAAGTAGAATCTAAGGCTTACATGGTGGTACACCCTATAAAGCGCATGTTACCCTGTGAAGGACCCAGGGTTCAATCCTCCAGTCCCCACCTACAGGAGGGGAAGATTCAGAGCACATATACATATATTTGCTTGCTTTCCTCTCTATAGAGTTCATTAAAACCAAAGATCACTTTGTCAGGTAAAATCAGGATAAACTATGCATGATAGGTGGTGTTGTTAAGTCCAGTTTCTGAAGACCTTGTTACTTTTTATATATTTATTTATTCCCTTTTGTTGCCCTTGTTTTATTGTTGTAGTTATTATTGTTGTTGTTATTGATGTCATCATCGTTGGATAGGACAGAAAGAAATGGAGAGAGGAGGGGGAGAAAAAGACACCTGCAGACCTGCTTCAGTGCCTGTGAAGTGACTCCCTTGTAGGTGGGGAGCTGTGGCTGGAACCAGTATGCTTACTCTGGTCCTTGCGCTTTGAAAAGCATGAACAAAATCAACAAATCTTTAGCCAAACTCACAAAACAAACAAGGGACAAGACCCACATAAATCAAATCATAAATGAAAGAGGATATGTCACAAAAGACACCATAGAAATTCAGCATTTCATGCGAGACTTTTTTTTTTTAAATTTTTTATTTAAGAAAGGATTAGTGAACAAAAGCATAAGGTAGGAGGGGTACAACTCCACACAATTCCCAACAACCAATCCCCATAACCCACCCCCTCCCCTGATAGCTTTCCCATTCTCTAGCCCTCTGGGAGCATGGACCCAGGGTCGTTGAGGGATGCAGAAGGTAGAAGGTCTGGCTTCTGTAATTGCTTCCCCGCTGAACATGGGCGTTGACTGGTCGATCCATACCCCCAGTCTGCCTCTCTCTTTCCCTAGTAGGGTGTGACTCTGGGGAAGCAGAGCTCCAGGACACATTGGTGGGGTCTTCAATCCAGGGAAGCCTACCCAGCATCCTGGTGGCATCTGGAACCTGGTGATTGAAAACAGAGTTAACATATGAAGCCAAACAATTTGTTGAGCAATCATGGATCCCAAGCTTGGAATAGTGGACAGGAAGTGGTAGGGAGGTACTCACTGCAAACTCTAGTGTAGTCCTGCTTTCAGGTATATATTTTGCAGTAGTTTATGGATACGTGTGCACATAAGCTCTCTCTCACAGAAACTGGTGTATATCTAGGTTATGGGACTTTGTTAGAAAGTGAACTACCTGAGATGAAATTAGAGTGTACTATTAAAGGAAAGGTCTCACCCGAGTAATGAAGCTGAAGGGTTGTCATTCCACACGTGAAGTCTCTGGATACATTCTGAGGTGAAGCATGTTGAGGTAGCAGTCGTTGCTTTGGTTAGGTTGTGATCGGCAGATGCAATGTTATTTGGTTTGGATTGGTAGATGCATACGGGAAAGTGGGCCCTATCCAAGGGTTCCAGGACTGGGGGAAGTAGGGGCTCTATAGTGAAGATGTGAGGTTCCTGCTGTCTTAGGGTTCAAAAAGACACTCAATAGTTAATATTATCATCACATTATTTGTTAATTGGGTTAACTTTGAAAAGTCCCTTTGTTATGGTTTGCTGTACAGTACCCAGTATCTTGTATATAGCTGTGCTATTGGAAGCTTCTAATCTACTTGGTCTAGGTTTTTGAGAGAGTCCGCATATCAAATACATAGCCTATATATTAAAAAGATTCAGTTTGTCTTTTGAGAAACTTTGAGACATACAATTGATTTCCCCCTCTCATATTAATTAGCTACTGATTTATATGTCTACATTTTGCTAGGAGTGTACATAAACACCATTCCCACCACCAAAGGACTGTGACCCATCCCTCCCGCCCACTCCCACCCCCCACTGGCCCAGGAAGCTACATGCCTACCCCTCACCACTGGGTTTTTACTTTGGTGCCCTACTTACAATTTGATCAGGTCCTGCTTTTAGTTTCCCTTTCAGATCTTCTTAGTCAGCTTCTGTTGATGAGTGGGATCATCCCATACTCATCTTTATCTTTCTGACTTAGTTCACTTAACATAATTCCTTCTAGCTCTGTCCAAGATGGGTCAGAGAAGGTGGGTTCATTGTTCTTGATAGCTGCATAGTATTCCATTGTGTATGTATACCACAGCTTTCTCAGCCACTCATCTGTTGTTGGGCACCTGGGTTGCTTCCAGGTGTGTACTCCTATGTTCATAGCAGCACAATTCATAATAGCTCATGCGAGACTTCTATGAACAACTATATGCTACCAAGCTAGAGAACCTGGAAGAAATGGATGATAATATACAGAAGTATATTAAAAAGATTGTTCATCATTATTAAGTGGGGTTTATCCCAGGGATGAAGGATTGGTTTAATATATATAAATGAATCAACATGATCCACCACATCAATACAAGCAAGACCAAAAACTACATGGTCATATCAATTGATGCAGAGAAAGCCTTTGACAAAATACAACATCCCATTATGATCAAAACACTACAAAAAACGGGAATAGACGGAAAATTCCTCAAGATAGCGGAGTCTGTATATAGCAAACCTACAGCCAACATTATACTCAATGGTAAAAAACTGGAAGCATTTCCCTTCAGATCAGATACTAGACAGGGCTGCCCACTATCCCCATTACTATTCAACATAGTGTTGGAGTTCTTACCATAGCAATCAGGCAGGAGCAAAAATTAAAGGGATACATATTGGAAGAGAAGAAGTCAGACTCTCTATTTACAGATGACATGATAGTACACATAGAAAAACCTAAGGAACCCGGCAAGAAGCTTTTGGAAATCATCAGGCAATACAGTAAAGAGTCAGGTTACAAAATTAACATTCAAGAGTCAGTGGCATTCCTCTATGAAAACACTAAGTTAGAAGAATTTGAAGTCCAGAAATCAATTCCTTTTACTATAGCAACAAAAACAATAAAATATCTAGGAATAAACCTAACAAAAGAAGTGAATGACTTGTATACTAAAAATTATGAGTCCCTACTCAAGGAAATTGAAAAAGAAACAAAGAAGTGGAAAGATATTCCATATGCATGGGTTGGAAGAATTAAAATCATCAAAATGAATATAGTATCCAGAGCCATATACAAATTTCATGCTATCCCCATCAAGATGCCGACCACATTTTTAGGAGAATAGAACACATGCTACAAATGTTCATCTGGAACCAGAAAAGTCCTAGAATTGCCATAAAAATCTTGAGAAGAAAGAACAGAACTGCAGGCATCACACTCCCAGATCTCAAATTGTATTATAGAGCCATTGTCATCAAAACTACTTGGTACTGGAACATGAATAGACACACTGACCAGTGGAATAGAATGGAAAAATCTGGAAGTAAGTCCCCATACCTAAGGATATCTAATCTTTGTTAAAGTTGCCCAGACTATTAAATGGGGAAAACAGAGTCTCTTCAATAAATGGTATTGGAAAAAAATGGGTTGAAACATGCAAAAGAATGAAAATGACCTACTATATTTCATCAAATACAAAAGTAAATTCCAAGTGGATCAAGGACTTGGATCTTAGACCAGAAACTATCAGGTACTTAGAGGAAAATATTGGCAGAACTCTTTCCTGCATAAATTTTATTTTATTTTATTTTTTAAATTTTTTATTTAAGAAAGGATTAATGAACAAAAACATAAGGTAGGAGGGGTACAACTCCACACAATTCCCACCACCCAATCTCCATAACCCACCCCCTCCCATGATAGCTTTCCCATTCTCTAGCCCTCTGGGAGCATGGACCCAGGGTCATTGAGGGTTGCAGAAGGTAGAAGGTCTGGCTTCTGTAATTGCTTCCCCGCAGAACATGGGCATTGACTGGTCGATCCATACTCCCAGTCTGCCTCTCTCTTTCCCTAGTAAGGTGTGTCTCTGGGGAAGCTGAGCTCCAGGACACATTGGTGGGGTCTTCAATCCAGGGAAGCCTGGCCAGCATCCTGGTGGCATCTGGAACCTGGTAATTGAAAAGACAGTTAACATACGAAGCCAAACAATTTGTTGAGCGATCATGGATCCCAAGCTTGGAATAGTGGAGAGGAAGTGTTAGGGAGGTACTCTTGGAAACTCTAGTGTACTTCTGTTTTCAGGTATATATTTTGCAGTAGTTTATGGATACGTGTGCACATAAGCTCTCTCTCACAGAAACTGGTGTATATCTAGGTTATGGGACTTTAACTATCGATTGTCTTTTTGAACCCTAAGACAGCATGAACCTCACATCTCCACTATAGAGCCCCTACTTCCCCCAGTCCTGGAACCCTTGGATAGGGCCCAATGTCCCGTATGCATTTCCCAATCCAAACCAAATAATATTGCATCTGCTGATCACAACCTAACCAACGCAACGATTGCCACCTCAACATGCTTCACCTCAATCCCCTCGCTGCGCTACCTCCAGACTCCCTACTTTGTATTTTGAAACCAACACCTTTTATTTGTTTGCCTTTATAAAAGTGTAAGATTTTTTTCTTATATTTGCAATGCCTTAGCAGATTGTGATCCACATTTGATTTAATGTTTTCCCAAGAATAAAAGCATCTTCTTCCTTTTCTAGGTTTTATTTTTCCTTCAAAATGAAATACAGTGCTAAACCAATGACAAAGTATCCTGGATTTTTAAACTATGGTTAAAAATGTTCTATTTATTTATTTATGTATTTATTTACCAGAGCACTGCTCAGCTCTGGCTTATAGTGGTGTGGGGGATTGAACCTGGGACTTTTGGAGCCTTGGGCATGAGAGTCTCTTTGCATAACCATTATGCTATTTATCTGTACCCCAAAAAGTTTTATTTTTAAGCCTTCTTTAGCAGCCATTTTTCCCTGTTCCTGAAATAATAAGGAACACCTAGAAATAATTAAATAGATATTATGAATGAAATAAATGGAAAATCATCTCAGGTAGTTTGTGGGTTATAACTTATCATTATGTATGGATTTCTGGATATGGAGAAGCTTTTGGTTTAAATTATATGTAAAGATCTTAGTGGCATAGGGAATATGTCTGTATGAAATGCTAAGCAGAAACCATACAAAACTATTTCTGCAACAAAATATTTTAATATATGCATGCATATATATATAAATTAGAAACACACTTTTGAAAGGTATTATGGGTGATTTTAATTTTTATACTCTTTTTTTAACTAATTTCAGTATTTTTCTGTAACTGCAGTTAGTACTTGTAAGTTTGGGAAGTAAGTTTATTTATTTTTTTATGTTTTTTTATCTTTAAATGATGTAGTAGAGTTTGAATATAATCATTAGATTAGTGAGCAGAAAATGCAAGTCTATTTTTTTTTACCTTCGCAACATAATGCATGTTTTGTAAACTTTTATGCATGAGTTGGTGGAGAGGACTTGTCTTTAAAATACGGGGGAAAAAAAGAAAGAAAAAATGTGGGTGGGGAACTTTAGTAAACCAGAGACTAGTGGTTTCATTTATTAGTTGAGCATGCAGAACAGACATCTTCTGTACATTTTAGAAAAGGAGAAAAGAAGGCAAAAGGGAAAAAGAAGGTAGAAAGGTATCTTTTTGTTGTTAAATGTCATATTACTTAATTTTCTTTTCAGTTTCTCACCACTTGTGACCACATCTAAACCAAAAGTGATAGAAGGTTAAAAATTGGAGACTGTTATTACTGTGGCAATGGCAGCAATGAGTTAAAAGCAGAAAAGAGAAGTTGGATTCTGGCACAAGAGAAAATCCAGTAGAAATTCTCCACAGGCAGCAAATAATTTGTTTGAGTGCATAATTAATAGATTTGTCAGAAAGTACTTAAATTGTGAAATATTGCGCGTAGCCCTCTTTCCAGATGGATTAAGATGAATGGGTCCTCCAGCAGCGTATGAAACCTCATTGCTCAGCGGCTAGAGAATTGCTGCATCTAGAGTTGTTGAGTCTCTGCCTCTTCTTTCTCTCTCCTGACTGCAGGGGAAAATGAATAGAATGCTTCTAATTCCGATATTGAATGGTGTCCTTTACCTAAAGGGCATCCAAGCAGATGAAATTAAGTCAGATAGTCAATGGGGGAAACTTTTCCACTAAGCAGGAATTTAAAATAGGGAGATGTATTAACATGCAGGGAAAAAATGGTTAAATTAAACTGATCTGTGGATCAGAAGTGTGACTTTTAAGCAACAAACCACAGAGGTATTTCATGTGCGATTGCCTGTGTGTTGAGAGGTGACATATGCCTTCTTTACCCTTGGAGATTTCCACGTAATACATATTTGCGGGGCTCTGATATTAAGTGGATTGTTACACTATTAGGATGAGAATCCAGGTTCAATTTCTTTTTAGAATACAATTGGTTGGAAAGAATTGTCAATCAGTGATTTCCATCCAAAAATTTCTCCTGAAGAGAAGGATTGTGGGCTGTCATCAGTGAAGGGATAAGACTATAACATCTGGGCAGTGCCCAATTTTATTTCAGGTGCAAATGATATTACTTCATTTCTCAAAGTTAGTATTTTATTTTGACAGAAACTAGGTTACGTCTTAAAGAAAGTCCATGATATTTTCAGTTTTGTTTTGGTTCATATCAAATGAAGTGGACACATGACTAAGCAGCTCTCCAGGAGCCTTTCTGTTACTCTTTAGTACTTTTTCCTGAGCAGATATTTAGCAGAGTCAAGAAGGTCAGAGGTGATACATCTGTTTCTAAAAGGAGAAGGTCATAAAACTGATAATCATTAGTGACTTGTACCCTCCCCAGGACAGCTGTAAATGACACTTAGTGGCATTTAATAAATTGCTGCTACTATTATTTCATCTGACAGCTGGAAAGGTTGGCTTATCCCCAATAAAACTGAAACAAGGGAGTTTATACAAGTCTGACATTCATCAGGCATTACTCATTTATTCAGCATTTATTGAGGGTTCTTTATATTGTTTTTCTAAACAAGATCACAAGATTCTTTGATCTGAATCCTTGGATCCATCTATTAAACATAGATCTCAATTATCTTTTCTTGAATAACTGATTAGATTCTTTGCATGGTAGGCTGGATGATCAGCATTTATCATGTCTGGGAATGCTTTCATATACTCACAGCTTAGAATCTTGGTTAAAATCTAGGTAGAATATATTATGTCTTCAGTCATTACCATACCCATGCTGCACTAAATCTTAAATCAGAAGACCACGGGTAAAAGGAAGGGAGTAAAATTATAATATGTTTTTAAGGGGTCTTAACTTATTGGGCTGTTGGAAAAGTCATGACACATTTTTGCATAGAAAAGCATAGAAAATTACATCATGACTTTGCCAACAACCCAATATTATAGTTTGCTGATTTAATTCTGTCTTTTAAAAAATATTTATTTATTTGATAGAGACAGAAATTGAGTGGGATGCCTATAGCACCACTTTGCCACTCATGTAACTTCCCCAGTGCAGGTGGGGACCAGGACCTGAACCCTAGTTCTTGCATATTGTAACATATGTGCTCTGCCTGTGTGCCAACAGCAGCCCCATTTTTTGTATCTTTTAAAATTATTATTCAGATATCTCTACATATGTTTCAACTGTATAGTGTTGTAAGTCACTGTATTCTGTTATGATAACCATCCAAAACCTAATTTCTACACAATTAGTCACCATTACCCAATTCACCTTCCTTCTCTCTCCTCCCCTGCTGGTTTGCTGCTTTAATTTTTATTGGTTTTCTCATTTCTTTTCTATTTCATCATATATGCATTATGAATTTCCTACATACCAGGTATATGCTAAGTCCTGGCACTAAGAAGGAGAAAGCCTAGTGTTCTTTCTATCCTTTTCTCAGTCTATCCTGTTATAAGACCTGTAAGGTTCAGAAAGCATTTTTAGTTCTCACTCTGTCCAGATTCCTTTTTCAGAATTTCTGCTGCCATTCCTACCGAGTTTAGAAGTTTCTCCAGACTGTTTCTGGAGTTTCTAGACCTAAATTCCTATGGGTTTCTACTTCTCTTTCAATTTTTTTTTTTTATTGTCTTGGAATCTTGTAAGTTGAGTATTCAGGAATTAACTGCAAGGAGAAGAGATTAATGTCGATACAAAAAAAATCAATTAATGAAACTAAATGCCTATATAAGAAAGTTTGTTTTAGATCAGGAATGCCTCAGTAACTTGAGATAAACTTTGAGAAAAAGTCTATATTAAAATTAAAAGTGAACACCTGTAATATTTTAACATCTCTTCAGAATGAGGAATAACACAGTAATTCACTTAGTTAGAAATGAGTTAGTCATTAAATATCACCATTTTCTATTTCTCCCTACTTTGTTGGTTAGAATCAGAAGGAAGGAGAGTCGGGCAGTAGTGCAGTGAGTCAAGCGCAGGTGGTGCAAAGCACAAGGACCAGTGTAAGGATCCTGGTTCTAGCCCCCGGCTCCCCACCTGCAGGGGAGTTGCTTCACAGGCAGTGAAGCAGGTCTGCAGGTGTCTCTCTTTCTCTCCCCTTCTCTGTCTTCCCCTCTTCTCTCCATTTCTCTTTGTCCTATCCAAAAATGACATCAACAACAATAATAATAACTACAACAATAAAATAACAAGGGCAAAAAAAGGTAAATAAATATTTTAAAAAATCACAAGGAAGTCTGAAATTATTCAAATAAATAATAACTACAATGCAGAAATCCTAAAGTATAGTCAAATATATTACTTTGCCACAAAGGTTTCTGATAGGTGAAATGAACATACTCTTGAAATACAATAAGTGTGGGCATTAGATGACCTTTTTAAATCACTTTGGAAGAGAAATTAAATGGCAAATGAATTCTAATTCTTATCTCTCTCAATATATCACAGTAAACTATATGGAAATATATTCCCATGGTAAGCTAAAAGGAATGGCTTAATGATTTAAAACATCAGGTTTGCAATGATTAGAAGCCATGAAAGAGTGGGTTTGAATCTCAAAGCACAGCTTAATCTTCTTTCCTTCCAAACCATGTCAATAGAATGTATAATTTAGGTTTTTCTCCTTCTTCTCTGTGTGTGTATGTCTGCATACATGCAGGTGAGCACACACTTTATAAAAGAAGTGATCTCTTAAACGACAAAATTTAGGATGTTTAGAAAGTTAAGTTTCAAGGAATTTTTTTTTTCTCTCCCTCTGTCTCTATAAACTGGAGTTAGGACCAGGAACTCACCTCATAGGGTGCCAGGTTTGGAGCTCAAGCTCTGGCAAGCACCATGTGTAGGGAACATCAGAAATGGCACCAGGGGAATCCATGAATGGTGGAGGGGAAAAGAGGTGTCTCTTTTCCACTCTAAGTAAGAAAAGTTTTTTTTAAAAAAAAAGGAAAATGAAAAATATTTAGTGTCATAATCTTTTATGGTTTTTATAAAGCTTTGACAAAACTAGGAAAATTAGTCTTATTTCCACATGCAGGGAAGTAAGTTTAGTCTCTGTATAATCTTATAGCTCCTGTTTTAATTAACCCAAATAATTTTGTGACTATTAAGTCAACTAAAATGTTTCCCTGCTGCCTAAGCCCACTACAATGATAAAGTCATGTTTTCTCAGTCTAGGGAAATAGATGCTGAGGATGTCAATTCCTCTTAAACGCATAAAGGTTTTTGAAAGACCCTGGAGGGAAAAAGTCAATAATAATCCAGGGTGTATCAAGTGTCTATGAGCAAATGTAATTTTTTGATATAAGTATTGCAAAAAAATTCTAGATTATAACCAGTTTAGCTGTAAATTGTGTTAAATAAGCATGACTGGGTGCTGGAGAAGATATGGATGCATACATAGCTCTACTTTCTACGCATCAGAAATCCATTTTCTCCTTTGACATTTTGAGTTTGGTACTTGACTCAGTACTAAAATTCTATCTCCTTTTTTTTTTTACTTTAAATAAATCAGAATAAATTTGTGTAAGAGCCCAGTATTACGTGTGAGACTTGTAAAAATCTTCACTTTAACTTCAAGTATCAGTTAAATCCAAGCGGTAAAACAATGATTTAATTTTGACAAATTAAACTGCCTAAATTATATAGCAATCTCTTGAAACAGATTAAAAAACAAACAAAACAAAACAAACAAAAAACCAGTGAGCTCAATCTGACTGCATTTTTTTCAGTGTTTTTTTAAATTGTTGTAGTTGTTATTGTTATTGATGTCATTATTGTTGGATAGGACAGAAAGATATGGAGAGAGGAGGGGAAGACAGAGAGGAGGAGAGAAAGATAGACACCTGCAGTCCTGCTTCACCACCTGTGAAGCAATTCCCTTGCAAGTGGAGAGCCATGGGCTCGAACCAGGATCCTTATGCCAGTCCTTGCATTTTGTGCTACCTGTGCTTAACCCGCTGCGCTACCGCCCAACTCCCATGTTTGCATTTTTTGGAGACATTTCATTCTTTTTTTTTTTTAAATAATTTTTTAAATTTTTTTAATACTTATTTATTTTCTCTTTTGCTACCCTTGTTGTGGTTATTGATATCATTGTTGTCGGATAGGACAGAGAGAAATAGAGAGAGAGAAGACAGAGAAGGGAGAGAAACATAGACACCTGCAGACCTGCTTCACCGCCTGTGAAGCGACTCCCCTGCAGGTGGGGAGCCGGGGGCTCTAACCAGGATCCTTCCTCAGGTCCTTGTGCTTTGCACCACGTGCGCTTAACCCACTGCACCACCGCCTGACTCCCTGGAGACACTTCATTCTTTAAGAACTTGCACTTCAGTGCCATAAACCCATTCTGCCCCATTGATTCTAGTGATAATGGATCTTTCTTTTTCCTCTTTTCCCCCTCTCCTTTTTTAATCAATGCTTTAACATAGTTTTACAAAATGTCAAGTTTTCAGGGGTATAATTTCATAGCCATCCGTGGTCTGTGTATACTACCACACTCTTCACCAACATTCTCTGTGCTCTCCAATGCCAACTCCCATAATTCTCACAAAATCCAAGTCACAGTTTAGTTACCATACTTTCTTTTTCAAGTTCATTTGTTTTAGTCATCTACATTCTACATTTGAGCAATCTAGTCGTCCTTCACCTTTTGATTTATTTCACTTAGCATAATAACCTCTAAAATCTTAATATCCATGGCAGCAGTTAGCATTCAATGACACTAAAAGAAATCCAGACAATGCCTTGAGGCACTGGGGGAGATACTATAATGGCTATGCAAATTACTTTCAAGCTTGAGCTCAGAGTTTCCAAACTAAATCCCTAGCACCACCATAAGCCAGAGCTGAGCAGTGTTATGGTATAATTAATTAATTAATTAGTCAATTAATTAAAATAAAATTCTCCCACAAAAAGAACAAATCTTGGCAAGCTAGTGAATCTAGTATGGGTGCCACTGTTAACCTTTTTGAAAAAGGACAATCTCTTTAGGCACTCTACCATGATGGTAATTTAATTTTAGAGGACATCGTCAAGAGCCCAAGATATGTTTTACTTTTTAGGAACTATAGAAATAATCTCTTGGGGGGGTGGTCTGGCGGTAGTGCAGTGGGTTAAGCGCATATGGCGCAAAGCGCAAGGACCCCAGTAAAGATCCCGGTTCAAGCCCCCAACTTCCCGACTGCAGGGGAGTCGCTTCACAGGCCGTGAAGCAGGTCTGCAGGTGTCTGTCTTTCTCTTCTCCTCTCTGTCTTCCGCTCCTCTATTTCTCTTTGTCCTATCCAACAACAACAACATCAATAACGATGACAGTAATAACCACAACAACGATAAAAAATAAGAGTAACAAAAAGGGAAAATAAAATAGCCTCCAGGAGCAGTGGATTCGAGGTGCAGGCACCGAGCCCCAGCAATAACCTTGGAGGCAAAAAAAAAAAAAAGAATCTCTGAAAGTAAAATCTTTTCTTTTTACATAAGATGAATTTTGTTCTAATAATGAAAGCTAAATGCTCTCATGCCGGAAACAGATTTAGAAAGAAGTATAAAACATAAAGTCAAGTGAACTTATCTGAGTGGGTGCTTGCTTTGTCATGCACATGACCCAGGCTCAAACCTGTTCTCACTGCATTGAAGGAAGCTTTGGTAATATTGTGTCTCTATGATTCTCTGTCTCTCCATCTCTTGCTCTTTCTGAAAAAGTTGAGATAGTGAAACACTGGCAAAAGTAGTTAAATAATTTGTAATTCCTTTTAAAATGTATTTATGAAACATGTATTTGATGGGACAGAGAGAAATGAGAGGGCAAGGGGAGTTAGGGAGAGAGAGAGATGTAGCACTGCTTCACAGTTCATTGAAGCCTGCCCTCACTGCAGGTGAGGACCAGTGGCTTGAACCCCAGTCCTTTTGCATTGTAATGTGTGCTCAATCAGCTGTACCCCTCTAATTCCTTTACCTAAAAACAACGACAATTTAGTATATTTCTTGTCAAAGGAACTTTCTTTTTTAAATACAAAATCTCAAAATTTTAGATTTAAAATGTACAAAGAACCGTATGTAGTAACATAACAAAACCCTATGTACCCATAACTCAGATTTACCTACTGTGAATAGTTGCTGGACTTATTCAGATACTTATTTTTTCCTTTGAAATATCTAGTATACCAATAACTGAGTCCTAGATGTGTTTTCCCACTGCTCTCCCTTTCTTCTGAGATTTACTTATAAGATATATGTGAGAATTTATCTTTATCAATTTCTCAGAGGTATTTCACCCCAGATTTTATAATTTTCCTAATTTTAATAGAAATGTCTTTACTTGCCCATATATTCTCATCTAACATTTCGTTCTCTTTTTAAAAACTGTTTATTTGTTTTAAAAAAGGTTTTTTTAATTATTATCTTTACTTATTGGATAGAGACAGCCATAAATTGAAAGGAAAGAGAGTAATAGAGTGGAAGAGAGACAGAGAGATATTAACAACACTGATTCACCACTTGCAAAGCTTTCCTCCCGCAGGTGGAGACCAGGGACTTGAATCCTGGTCCTTGTGCACTCAGCCTGGTAAGGTGCACTCAACCAGGTGCGCCACCACCTGGCCCCTTTCATCTAATTTTTCTGATGTCTGTCTTTGCAATTGGCATTTGTATTATTTTAAACCCTATTTAAACCTTGTCAAATATACAGTTAACCTTTATTGTATATTTTCCATTGCTCCAGGCTGCATTTTAGATTATTTCCTGTAACAGTCCAACAACCTGCAAAGTACATATAATCTTTTATTTAGTGATTTTTAAAATATACTTTCTTGAGTTTCTACATGCATCCATTATTGTGTGCCTGTTATTTTTGTAGAGCATCATTTGAATTATCGTGCCTTTTAGGACTTTTATATGTTAATTTTATATTAGTGATGTAGTAGTGTTCTACAAAACTACAACATTCCAGGGGCATAATTTCACACTCATACATGATATGAGTAAGTAAATGCATCCTTGATCCCACATAAGGCCTGTGCCCTACTGAGTCAGCTATTTTCCATCTCTTAGTAACTTTAGGCATATTACTTTGCATTGTTCTATGTTACTATGCTATTTCTTGTACATTGATTACCACTTGTAGCTTTTGTATTAACTGATTCTCTTTCATGGGTTCTTCTTTAGTTATTTTAATAATATTTTTATTAGTGACTTAATAGTACGTGTGTGTATACTTTTTTGTATATATAATAGTTTATAAGGTTAGATTACAAAAGCGTAGTTTCACACTATACCTAAAGTTCTAACATCTTACTCCCAACTGACGTATAGTTCTTTTTGTTTGTCTACAGGGTTATCCTTGGGACTTGGTGCTAGGCACTACAAATCTACTGCTCCTGGAGGCCATTTTTCCACTTTATTGGATAGGATAGAGAGAAGTTGAGAGAGGAGGGGGAGATAGAGAGGAGGGGAGATAGATGGACAACTGCCTGCACTCCTGCAGGTGATGAGCGAGGGAGTCAAACCGGGATTTGGGTCCTCGCACTTCATACTATGTATGCTTAATCTGCTGCGCTACCACCTAGCCCCTCAACTGCCACAGTTCTCAGAAAGTCTGAGAGTCTAGCTATCTTCTTCCTGCTTCTATGAGACTGTATGTGGTATTTAAATCATTCACATATTAGCAATTTTTAAAGCCTAGCTTTATAATGAAGCCATGATTTCACCTCTGTAGCTTAAATAGACCTACAGCAATGTACTTGTGCTTCTCATGCTTTTATAAGCATTAAAGCCAGGCTCCAGGCAGTGGTGCACCCAGAACAGTGCATGTTACCATGTGAAAGAACCTGGGTTTAGTTCCCTGTTCCTCATTTGCAGGGAGAAAGCTTCAAGAGTGGTGAAATAGTGCTGTAGGTATCTTTCTTCCTCTCCATCTCCAATCCTCCTCTGATTTTTCTTGTTTTAAAAGGTGGATGAAAGAAAAGGGAAACAAATAAAATAAAATAAAATAAAATAAAATAAAATAAAATAGCTTAGTTATCTAATCCCAGGACCCCACCCATGAACACTGTTTTTCATTTGTCATTCTGTATTAGATACAACTGATAGTCCTAACTTCATCTGCCTTCTTTGGTTTAGCACGTAGGGAATTTTTTCTCATGGATTTAATTTTACTTTTGATTATATGACTTACCCTAGTTTTGCATTTATTTTTAGCTGGACTTCTTCAGTATATGGAGTGGAGGACATGTTCTATATTAAAATAGTCCTTCAATTTGCTGATGTGTTTTATAATTTTTCTACGAAGTTTTCCCCATAGTTGAGTTCATATTTTGTATGCAACTTAAAGTCTTTTTTTGTTGTTGTTACTTAGTATTATGACAGTAGGATCCCCCACCCCCGTTATTGCAAACTAGGTATACAACTTGTTCAGTTATCTAATACTTCTTTGCATGCACTTACCATACATCATTTAACCATTTTACTATTTTTTGACATTTAAGTTATTTATAAGTTATGTACTATCATAAATAAAGCTACAGTAGACATTTGTGCTCCCATTTTTTAAAAAAATTGTAAGTAGGGCACCAAAGTAAAAACCCTGTGGTGAGGGGTAGACATGCAGCTTCCTGGGACAGCAGGGGGTGGGAGTGGGTGGGAGGGATGGGTCACAGTCTTTTGGTGGTGGGAATGGTGTTTATGTACACTCCTAGTAAAATGTAGTCATATAAATCACTAGTTAATTAATACGAGAGGGGGAAAATTAATTGTATGTCTCAAAGTTATCCAAAACACAAACTGAATCTTTTCAATATATAGGCTGTGTAATTGATATGCAGACTCTCTCAAAAGCCTAGACCAAGTAGATCAGAAGCAACCAATAGCACAGCTATATACAAGATACTGAGTACTGTACAGCAAACCCTAACAAAAGGACTTTTCAAAAGTTAACCCAATTACCAAATAATATGATGATAACATTAACTATCGATTATCATTTTGAACCCTAAGACAGCAGGAACCTCACATCTACACTATAGAGCCTCTACTTCCCCCAGTCCTGGAACCATTGGATAGGGCCCACTTTCCCCTATGCCTCTCCCAATCCATATCAAATAATATTGCATCTGCCGATCACAACCTAAACAACACAACGATTGCCACCTCAACATGCTTCACTTCAGACTGTGTCCAGAGACTTCACGTGTGGAATGACAACCCTTCAGCTTCATTACTCGGGTGAGACCTTTCCTTTCATAGTATACTCTAATTCCATTTCAGGTGGTTCACTTTCTAACAAAGTCCCAAAATCTAGATATATACCAGTTTCTGTGAGAGAGAGCATATGTTCACACGTATCTGTAAACTACTGCAAAATATATACCTGAAAGCAGAAGTACACTAGAGTTTGCGGTGAGTACCTCCCTAACACTTCCTCTCCACTATTCCAAGCTGTGGGTCCATGATTGCTCAACAATTTGTTTGGCTTCATATGTTAACTCTTTTCAGTCACCAGGTTCCAGATGTCATCAGGATGCCAGCCAGGCTTCCCTGGATTGAAGACCCCACCAATGTGTCCTGGAGCTCAGCTTCCCCAGAGACCCACCCTACTAGGGAAAGAGAGAGGCAGACTGGGAGTATGGACCAACCAGTCAATGCCCATGTTCAGCAGGGAAGCAATTACAGAAGCCAGACCTTCTACCTTCTGCAACCCACAATGACCCTGGGTCCATGCTCCCAGAGGGATAGAGAATAGGAAAGCTATCAGGGGAGGGGGTAGGATATGGAGATTGGGTGGTGGGAATTGTGTGGAATTGTACCCCTCCTACCCTATGGTTTTGTTAATTAATCCTTTCTTAAATAAAAAAAAAAGAAAGAAAAAAAATTTTTTTTTCTGGAGGATTCAGCTGAGGCCTGGGGAAAAAAATTCTCAGTATGTTAAAACCATTTTTAAAAGAATTATTGAAATAATGGTTCAGATATTTGCTTATTTAAATATGCTTAAATCAAGACTATTAAAATCTCTAAGATTTAAAGTAACCTGAATGTTGCCTCTATAAATACAGAGGATAATGAAAAAAATTTAAGGAGTTATTGCACCAAAGTAAAGGACTCTGATGATGGATGGGGGTTCAGGTCCTGGAGCATGATGGTGAAGGAGGACCTAGGTGGGAAACTGAGCAATTTTACACAGATAGCAACTACTATATTTACTGTCAACTGTAAACCATTAGACCCCCAATATTTTTTTAAATAATCTGTTTAACAACTAAATATATACATATATATATATAGATATATATATATAGTTTTAAACCATCATTTTCCTATGCATGTCTATTTCTGTTTTATCTCTGGTGACTATCATTATGCAACCTTTCTTGGCAGCTTGCACCTTTACTTAATTTTCTAATATCACTGTTACATAGATATTCATAATATTGAATCTAAATTACTAAAAGCTTTCATTTGCACTATAAAAATGTATCTGTGCCCTCTCACCCACACACTTAATAATTAACAGCTAATTAGTGTCTATGTAAAAAAAAAAAGTAGAACTAACACATAAAGAAAAGATCATGTGTTCACATTTGTTCACATAAAGAAATGAAAGCTTCAAGAAGTAAAATAAAATATATAGCCTAGAAATAGTATCAGAACCTCAAACAGAAATAAATTATCTAGCTGCCCTTCTGCAGGCCAAAACTGGCCAAAGATCAATAGTAGTTACAAAACATTAAGTCTTCTGCCTTCAGGGAAGCAACTAAAAAATCTACCAGCAATTAAATAGCCCAAAGCAAGAAAGAGAACCAATTGATCAAAGTTATAGGGAGGCATATTTTGGCTCAATACAAGATCTTCCTAAAAGTTGGAGCTTTCTGAGTATACAGTAAGGTGGTCAATTCCTTTGTGTTTAAGGTCTTTCTGCAGAAATTGAATTGTTTCTTATCAGCATGTTACTGAAGAGAACCTCACATTAGTGAACTTCAAATGCTTTTATATTGATATAATTTTGTATATTTATAATTACAAAAACATATGGTAAACACTCATTATGTAAAGCAGAGCTACTCTAGCTGGAGCATGAGCTATCCCATATACAATGTTGTCATCTTATATCCAAAGTGGACTCCGAGATAACAGAGACCAATCTAATATACTTTGACTTAAACTATTGTAGATGACTTCCAAGAGCTGGGAAGACAATATAATGGTTACAGAAAACTTTCCTGCCTGAGACTCCCAGGTACCAGATTCAATCCAAAGTACCGTGATAACGCACAGCAGTCTCTAGTAAAAGTAAGTACTTAAGTTAAAGGTAAACTAGATGACCTCCAAAGTTTCTATCTGAGATGTTACTCTGCTCTTATGTGTGTAAGTCTGTTTGTCTTTGTGTATGTACTGGAGTGGACTGAGTGAACTGTTTGGCAGAAACCCCAGCTATGTAGGTTATAATCTCTACTGTCTGACTAATAATCTATATCTTCTGAAGTCTGACTCATAAACTATATCTTCTGACATTTGCGGTTCTAGGTTTTATTTATTTATTCCCTTTTGTTGCCCTTGTTTTATTGTTGTAGTTATTATTGTTGTTATTGATGTTGTCATTGTTGGATAGGACAGAAAGAAATGGAGAGAGGAGAGGAGAGGAGAGGAAGACAGAGGGGGGAGAGAAAGATAGACACCTGCAGACCTGCTTCACCACTTGTGGAGCAACTCTCCTGCAAGTGGGTAGAAGGGGGCTCCAAATGGGATCCTTACACCAGTCCTTTCGCTTTGCCACTTGCGCTTAACCCACTTTGCTACTGCCTGACTCCCTCCAGGTTTTGATTCCCAATGACAATAATATTAACGGCATGAATTTTATTCCTAACTATATCTATATAATCTAATTTTCCATATTTCACAATCATAGGTTTTACACTCCATCTGTCATAAAGGATATTTACAGATTTTTTTGGATGTCATTTATTTTAGCCAATATTTTTGCACATAGTACAAAAATGAAAATATAGAAATGAGGATAAGGTGAAAGTGGTTATGTATCCAACCCTGTTCTGAGCTATCCACTTTTCCCCAAAGAGTCAACCACTCTTACTATTTTCTGTAGTGTGTTCTGACATAGATATTCTGTGCCTTGGAAAACCGTGGGTGTGTGTGAGAGAGAGTGAGGGAGAGATTTTTATACAGATATATACATTATTTTTGTCATAGAATTTTAAAAATAGAAGTCAGAAAGTGATTTCTGTGTGGAGCGCACACATGCACAAAGACCCAGGTTCAAGTTCCAGTCCCCACCTGCAGGGGGGAAGCTTTACAAACAGTGAAGCAGTGTTGCAGGTATCTCTCCTCTTTCTCCATCTCTCAACTTCTATCAAATAATTTTTTCATTTAAAAAAGTTATAGAATAATGAAATATAATAAAGAGTAGTCTTTAAGGAATTGCCATGAAGAACATCACAATCTCAATAATATCTTTATGTAGTTATTTACATAGAAATATGAAATCAGGGAGTCGGGCAGTAGCACAGCAGGTTAAGCGCAAGTGGCACAAAGCACAAGGACCGGTGTAAGGATCCTGGTTCGAGTCCCCGGCTCCCCATCTGCAGGGGAGTCACTTCACAAGTGGTGAAGCAGGTCTGCAGGTGTCTATCTTTCTCTCCCCATCTGTCTTCCCCTCCTCTCTCCATTTTCTCTCTGTTCTATCCAACAAAAAGTATCACTCAAGCCTCAGTAACTGCTAAAAATAATTACTTTTTGTTCATGATAATATTCTCCACAGCACTGTCTAAGATCAGCTTGTATAAGAAGGAAGTCAGGGGATACTAATTCCAGTTCAGGTTCTACCTGTGTTTTCTCTTCTGATCCTATTTTCAAATTCTGTCTGAGTGTGAGATCATCCCTTATTTATCCTTCTGTTTTTGACTTATTTCACTTAACATGAATTTTTCAAGTACTATTTCACTTAACATGAATTTTTCAAGGTCCATCCAAGATCGACTGAAAACGGTAAAGTCACCATTTTTAATAGCTGAGTAGTATACCACAACTTGCTCAGAGACTCATTTGTTGTTGGACACCTGGGTTGCTTCCAGGTTTTGGCTATTACAAATTTGGCTGCTAAGGACATATATGTACACAGATCTTTTTGGATGGGTGTGTTGGGTTCCTTAGGATATATCCCCAGGAGAGGAATTGCTGGATTATAGGGTAGGTCCATTTCTAGCCTTCTGAGAGTTCTCCAGACTGTTCTCCACAAGGTAAGACCAATTTCCATTCCCACCAGCAGTGCATGAGGGTTCCTTTGACCCCATAACCTTTCCATCATTTGGTGCTGTTAGTTTTTCTGATGTATGACATTCTCACAGGAGTGAAGTGATATCTCATTGTTGTCTTTATTTGCATTTCTCTGACAATCAGAGACTTGTAGCATTTTTATCATGTGTCTCTCAGCTTTTTGGATCTCTTCTGTGGTGAATATTCTGTCCATGTCCTCTCCCCATTTTTGAATGGGGTTGTTTTCTTGTTGTCGAGTTTGGCAATATCTTTATATATTTTGGTTATTAGCCTCTTGTCTCATATATGGCATGTAAAGATATTCTCCCATTCTGTGAGGGGTCTCTTGGTTTGGGTAGTGGTTTCTTTTGCTGTTCAGAAGCTTTTTAATATGTTGTAGTCTGATAGGTTTATACTTGCCTTTGATTTCTTTGTAATTGGATTCGTTTCATTGAAGATGTCTTTATAATTTATGCACAAAACAGTTCTGCCAATATTTTCCTCTAAGCATCTGATAGTTTCTGGTCTAACAACCATGCCCTTGATCCATTTGGAATTTACTTTTGTATTTGGTGAAATACAGTGTTTCAGTTTCATTCTTCTGCATATTTCAACCCATTTTTTCCAATAGCATTTGTTGAAGAGACTCTGCTTCCCCCATTTAATAGTCTGGGCACCTTTATCAAAGATTAGTTGTCCATAGGTGTGGGGACTTACTCCCAGGTTCTCCATTCTATTCCACTGGTCAGTGTGTCTATTCATGTTCCAGTACCGAATAGTTTTTTTTTAATTTCTTTATTGGGGAATTAATGTTTTACATTCCACAGTAAACACAGTAGTTTATACAAGCATAACATTTCCCAGTTTTCCACATAACAATACAACCCCCACTAGGTCCTCTGTCATCCTTCTTGGATCTGTATTGTCGCCACCCACCCCAGAGTCTTTTACTTTGGTGCAACATGCCAATTTCAGTTCAGGTTCTACCTGTGTTTTCTCTTCTGATCTTGTTTTTCAAATTCTGCCTGAGTGTGAGATCATCCCATATTCATCCTTCTGTTTCTGATTTATTTCACTTAACATGAATTTTTCAAGGTCCATCCAAGATTGACTGAAAACAATAAAGTCACCATTTTTTTAAATATCTGAATAGTATTCCATTGTATATATATATATACCACAACTTGCTCAGCCACTCATCTGTTGTTGGAAATCTGGGTTGCTTCTAGGTTTTGTCTATTACAAATTGTGCTGCTAAGAACATATGTGTACACAGATCTTTTTGGATGGGTGTGTTGGGTTCCTTAGAACATATTCCCAGGAGAGGAATTGCTGGATCATAGTGTAGGTCCATTTCTGGCCATCTGAGAGTTCTCCAGACAGTTCTCCACAGAGAATGAACCAATTTAAATTCCCACCAGCAGTGCATGAGGGTTCCTTTGACCCCACAACCTCTACATCATTTGGTGCTGTTACTTTTTCTGATGTATGACATTCTCACAGGAGTGAAGTGGTATCTCATTGTTGTCTTTATTTGCATTTCTCTGACAGAGACTTGGAGCATTTTTTCTTGTATTTTTTTCTCGCTGTGCAGAAGCTTTTTAATTTGATGTAGTCTCATAGGTTAATACTTGCCTTTGACTTCTTTGTAATTGGATTCGTTTCATTGAGGATGTCTTTAAAATTTATGCAGGTATATATTTTGCAGTAGTTTATGGATACGTGTGAACATAAGCTCTCTCTCACAGAAACTGGTGTATATCTAGGTTATGGGACTTTGTTAGAAAGTGAACTACCTGAGATGAAATTAGAGTGTACTATAAAAGGAAAGGTCTCACCCGAGTAATGAAGCTGAAGGGTTGTCATTCCACACGTGAAGTCTCTGGACACAGTCTGAGGTGAAGCATGTTGAGGTGGTAATCGTTGCGTTGGTTAGGTTGTGATCAGCGGATGCAATATTATTTGGTTTGGATTGGGAGATGCATACGGGACATTGGGCCCTATCCAAGGGTTCCAGGACTGGGGGAAGTAGGGGCTCTATAGTGTAGATGTGAGGTTCCTGCTGTCTTAGGGTTCAAAAAGACAATCGATAGTTAAAGTCCCATAACCTAGATATACACCAGTTTCTGTGAGAGAGAGCTTATGTGCACACGTATCCATAAACTACTGCAAAATATATACCTGAAGGCAGAAGTACACTAGAGTTTGCAAGAGTACCTCCCTAACACTTCCTCTCCACTATTCCAAGCTTGGGATCCATGATCGCTCAACAAATTGTTTGGCTTCGTATGTTAACTGTCTTTTCAATTACCAGGTTCCAGATGCCACCAGGATGCTGGCCAGGCATCCCTGGATTGAAGACCCCACCAATGTGTCAAGGAGCTCAGCTTCCCCAGAGACACACCTTACTAGGGAAAGAGAGAGGCAGACTGGGAGTATGGATCGACCAGTCAATGCCCATGTTCTGTGGGGAAGCAATTACAGAAGCCAGACCTTCTACCTTCTGCAACCCTCAATGATCCTGGGTCCATGTTCCCAGAGGGCTAGAGAATGGGAAAGCTATCATGGGAGGGGGTGGGTTATGGAGATTGGGTGGTGGGAATTGTGTGGAGTTGTACCCCTCCTACCCTATGGTTTTGTTCATTAATCCTTTCTTAAATAAAAAATTTAAAAAATAAAATAAAATAAAATTTATGCAGGAAAGAGTTCTGCCAATATTTTCCTCTAAGTACCTGATAGTTTCTGGTCTAAGATCCAAGTCCTTGATCCACTTGGAATTTACTTTTGTATTTGGTGAAATATAGTAGGTCATTTTCATTCTTTTGCATGTTTCAACCCATTTTTTTCCAATACCATTTGTTGAAGAGACTCTGTTTTCCCCATTTAATAGTCTGGGCAACTTTAACAAAGATTAGATATCCTTAGGTATGGGGACTTACTTCCAGATTTTTCCATTCTATTCCACTGGTCAGTGTGTCTATTCATGTTCCAGTACCAAGTAGTTTTGATGACAATGGCTCTATAATACAATTTGAGATCTGGGAGTGTGATGCCTGCAGTTCTGTTCTTTCTTCTCAAGATTTTTATGGCAATTCTAGGACTTTTCTGGTTCCAGATGAACATTTGTAGCATGTGTTCTATTCTCCTAAAAATGTGGTCGGCATCTTGATGGGGATAGCATGAAATTTGTATATGGCTCTGGATACTATATTCATTTTGATGATTTTAATTCTTCCAACCCATGCATATGGAATATCTTTCCACTTCTTTGTTTCTTTTTCAATTTCCTTGAGTAGGGACTCATAATTTTTAGTATACAAGTCATTCACTTCTTTTGTTAGGTTTATTCCTAGATATTTTATTGTTTTTGTTGCTATAGTAAAAGGAATTGATTTCTGGACTTCAAATTCTTCTAACTTAGTGTTTTCATAGAGGAATGCCACTGACTCTTGAATGTTAATTTTGTAACCTGACTCTTTACTGTATTGCCTGATGATTTCCAAAAGCTTCTTGCTGGGTTCCTTAGGTTTTTCTATGTATACTATCATGTCATCTGTAAATAGAGAGTCTGACTTCTTCTCTTCCAATATGTATCCCTTTAATTTTTGCTCCTGCCTGATTGCTATGGTAAGAACTCCAACACTATGTTGAATAGTAATGGGGATAGTGGGCAGCCCTGTCTAGTATCTGATCTGAAGGGAAATGCTTCCAGTTTTTTACCATTGAGTATAATGTTGGCTGTAGGTTTGCTATATACAGACTCCGCTATCTTGAGGAATTTTCCGTCTATTCCCGTTTTTTGTAGTGTTTTGATCATAATGGGATGTTGTATTTTGTCAAAGGCTTTCTCTGCATCAATTGATATGACCATGTAGTTTTTGGTCTTGCTTGTATTGATGTGGTGGATCATGTTGATTCATTTATATATATTAAACCAATCCTTCATCCCTGGGATAAACCCCACTTGATAATGATGAACAATCTTTTAAATATACTTCTGTATATTATCATCCATTTCTTCCAGGTTCTCTAGCTTGGTAGCATATAGTTGTTCATAGAAGTCTCGCATGAAATGCTGAATTTCTATGGTGTCTTTTGTGACATATCCTCTTTCATTTATGATTTGATTTATGTGGGTCTTGTCCCTTGTTTGTTTTGTGAGTTTGGCTAATGGTTTGTTGATTTTGTTCACGCTTTCAAAGAACCAACATTTATGTTCGTTGATCTTTTGTATGGTTTGCTTATTTTCAATGTTATTGATTTCTGCCGTAACTTTAGTGACTTCTGTCCTTCTGGTTGCTTTAGGGTTCCTTTGTTCTTCTTCTTCTAGGTCTTTAAGATGTGCAATCAGGCTGTTTATTTGTGCTTTTTCTTGTTTCCTAATGTGTACTTGTATGGCTGTGAACTTTCCTCTCAGTACTACTTTATCTATGTCCCAAATATTTTGATAGCTTATGTCTTCATTTTCATTGAACTCTTGAAACATTTTTATTTTTTCCTTTATTTCCTCATTGACTCTGTAATTGTTAAGGTGTGTACTATTGAGATTCCACATTTTGGGACTATTACTAATCTTTTGTTGATTATTAAGTGTTAGTTTAATTCCACTGTGGTCTGAGACAATGCTAGGGATGATTTTAATGCTCTTGAATTTGCTGTTGCTGTCTTTGTGGCCTAACATATGATATATCCTTAAGAATGGCCCATGTGGACTTGAGTAAAATGTGTTTTTCAGTTTCCTGGGATGAATGACTCTGAAAATGTCCAATAGTTCTAGTTTATTGATCTCGTCATTTAGCTCCCTCATGTCTTTATTGATTTTCTGCCTGGATGATCTGTCTAGTTAAGAGACTGGGTGTTGAAGTTCCCTAATATGACTGTGTTGCTGTTCATATATTGCTGTAGCTCTTTGATGTAGGTCTTTGATGTATTTAGATGGCTTCTCATTGGGTGCATAGATGTTAATAATTGTTAAGTCCTCTTGATTGACTGATCTTCTGAGCACTAAGTAATGTCCATCCCTATCTTTTTAAATTTTATCTGTTTTAAAGTATATCGTGTCAGATATGAGAATAGCTGTCCCTGCCCCTTTTTGGGGGCCATTAGCTTATATGATAGTTTTCTAACCTTTCACATTGAGTCTATGTTTCTTTTGTTCATTTAGGTGGGTTTCCTGTAGACAGAATATTGGGTCGTGTTTTCTGATCTATCTCTCTACTCTGTGCCTTTTAATAGGTGAATTCAGGTCATTGACATTTATTGATATCAGAGATTGAAAATATTTTAATTCCATTCTTGTATATTTTTAGAGTGTTCTGATAGATGGCATCTTTATGGTGGTCTGACTGTTTATAGAAGAACTTTAAGAACTTTCAGGCTTGTTGCTAGTTGATTCTTTCAGGGAAGAACTTCTTTCATGGCAGGCTTGATGATATTTTATTCTTTCAACTGTTGCTTGTCTGAGAAGTTTTTTATGGCTCCATTTAGTCTGAATGACTGTCTAGCAGAATACAGCAGTCTTGGTTGAAAGCCTTTCTCATTGAGCACTCGATAGATATCTTGCCATTCTCTTCTGGCCTGTAGTGTTTGTGTGGAGAAGTCTGCTGCTAATCTTATGGGTTCTCCTATTTGTTTTTCTCTTGCAGCCTTCAGGATCCTTTGTTTATCCTTATTCCTCTCCATGCTAAATATGATTTGTCTTGGTCTCTTTAAGTCTGGGTTAATTCTGTTTGGGACCCTCTGGCCTTCTTGAACCTTTATGTCTTTGATGTTGTCTAGACTAGAGAAGTTCTCAGCTATTATTTCCTGAAGAATACTTTCTTCCCCTCCCTCTGGTAAGTCAATAATATATATATTGTTTCTTTTGAAGTCATCCCATAGGTCTCTTTTCTTTTTTCAGTATATCCTAATCTCTTTTTGAGATCTCTTACTTCTTTTTCAGTTGTCTCTAATTTGGCCTTGATCTTGCTAATTCTATCTTCAACCTCATTTATTCTATTATCTCTCTCTACTGTTTTCTGAGTTCATCTGTTACCCTTTTCTGATACTGTTTTATCTTGTTCAACCCTCTGAGGGCAGTAGCAATGGAGACTCACATTTGCGTTTGGTGATTCTTAGGGGAGTTCTCTTCCCTCTTTTTGTTGGCAAAATACACTGGGGGTGGTGCCTCAACCAGTAAAGTTCTGGACTATTACCAGCCACTTAATCTCTGCCTAGGCTACTCTCTGTCCACAAGCCACACATATTTGCACTCACCGGTGGTTTGGTGGGTTCCTAAAGTCATTCTAGTCCTGCCTTGTTGCAGCCAGATGGTCTCCTTTGGTATTCCTAGCTGACCAGGGAGAGGAGAGGAGAGAAACACAGCTGCTGCTGCTTCGCAGTCCCTCCTCCAGAAGTCTCCCTATGTGAGCTTTTTTTGAAAAAGTATTTGTTCTCTTTCTGCTCAATTCAGTTAAGGGTTCTCAGTTGTCTCCTTATGTATGCCTCAGGCCATGTATACATGGGGATATATGAGTCCTTCAGAGAAAATGAAAAAAAAAGAAGATACTTTGTCCTATTTTCTAGAGTTCTTCTATTTATTAATGTCTTATTTCTATTTATCTAAATGTTTGTTTCTTCATTACATAATGACATCCAGATGTTCCCATTTGCTTGCACTGAAGATTTCTAAAATCTGAATTTCTAAATTCCCAGTTGTCATTTTTCTGTACAGTGCTCTCTCTTCTGATCCCCTCTGATGGGGGTGCAGGTCCTGGTGGAGTATGACATAGGGGTGAGTGTCTTGCAGAAAACAAATTTTACACATGTGCCAATAACTATATACTGTAAACCATGAATGCACCAATAAAAGTATTTTTTAAATCAATAAAAGAAAGACTAAAAAGACCATTTCCTTCTACCTACATAGCTTCATAAGGCACCATTTGCTTTACTTTTCTTTATTAGGTCTTTCCATTGTACCCAGCTTGGAGGGAGCTAAGAAGCCCCAGTCTATATCAAGAGAGTTCATCTGTATAGCTGGGGATGGAGGGCTGAGAAGCCCCATGTTGGACAGTCTGGTGGGTCCTATATAGAGCCTTGGATATTATTTTTTGGCATGGGAAGGGACACTGTTATCACAGGATTTATGATCTGTTTTAGAGATGTTTCTGGTTAGATGTGTCCAGTGCAAAAGGAGTAAATCCTTCTGTGTGGGTGTGGGTTCTACTTGTTCTCTTCTTTCTGTTTCAGCAAGATAAGTTCTTTCTGTAAGAGTAGGGGGTCAAGGCCTCAGGGTATTTCCTTCAGTCAGTTGCTGCCATTATATATCCATTTTGAGGGAGAGGGCTAAGTATTTAATTACTAATGGTAACCAAAAAAGTTCAATCCAAACCTTTCAAAATGTCAACAAGAAATTCAGGAAGAATTTATGAGGGTATCTGAATTGTACTCTTGAGTTGACAAGCCTCCATTAAAATGGAATCAAATAACTTAAGTGAAGAATAATAGAACTTTGAATTTATTATCTCAGCAAAGATATACATATCCCCTTTAGCATATGTATTCTCTAACTTGAGAGCTACATATACACAGAGACATATAAATAGAGACAGTGAAACAGATTGAGAGAGAGAGAGAGAGAGAGAGAGAGAAGAGAGAGGGAGAGAGAGAACACACCAAAAGACTACTCTACTGCCCATGGAGCTTTTGTTATCATCCAAGAAATGGGGCCAAAGCTTGACTTCAGGGCCTTTTGCATGGGGTGCACATACTACTGGATGGGCTTTTTTCCACTCCTGAATTTTTATTCACCTCAACATTTATAGAAAACATTGTATTTAAATTTCCATGATCAGTGAGTATATATTGCATTGAGCATATGAGATTATTCTAAGTAGAAGCATGAGACTCAAGAGTCTGAAACCCTGGGTTTCAGTGGAGTGTAAGACTGGCCAGATGACTTAATGATAACCTCAACCCTCTCTATCTTTACAACCAGCATATGAAAAACATAACACACTCATATATAGAGGAAGTGATTTGGTTACTTGTTATGAACTAAACCCTGGAGAATAGTTCTGACTTCATACAAAGTGGAATTCAGGAGTTCCTCCCCCCTCCCCTCCAGTAGATACTATCTTCAAGAAGGTCCAAGCTTGGGGGACAGGTGGTGATGCACCTAGGTGAGTGCATATATTGATAAGCTCAAGGAAACCTGCAGCAGAGACATTTCAAGAGAGATGAAACAGGTGTCTCTATCTTCATCTTCCTTTATTTTCCCCTCCCCTCTTAATTTCTATCTATTCTATCAAATGAAATTAAAAAGAAAAGGGGGGAGGAAAAAATGGCCAATGGGAGTAGTGGATTCACTGTGCAGGTATCTAGCTTAAAAGATAACCCTGGAGTGAAAGAAAAAATAAAAGGTACAGGGTCTACTCTAGACTGAGTTCCATTGCCTCAGTAACCCTATTGGATGGGACTATGTTGACCTGAGAGCTCTATAATAAATTCAGTGTTTTGCACTATGTTTGACTTGACTTGAGTCATATACACTTTTCCTATGAAGTTCCTATGATCAAAATGACTGAATAAAATAAGCATGATGGCCAGCTATTTATTACATGGTTAGAGTTGGCTCACATCTTTCTGATTCAAAAATGGAGGCATTGTGATAATGCCTTAAGGCAGATCAGGGACCTAAATTGTATAAATCCCATGCTGAGAAAACAAACAACAGATTTACGTCACAATTAGTAACCAATTTCTTTAAAAAAAAAAGTCTAATTTTCTCATCAGTCGGTTAACATTAAGTGAGGTGCCTTTTAAAAGCCAACATATTAAAACATACTGATGTACTGTTTCAAGCTAGAGAGAGCAGCAAAGACTTTTCTGCAGAGGCAGCCTTCCTTCTTCCTCATATCCTGAGGAAGGACTTAAGGGAGGAGAAATTGAAAACCACAGACCATATGTTCTTTTAAGAAACTTCTAAGTATACTAGACTCCAGCTCTTCCAGGCTAGATCATAAGCCCTCTGTGGGAAAGCACCCAAACTGTCTTCTTCAACTTTCAATTGCCCTTTTCTTCCAGTTTGCATAAACATTCATCCAAGCGCCAGCATTGATGGGAAGATACCCATTTTTCTATAACATCAGCTCCTAAATCCTTTTCCCTCTTGAGTACCCAAAATACTCATCAAGATGCAAGCTAGATGGAACTGGCTTCTCCCCACCCCACTCAACAGGCACAAATTGCTCCTTGCGGTAGAGCTAAGTACTACTTACCAGACTGCTCTACAAGAGTTCTTCTTACTTTTCTTCATCACTCTCTCTCTTCTTTTTTAATAGTAAAGACATTAAATCGCTTTGCCTGCATGCTCCGTTCCATTTTAACACAATATGGAGTGAAGGCAAGGGAGAGTTTTAGTCAGATTTGGCCCATGAGAGTGTAATAAAAGCCAGCTACCTAAGCATTAAACAGTCTTAGGATGCTTTCTCTGCAAATCTTCTCCAAACTTGTGCACTGATTACCACTTCTCATCCCACAGCTCAGATTCAATAGTGCAATTCCTACTAATAATGTCTTATTTTTAATGGTGCCAGTGATCTCAAGTTCTTTACCAAGTTTTTGAGATATTCTAATGTTTAGTCAGTGTAAGACACTTGTTCTCCTTCAGTATTCTAGGGAGTCTGCTTTAGTTCTGTATGAACTATTGACTATCAACATTTCATGCTACTGTGCATTGTGAAAAAGGAAAGAGAACATATATTCAACATATTAACAGTGAAAGCCTCTTGTTTGCCAAAATTCCGTATGTGAGGATATATTTTTGTGGATTAATATGCACTTCTGTATTCCAAAGACAGTCACATTGTTATCTACTTGAAGATAAGGCAGTCCAACAGTCTGTAAAAGAAAATGGCTTTTGTTTCTTCATATGGTATGGCTCCATGCCTCAGATCTGCTCTAAGAAAACAGAACCATGCCATGTCTGTATGGCACTACGGCCACCTGTGTCTGATATGTCTGGCACCGGTTATTAAGAACAACTTTTTTTCTTTAAAGTGTTCATTTGCCTTACAAGAGGGGGAGAAATAGAGTTGCTTCTTCAAATATTTCCTTGGCCTTTCACATTTTCATGACAGTTGGTTTTTGGAATTGTTTTCATTCATTGAGAAAAGTTTGAAGAAACATATTAATAGAAATATGTTTCTATGTTGGGTGCTAACTATAGATGTTGTTGAGATCACAGTGTTCTCATTGGCAGTTCTCTAAGCAATATTATTTTCAGAATCTCTGACATGAATAACTTTGTTTCTTCTTTGCAATGGAAATATTTTCTCACTTTCAGTGAGAAACATGCAACAGATACTTCCTTTTTTCCCTTTATCTGTCTAGAAGCTGTAAATCAAATTTATCTTAACAACTATGTAATATGAGCTTGACTTCTCATAGTGTTACTTATATTCCACTTAGATTTTATGATTCTGATTTTTGCATATTTTTATTTTATATATTTATATGTTTATATATTAGTATTATATAATATACTTTTATGGAATCAGAACAATTTATATAAAACATTACACAACTATTAATTTGTGTTTATCAATTAACACTTGCTCAAACACTTCTGTCAGCAGTGTCCTGCTCTGTGTGAATTCTTTTTGAAAGAATATACTGAAGGGTAGTGGACTAGAGTCTATCACAGCAGATTTGGGAAATTGAAAGGGGGGAAGAGAAGGTTACTATGAGGAAGCTAGGACCTAAGTTTCTATGGTGGAGTAAGATGACTATTTTTAAAAATTATTTATTTATTTATTCATGAGAAAAATAGGAGGAGAGAAAGAACCAGACAGCACTGGTACATGTGTTGCCAGGGATCGAACTCAGGACCTCATGGTTGAGAGTCCAACGCTTTATCCACTGCACCACCTCCTGGACCACATAAAATAACTATTTAGTTCAGAGTTAGTGATACTTAGTGACAGTGATACTTATCTTGGGGAAATATGGAAAAAGGTACTCTGGTGACAACAGACCCATAAATCAACTGGTTTTCAATAAAGTGATACTGGAATTGGAAAATATATTGGTTTGTGTTAGTGATCATGCTGTATCTGTACCTATACATATACATACTGCCAAGCCTTTAGGGGAAGATAGGTATCTCACATTCTACAGTCATTCAAGAATAGCAACAATTTGAGTTACTCTTTTTTTCTCATCCCCTTACTATTTCTCCCTTATTCCAATCATTAAATACTGTGTTAGAACTACTATGCAGCCCTAGACTAGATTCTAGGGAAATTCAGATTCAACTCTCATAAAAGTGTCAAAGATTTTATATAGCATGCCACATCCTTTTCATATTTTATCCTGTTTCCTTTGTTATTAAAATCCCAAATATAGTGGCATAAAACAGTATTTTGCAGGTTATTTTCTTTGTCAGAAATTTGAGAGAGGTGTTCCCCTCTCACCGCCCCCCCCCCCCCCCACACACACACACTACCACCACCACCACAGAGCTTTGCTCAGTTCTGGCTAATGGTGGTGCTGGGTTTTCGGGGGAGGGGTTGAATGTAGGACCTTGAAGCCTCAGTCATGAGTCTTCTTGCATAACCATTATGCTGTCTCTCTAGCCTAGAAAGTTGCCAAAAAATTGCCACTGTGTAATAATAATTTCCTGTTTTCTGGAATCTAATATTTTCTTTATTGTCCTTCAAGTGTCAGGCATACTCCTTGAAGTATTTATTTTTAGTTTGTGTCAACTACCTTGTCCAAGCCCAATGTTACATATTTCAGGATTTTACTATATAGCCCACTTCTAGGAACTGGATTCTCTTCTAATTATATATAACTAAAAAATTACCACAAAATTTAGTAGTTCAATATACTTTTATTTCATTTATAATTTTATGCATCAAGAATTCTAGAAGGGTGTTGAGTAGGTATATTATCTTCAATCCATAATATGTCAGTTTCCATTTTTTGTCTTTTATCCTTTATTGGGGGAATTAATAGTGTACAGCCAACAGTTGCATATAGTAGTTTGTACATGTATAACATTTCTCAGTTTTCCACATAACCCTCTAACCCCCTGACTTAGGTCCTCATCCATCATGTTCCAGGACCTGAACACTACCCTACTCCAGAGTCCTTTACTTAGGTGCAATACTCCAACTCAAATCCACGTTCTTCCTGTTTTCCCTTCTGTTCTTGTTTTTTAACTTCTGTCTATGAGTAGGATCACCCCATATCCATCCTTCTCTTTCTGGCTTATCACATTTTTTCCTTAATTCACAACCTGTTGTTTCAACTGGCAATTGGTTATGGCTATAATCTGGGAGCCCAGCAAGAGCTGTTGACAGTGGTCCACAGACAAGTTCTGTATGTGGCTTGTGATCCTCATAAAATGGGTGCAATGTGTCTTAATAGAAAGAGCATTCCAAGATGACTTATACACGTTTTCCTGGAGTTGATATATATATAATTTCCACAGAGTAACCTAAAACAAGAAATTCATTTCTTAGTATGTGGGCTAGAAGTTCAAAATCAAGGTGTTGGCATGGCTATATAACTTTTGACATCTTCAGGAAATAATCTTACCTTGCTTACTCATGACTTCTAATGGTTGCCAGCAGTCTTTGTCTTTTCTTAGCTTATAGTCTGACTCCAATTTCTCCCTCGGTCTTCACATGGCTATCTTCCTTCTGTGTGTATTTATGCCTCCTAATCACTCTCTCTGTACAACAGTACAAGTTATTGAATTTAGGCCCATATGAATTCAATGTAACCTCATCTTACCCTGGTTACAGCAGCAAAATCTTCATATCCAAACACAGTCCATTCATAGGTTCTAGAATTTAGGATTTTGAGAGATTGGAAATGGGGTGTACAATTTTATCTAAACTAGACATTCCAAAAGCTGAAACTATATGAATTTTAAAAGTATAATATTTATCATCATATATCCTGGAATAAAAATTTCGCTTCTTTTTTTTGATCAAAAGATCCCTAATGCCTGTTTAAATTGAAAGGTAAGAAAAGTAGACTTCCTCTCACTGCAAGGACCACTATCTCTAATTTGTGGTGCAGCCTATACTTTTTGTTCCTACTCTCTTCTCTTCTGTGGATATACTGAATTTAATTTTCTATTTACCTGAGTCTTTTGAGTGAAGTAGAATAACTCATTGATTAAATTATCAGGATTTGATCCGGATTTGGTTTCTTTCTATCTGTAGTACCTTGGGGAAAATTATTAATTCTTTAGGTTTCTGCCACTTCATCTAGCAAATAGAGACAGTAGTTCATACTTCTTGAAATTATTGAGAAAATTCTGCTACTAAAAGCAGTGATTTGAAGCAGTAGTAATTTTTTCCATTCAGAGAACATACGATAATTTCTGGCAGCATTTTTTCATGGAGTCTTGGGGGCCTCGTGTATGAACAATTATACTGCTATAGATTGACTTTAAAGAAAAAAAGATGGCTAGACTGAGAGGAAACAGAGAGGAAGAGACACCACAGTATTGAAACCATACTACCTTAGTGGTATGGTGATGTTATTTGGGGAAAAATTGACCCTGGGTGACTTGCATGGCAATACAGATGTCCTACCAAGTGAGCTATTTTGAAGACCCTGGAGATATTTCTGGTTGCTGCTTCTGGGTAGAAAGTGCTACCAGTAACTAAGAGGTCAAAGTTTGGCATGCTAAAAGGCATCTTCTAGTGACAGGACAACTCATTAGGACTTTCTCAGCCCCAAATGCCAAGAATAGTGCAATTAAGACTCCTTGGGGATGGGTGATGGCACACCTGGATGAGCCCACATGTTACTCGGTCCCCATCTGCATGGAGGAAGCTTCACAAACAGTGAAGCCATGCTGTAGGTCTCTCTCTCTTCCTCTCTATGTCACCGTACCTCTCAGTTTTCTCTGTCCTATCATATTAAAATAAATCAATATATTTATTTATTTATTTATTTTCCCTTTTGTTGCCCTTGTTTTTTTATTGTTGTTGTAGTTATGATTGTTGTTGTTACTGATGCCATCGTTGTTAGACAGGACAGAGAGAAATGGAGAGGAGGCGAAGACAGAGAAGGGGAGAGAAAGATAGACACCTGAGGACCTGATTCACCACCTGTGAAGCAACTCCCCAGCAGGTGGGGAGACTGGGGTTCGAACCGGTATCCTTATGCCATTCCTTGTGCTTTTAGCCATGTGTGCTTAATCCATTGCCATACCACTCAACTCCCTATAAGTATCTTTTAAAAGTAATTCTGAATGAAGTTTTCATTTATGTTCTGACACACAGAAAGAGAAAAATGGATGCTTGACATGTATAATATTCTTTTTTATATAATTCTTGTTTTCTTTCCATTTTTTTATTTATAAAAAGGAAACATTGACAAAACCATAGGATTAAAGGGGTACAACCCCACACAATTTCCACCACTAGAACTCTGTATCCCATCCCCTCCCCTGATAACTTTCCTATTCTTTATCCCTCTGGGAGTATGGACCCAGGGTCATTATGGGATGCAGAAGGTGGAAGGTCTGGCTTCTGTAATTGCTTCCCCACTGAATATGGGAACTGACAAGTCGATCCATATTCCCAGCATACCTCTCTCTTTCCCTAGTAGGATGGGGCTCTGGGAAAGCAGAGCTCCAGGACACATTGGTGGGGTCATCTGTGCAAGGATGTCTGGTCAACATCATGCTAGCATCTGGAACCTGGTAGCTGAAAAGAGAGTTAACATACAAAGCTAAATCAATTGTTGAACAATCATGGACCTAAAAGCTGGAATAGTGCAGATGAAGAGTTGGAGGGTCCTCCGTTTTGTAGATAGCTAGTAGGCATATTTTAGTTATATTCCAAAGTGTCTGTGGCCCTTAACTTGGATCAACAATGGTAGAGAATGTACCATCCTCTGAAGGGAGGATGGACAACATACTCTATGCTACACCTGAGGAAGATGGGTCAATATTGGGGCAGCTTGGAATGTTCCTACTCATGACCACAGAATGGGAGCTCAGATCTACTGGGATGCAGAGTTCACATAGGCTCCTAAGCTGTATATGGGCCCCAGATCACATCAAATTGATGGGGTTTACAGTCAACAATATTTATACCCCTTTCTCTCATTAGGGAGCTACTGTCTTCTCTGATCCAGCTTTCTGGTCCTTTTTCCATCCATGACATCATCTCCCCAGACAATAACTTGGATCCACCTGCATATCATATTTCAGGCTCAGGGGGAAAGAAAGGAAACTGGCATGTATAATATTCTTAAGTGGGATTAAATATTAGCCTGGAAATAAATATTTTGCAATTATTTGCTTATAAACATCTCAATTTTGAAAGTTCACTATAAAGAGCTTCATTGAACTCTAAATATAATAACTAGGTAAAAATCACTGCTATTTCAGATAGTTTGGCAATGACATTATATAAATCCCCCAGTAGTTATATCAGCAGTAAAAGTGAAGAGGTTATTAGGAATTCTCTGCAGTTTCATACAATGTTTCCTTATATGCTTCAATTCTGATAATTATTGTCAGCAGACAATGTACATTAGACAGGGTTTAAAAAACCATATGCATTTTAATGTTATATAAATATGTAATGTATAAAAGTACACTGTCTGAATAATAAATATATTTACCCAGAGAGCAAATAAAACAGGTCATAAGAAGCTGTTCCAATTATTCAGGTAAACACTACCTCCTAAGCTTGATTTTCTTTCATTGCTTAGAGTCATGAGTATAAAGTCCCCAAATAGTGTCTTGCAATATATTTGGGAATAAAGTCATCAAAAGCATTCTAAAAATAAAATATAAAGTGTCTCTGCTCTTTTCCTTTTGTTAGTATTCAAGGACACTCCAAAATTGCTTTAGAAGCCTACTCTTCCTTATAACAACAACAACATAGTAGCTGATCATTAAAGCCAGGAAAAAATTTCATGAAAAACTATTGATCTTAGTAGGAATAGTAGCTATTGTTTGATTTCTAGTGTTGGTGACTAGTATCTGGTAACTGTGAAACAATTGTTGTGGTTGGGGATGAAATCTATTCATCTCACTGAGATCTGCACATTTGAAATCCAATTATGATGTCTCCTGGAGGTCAGAATCTTACTTTTCCTAGTAACAACATAAACAACAAATGAAACACCTAGTTTCTCTCTCTTTAATGTAGGACTAGAGAGAGAATTCAGGTATATCTTCTACCACTGAGTTGCCTCACTACTATAAATTTCTATTTCCTGTCTTTATGAGAGCATGAAAAGGACAGAGATCTAGACAGAGAAAGAGAGTGCAAGACAATTTTCCATCATCCATGGATTTCTGACACACTTTGTTGCTTTTTTTTTTTGTGAGATTAAACCCAGGGCCATATGCCGGCAAAGCATATTGGAAGATTTACAACATGAGAAACAGAGCAACATAACTGATTACCAACTATATGTATATTTTTGAAGGGATTAAAACATTGAGTGGGGAATTAATAGTTTACAGTAAACAGTAAATACAGTTGTTGGTACCTGTGTAAAATTTCTCAGTTTTCTGCAAAACACTAACACCATGCTTATGACATCCTCCACCATCATGCTTCAGGAGCTGAAAGCACACTCCATCTAGGTTCTTTACTTTGGTGCAATATACCAAATTCAATCCAAGTTCTACTTAATCTTTCACTTATGATATTATTCTTCAACTTATTTATTTATTAAATTATTTATTTATTCTATTGATTTAATAATTATATACACAACTGTAGGATAAGAGGGGTACAATTCTATACAATTCCCACCACCAGAGTTCTGCATCCCATCCTCTTCATTGGAAACTTCCCTATTCTTTATCCTTCTTCTTCTTCTCCTCCTCCTCCTCCTTTTTCTCCTTTTCCTTCTCCTCCTCTTTGTTCTTCTTCTATTAGTAATTTAATAATGATTGACAAGATTGAGGAATAAAATCCTATACAGTTCCTACCACCAGAGCTCTGTATTCCATCCCTTCCATTGGAAGCATCCCTATTCTTTATCCCTCTGGGATTATGGACCCAGGATCATTATGGGGAGCAGAATGCAGAAGGTGTGGCTTCTGTAATTGCTTCTCCACTAGACATGGGTGTTGGCAGATCAATCCATATTCCCAGCCTGTTTCTATCATTCCCTAGTGGGACAGGGCTCTGGAGAGGTGGGGTTCCAGGAACATATTGGTAAGGTTGTATGACCAGGGAAATCAGGTTAGTGTCATGGTAGCATCTGCAACTGGGTGGCAGAGTAATGGAGCTAAAGGGTTGACATCCCATGCCTGGCATCCGTGGACACCGTCCAAACTATACTGGTTGCATTGATTTCGTTGAGATCAGCAGTATCAAATGGTATGGTTCAAGAGAAGCATGACAGAAATGAGCCATGCCCCAGAGGTTCCAGGACTGGAAGAAATATGGGTTTTATAGATAATGGGTAAAGTTCCTGCTATTTTTGAGTGTAAGAAGGCAATAGATAGTTACTATTATAACCAAGTTATTTGGGAGTTTGGTTAATTTGAAATCCCATGATTAGGATTTAGTGTACCATATGAGACCTTACCATGATTTTTGTCATTTACTGCTACTTACAAACAACTATATCTTATATAGTGACAATTCCAGTTGCTTCTAGTCTCCCTGGCCTATGATTATAGGTTATTTAATATTTTAAGAAGTCATTATTATAAATGTATTAACAATTTAAGCCCACTGTTAAAATTCGATCAGTTTACCAATTTGAAACCTTAAGTACTTAGATTGAAGAAATATATAATCAGAGCTGAGGTCTATGCATCAAAAAGTTTGATACATTCAATCTATTTTCCCCCTCTTAATTGATTAAATAGTGATTTATAAGACTATAAGTTAATAGGAGCATATACAAACACCATTCCTGCCATCAAAGGTCTGTATCCCTGCCTCCACTCCCCCCCCCAACCCCCCGCCCCGTATAGTGAAGCTGAAAATCTACCTTCCTCCTCCCCACAGAGATTTTTTACTATGGTGCCATACTCCAAACTCAGTTAAATTCTGCTTTACATTTCCCTTTCCATTCTTCTTTCTCAACTTCTCTTTATGAGTGGGATCATCCCATACTCTTCTTTCTCTTTCTGGCTAATTTCACTTAACATAATCCCTTCTAGCTCCATCCAGAATGGGTCAGAGAAGGTTGGTTCATTATTCTCCATTTATTGAAGAGACCCTCCCTTCTCTATTTAATAGTTTGGGCCCCCTTATCAAAAATTTGATGTCTATAGGTGTGAGGGTTTATTTCACCACTTGTTGAGATAGAAAATCAGATTCAGTCACCATACAAATTCTCCCATCCTAAATGTTTATTCTTGTTGAAAGATTTGTCTCTCAAATTTTTGTATAATTTTAGAATTCAGATCAGAGCAATTTGCAGAAAATTTCTTGAAGGAAAAAATTGTAAATATGTATGTACTTGTAAAATTTGGATATATGAAAGCAATTTGTACCCCTTTTTGTTGGGATGTACATGAGTATGCTCAACTTGTTGCTATCCGTGCGTTATATTCAACTGTATTGATGGCTTTTCTAGCCTGGGTATGAAAATACAGCTGTAGTGTGACTTTTGCTATTATGAATTATAACAATCCTGCAATTAGAACAGAATAGATAGACTGTCCCTATTAGGCCAATAAAAGATAAATCAAGTTTTTATAGTCTGGCTTGGAGCCAGAAGAGACTATAATCCAGCACAGTTCAATTTATATGGCATGAAAGCTTCTTTCTGTGTGTACTGTTTTTACCTAGTTTCTTAAATTGCACTAAGAATTAGTTACACAATTCTTTAAAAATAATAAAAGGTGGGGGTCGGGCGGTGGGGCAGCGGGTTAAGCGCATGTGGCGCAAAGCGCAAGGACCGGCCTAACGATCCCGGTTCGAGCCCCCAGCTCCCTACCTGCAGGGGAGTCGCTTCACAGGCAGTGAAGCAGGTCTGCGGGTGTCTATCTTTCTCTTCCCCTCTCTGTCTTCCCCTCCTCTCTCCATTTCTCTCTGTCTTATCCAACAACTAACAACATCAACAATGACAATAATAATAACCACAACGAGGCTACAACAAGGGCAACAAAAGGGGGAAAAATGGCCTCCAGGAGCAGTGGATTCATGGTGCAGTCACCTAGCCCAGCAATAACCCTGGAGGAAAAAAAAATAATAAAAGGTAAAGGACAAATAAACCATTACATTGTGTTGAGATATCATAAGGCAAAAACAGAATTCTGTTTACTCTGCAGTAGTTTGGCAGATTAAATTTTATAATTTGCATCCTGTTATACTATTTACTATGTAGTTGAGTTTTTAAATTATTTTTTCTTACTTTTCTGAACTGATTCATTTGTATAATTGATATAAAATGTTTTCTTTTGGCTTTTCTTTAAATCCTTTTTAGATAATGGTTTTATCTTACTAAAATAAGGAGATTTCTACTGAGACATTATAAATCCTGGTTTAGTTCTACATTCAAGAATGGAGAATTAGCCAAAGGAGCAGTTCAAGTTGTAAACTTGGGAGAACAGGTCTATTTTGCTCTCCATTCCTATGATCTTGACATTACTTCTTCCCAGTCACTTCTATAATCAAAAATCTCTTTTGTTTATGTAGGAAAAGGAGAAAGATTTAAAAAGAAAAAGATAAGAAGGTGTTAATTCTTAGTATTTTTAAAAAAATTTCTATTTGGAGGTTAGTGGTTTACAGTGCAGTCATTGACACATGGGTAAAATTTCTTATCTCACTATGATAGGTGTCTACAAAACACTCACCTCCAACTTAGATCCTTCTCCATGGCCATGTATCAGGATTTCAAAGCCCCCTTTAACCTCAGCTCTTTCCTTTTTCTCCATCCCCAGAGTCCTGTGCTTTGGTGCAACACATACCAGACTGGTCCATGTTTTACTTTTGCGTTTCCCTTTCCTGTTCTTGTTTCTTATTTTCTGCCTACAAGTGAGATTATGCCATACTCATACTTCTCTTTTTTAAGTTTGTTTTTAATTTTTTTATTATGTTTATTTTGGAGTCCAGTGGTAGCATAGCCGGTTAAGCGCAGGTGGTGCAAAGCACAAGGACTGGAGGAAGGATCCCGGTTCAAGCCCCTGGCTCCCCACCTGCAGGGGAGCCGATTCACAAGAGGTGAAGCAGGTCTTCAGGTGTCTGTCTTTTTCTCCTCCTCTCAGTCTTCCCCTACTCTCTCTATTTCTCTCTGTCCTATCCAACAACAATGACATCAGTAACAATAGCTATAATAATTACAACGATAAAACAAGGGCAACAAAAGGAAAAAAATTAAAAATAAATATAAAAAATTATCTTTATTTATTTATTGGATAGAGACAGCCAGAAATTGAGAGTGAAAGGAGGGTGGTAGGGAGGGAGAGAAAGACACCTGCCACATTGCTTCAACACTTGCAAAGCTTCCCCCTACAGGTGGGGACCTGGGGCTTGAACCTGGGTCCTTGCGCATTGTAACATGTGCTCAACCAGGTGCACCCCCACTCAGCTCCTTCATATTTCTCTTTTTAAAAATTTTTTTATGTTTATTTATTTATTTTCCCTCTTGTCCTTTTTTGTTGTAGTTATTGTTGTAGTTATTGATGTCGTTGTTAGATAGGACAGAGATAAATAGAGAGGAGAGGGGAAGGCAGAGAGGGGGAGAGAAATAGAGACTCTTGCAGACCTGCTTCACCACCTGTGAAGCAATTCCCACGCAGGTGAGGAGCTGAGGGGCTCAAACCAGGAACCTTCACCCGTCCTTGGGCTTCGCGCCAACGTGCGCTTAACCCTCTGTGCTACCACCCGACTCCCCATATTTCTCTATATGACTTATCTCACTTAACTTGACCCATTCAAGTTTGGGAACATTCTCTGAACGTACCTAGATGGGAAAACATTATAATGTTAAGGTTGTCTGATTATTTTTGGAGGATTCTTTTTATGTTTAATGCCCATCCTAAACTGGTGTTTGTTTAACATATAATTCCTTTTTTTTTTAATTAGGTAGGACAGAGAAAAATTGAGAGGGGAGGGTGAGATGGAGAGACAGAAAGAAAGATGGACACCTGCAGACCTGCTTCACCACTCCTGAAGTGGACCCCTTGCAGGTGAGGAGCGAGGTCTCCGACCTGGTTCCTTACACTTGGTAATATGTGTGCTTAACTGGGTGTACCACTGCCCAGCCCCTTACATATAATTCTTTATAAGCTTGGTTAATATGGACTGTCATCTTCTTTCCAGATTTAATAAACTAGGTTTCTGAATCCAGGTCTCTAAAAGACAGATTATGGAATGAGATGAAATGTCTTCTTAGAGATTCTTGGAAGCCAGAGTCTCTGGACCTCCTGTGGAGATATTGTCACTTTGTGTGTGTGTGTGTTCTTTTACTTGGAATTCCACATGTGTAATTCAGAGAACTCAACACATAAGTATAGGTTGTGTTGCAGAGTGTTGGTTTCTGCCCAACTAAATGTGTAGATATTTTTTCCCTCATAATTGGAATGTTCTTATATTTATTTAGGAAAAATACATTATGTAGGTAAAAGCATAACTGTTCTAAAATTTAAGTTTTATCTCTAGAATTAACTAGATTAAGAAATGCTGAGGAGCCTGGATGCCACTGCTTTGAAGAAGTATAGTACTGTGGTCTCTCTCTCTCTCTCTCTCTCTGTCTACCTCTCTTACTCTCTGCTGAGAGAAAAAAAAAGAAAGAAGGAGAGAAAGGGAGGAAGAAAGAAGGAGAGAAAGGGAGGAAGAAAGAAAGAGAGAAAAGATGAAAGAAAAGAAGTTTTATACCAGCATATTGAAGGCTTCAGGAAGAATCTGTAGGGCAGAAATAAAAATGGAAAGAGGAAAAGAAAGTTTCAGTATTCTATTTTCATATTTTACAAGCTAGGTGTTTCTGTGAATTTCAAAAAATGTAAACATTTATTATTGCTCTTCATGCTGATGTTAAAGAGAGCAATAACAATTTATGAACTTGGTTAATTTGTAACTATGTTTGATGCCAACAGCAAATAAATATAAGTTCTTGAATATACAATGTTGTTGATAGCAGTTGAAATTACTTCTGGCTATCATTAGGCCTTTTCTCCAAGGTCAACATTGCCTGGTTGCTGGCAAAATTGTTGTGTGTTTTGCTACCTTACTTAAGTCATGTAAAATCAGTCACTTGATTTTCAAATTACTTATTCTGAATTCTGTACATTGAGTCATTTCATTTTCTTTCGTCTCAAGGAATTTTAAAATTTGTGAGGCCTGATGGGAAAGCAGTAAGTCATGTCTGTCTGTCTGTCTCTTTGGGTAGGATTCTCTGTCAAATTCCAAGCTGAAGTAACTTGGTTTTTACGTGGAAGAGTTTTTACTCTGGCTCTTGGAGAAATTTCTCAGAACAACAATAAAGGTTCATAAAGAGAGACAAGTGAGGGAGTCGGGCTGTAGCGCAGTGGGTTAAGCGCAGGTGGTGCAAAGCGCAAGGACCGGCATAAGGATCCCAGTTCGAACCCCGGCTCCCCACCTGCAGGGGAGTCGCTTCACAGGTGGTGAAGCAGGTCTGCAGGTGTCTGTCTTTCTCTCCCCCTCTCTCTCCAAAGCCCTTCTCTCTCCATTTCTCTCTGTCCTATCCAACAACAACAACAACAATAATAACTACAACAATAAAACAACAAGGACAACAAAAGGGAATAAATAAATAAAATAAATATTTAAAAAAAAAAAGAGAGACAAGTGAGTGGTGCAGCTGGTTGAGTGCTCACAATACAGTGCTCAAGGACCTGGGTAGGAGGTCCCACTTCCCACCCATAGGTGGGAAGCTTCACGAGTGGTTAGGCAAGTACTGTAGTGTCTCTTTGTCTCTCTCTCTCTCCATCTCCATTTCCCCTCTCAATTCCTCTCTTCCCTATCAAGAAAAGAAACAAAACTGCCTGCCAGGAGCAGTGGATTCATTGTGCAGGCGCCAAGTCCCCGCAATAACCCTAGTGGAAAGAAAGGGACTGGGATGGCGTGGGGTTTAAGGGGGCAGGTAAGATCATAGGATATAATTACATTAATGACATGGTAATGATAATACCATGATCCTTTCCCTCCATTCTTGCTGTTATTTTAAACTAGTAAATTCATTCTTAATTTCCCCAATTTTAATTTATTTTTTTACTTTATAGGAAGAGGGGTGATAGTTTATCATATAGTTGTTGGCACACAGCATATATAGGACTTCTTATCTCCCTTTGGAAGGTGTTCACAAGACACTCTCTTACCAAGCCTAAGTCCCTTTCCATTCTCATTCTCTAAGACCCTATTTCTCTCTGCCCTACCCCTTTCCCTCCTTCTCCAAATTCTTTTACTTTTCTGCAATAAACCATACCCTGTCTAAGTTTTACTTTATGTTTTCTCTTACTGAACTTATTTCTTTCCACTTATGTTATGTATTGTATTCTTTCTGGCTCAACATGAGGCCCATCCAAAGGAGATGACTTCATCATTATTCACAACTGATTAATATTTCATTGTGTATATATTCCGTAACTTTCTTAGCCACTTATCTCTTATTAGACATATGAGTTACTTCCTACTTTAAGCTATGACTAGTTGTCCTTCTAGCCCATATCCTGTTGTTTCCTTTGGATATATCCTCAGTAGAGGAATTGCTGAGTCATAGGGGAGATCCATCTCTAAATTTCTGATGACTCCAGACTGTTTTATTTTCTCCTTACTATAAATGTAAAGCCAAATATTATAGAGACATTTTGGAAGTATTTTGTTCAGTATTTTTTTTTCTAAGCACAGAAATATTTCCCTATGGACTATATTGCATACATTTTATATCCGCTCTTAAAAAAACACAAATGCATACTCTTAAGATAAACATTTCCAATTTCAGAACTGCTATAAACAACTACAAACTTTGTGTATAATCAAACATTTTCTTTTTTTAAATCTTTTATTTTATTTTGTTTATTTATTATTAGATATATAGAGAGAGAAATTGAAAGGGGAGGGGAAAAAAAGGGAGAGAAACAGAGACACCTACAGCCCTGCTTCACCACTTGTGAAGCTTTCCCCCTGCAGGTGGGGACCATGAGCTTGAACCTGGGTCCTTGTGCACTGTAATGTGTACACTTAACCAAGTGCACCACCATCTGGCCCCATGATCAAACATTTTCATACAAATTATTAGCAGCAACATTATTTGTTTTAGATTTAAATGAAGATTCATTAGATTTTGATCAAGATCAAAATCACTTACCTTATGGATATTCCTGGTAAGTAGAATTAGTATAAGTGGGCGTAATGGTTCCAGAATTCCTCACATCTGGCTTATAATATTCTCACCATACAGTTCTCTTTTTAATGTAATGATTCAAATATAGAGTTAGGTGGAAAAATGTGAGTTATTATTATCTACTAAGATGTTAAAATTGATTAGCTTGTTATGATATTCAAAGCTCACGAAAAGAGTTAGGAACACCCAAAAGTTATATTTCACTCATTAATTCATTTGACTACATAATAAATACTCAAGCTCTGTCTGTCGATTATCTTACTGAGTGTCAAGATACAATCATAAATCCAACAGAAATGCTCCCCAGTCTCACTAAGCATTTAGAGGGAGAGATATATATTAATTAGATGGGTATATAGTTATAAAGTATCACAGAAATAAATGATGAAAATCATTTGGTAGGTAATGAAAATGAAGAGGGCAGGGGTAGATAGCATAATGGTTATGCATAAAGATTGTCATGCCTGTGGCTCCGAAGTCCCAGGTTCAATCCTTGCACCACCATAAACCATCAACCAGAGCTGAGCAGTGCTCTGGTTAAAAAAGAAAAAAAAAAGCAGCACTTGATATATTTATTTTTAAGAATTGAAGTTGCCATCATTTACAACATTGAATGTCTTTCAGGTATAAAAATTATACTTAAATGCATGTTATATCAGCCCTCCCACCAGAATACTAATAACCCTCCACCACAGTCCACTGGAGCCTCTCTACCCATAATTCCAGCCTTGTACCTTTTAACTTCTGTTAACTTCAATTCTACTGTCAGAAAATAACGGTTGGTATTTGTTTTGTCTTTTCATGTTTGTTTGTTTTTGTTTCTTATATTACAAATATGAATGGATTCATTGAGTAATTGTTTTTCTCCTTCTGAATTACTTCATTAAACAAAATCTCTTTGAGTTTTAGACATGTTGTCACAAATGGCAGGGTTTTATCTTTTACTAATAGCATAGCAGATCCTATTATATATATATATATATATATATATATATATATATATATATATATATATATATATATATACCACATTGTCTATATTCAGTCATCCATCACTGGACATTTGTGTTGTTTACATATTTTGGTTATTGCAAATAGGGCTTCAGTGAACACAGGGGGTGCTCAAACTTTTTCAAATTAGGATTGTTATATTCTTCAGAGAAGTACCGAGAAGTGCAACTGCTGGATCATAAGGTAGTCCTATTTCTAATCATTTTTGTTTTCTGAAGTAATGGTACCAATTTGCATTCCTATCACCAGTGTATGAAATTTTGTTTTTGTCCATACTTAGTGTTTACTGTTTCTGATATATATTCTTCACGGGTATGATCTGATATCACATTGTCGTTTTTATTTTATTTACATGATAATAAGTGACAATGGACATTTTTTTCTTTTGCGTATTTGCATCTGTAGGTCTTCATTGAAGAAGTATTTTTACCTTTTGTCTATTTTCAATTGAGTTGTTTGATTTATTATGTTTTATGAGTTATTTATATGTTTTGGATATGAACAAGATATAAAGATATTTTTTCCTGTTTGGATGGGTGTCTTTTTCATTTTGATGTAAGTTTCCTCATGCAGTTTTTTTTTGTTGTTGTTGTTCATTTGATGTGCTACACTTATTTCTTACTTTTGTTTCTGTGCTGTTAGAATTGAATCCCCACAGATACTAAGATCAAAGTCATGGTACACACTTTTCAAAGCTAGTAGAGGAGAATCTCAGAGGAAGGGGCATTGGGTTTGATATGTGAAATGTAAACTGGGAATTATAAACTGAACAATTTTCTAAGGGGAAGAAAGAGTAGGAGACTAGGGATATTGAGTGTGTGTGTGTGTGTGTGTGTGTGTTTGTGTGTGTGTGTGTGTGTGTGTTGTATCTTGAATTTTAGCCAGGAATAGCAGAAAGGACTTGAGTAAGGTAAAAATGCCCTTTATCAGGCTAGCCTCCTTGCCTATAACAATACTAAATTAGAATAGGCCTTACAAAGCTGAAAGAAACTTAATCAGTAAAATCCTTTCCTTAAAAAAATTCCAGGTTTCCCAGAAGATGGCAGACTGAGAAGCTGCTAGTGTCTTGAGCTCTGACCACATCTTCTGGAAACGGTAGGTTTTTCAAAACACAAACTGAATCTTTTCAATATATAGGCTGTGTAATTGATATGCAGACTCAAAAGCCTAGACCAAGTAGATCAGAAGCAACCAATAGCACAGCTATATACAAGATACTGGGTACTGTACAGCAAACCCTAACAAAAGGACTTTTCAAAGTTAACCCAATTATCAAATAATGTGATGATAACATTAACTATCGATTGTCTTTTTGAACCCTAAGACAGCAGGAACCTCACATCTCCACTATAGAGCCCCTACTTCCCCCAGTCCTGGAACCCTTGGATAGGGCCCACGTTCCCATATGCCTCTCCCAATCCCTATCAAATAATATTGCATCTGCCGATCACAACCTAAACAACACAACGATTGCCACCTCAACATGCTTCACTTCAGACTGTGTCCAGAGACTTCACGTGTGGAATAACAACCCTTCAACTTCATTACTCGGGTGAGACCTTTCCTTTCATAGTATACTCTAATTTCATCTCAGGTGGTTCACTTTCTAACAAAGTCCCAAAACCTAGATATACACCAGTTTCTGTGAGAGAGAGCTTGTGTTCACATGTACCCATAAACTACTGCAAAATATATACCTGAAAGCAGAAATACACTAGAGTTTGCAGTGAGTACCTCCCTAACACTTCCTCTCCACTATTCCAAGCTTTGGGTCCATGATTGCTCAACAATTTGTTTGGCTTTGTATGTTAACTCTCTTTTTAGTCATCAGGTTCTAGATGTCATCAGGATGCCGGCCAGGCTTCCCTGGACTGAAGACCCCACCAATGTGTCCTGGAGCTCCGCTTCCCCAGAGACCCACCCTGCTAGGGAAAGAGAGGGGCAGACTTGGAGTATGGACCAATCGGTCAACGCCCATGTTCAGCGGGGAAGCAATTACAGAAGCCAGACCTTCTACCTTCTGCAACCCACAATGACCCTGGGTCCATGCTCCCAGAGGGATAGAGAATGGGAAAGCTATCAGGGGAAGGGGTGGGAAATGGAGATTGGGTAGTGGGAATTGTGTGGAATTGTACCCCTCCTACCCTATGGTTTTGTTAATTAATCCTTTCTTAAATAAAAAACAAAACAAAATAAAAAAATAAAATAAAATGCACTATTTTTTGACAGAGAAAAAAAATTCCAAAACCAGACAGCTTCATTGTGAGTTCTATTTTCTTTAAATATTTGAAAACATTTTTAAAAGAAATATTACAACTTCTAGAGAAGTTGTTGCAGAAAAAGCAAAGAATAGGAAGAAAACCCATCTTCAATATTTTCCATAAATTGAGACATGTATGCAAAGAATAATGCATCATGCCAAGCAAGGATTATCCCAAAATAGAAGCAAGGATATTTTAAAATTTCAAATGCAATCTGATAAATATTAAGAATTAAAATATCATGTGACCATCTAATTAAAGGAAAGCATTATTCAAATCCATTCATAATAACACATCAAGTTCTAAGAATATAAGGGGAGTTTCTTAACTTGATGAAGGATATTTTGAAATTCTACAAGGCCTAAATATAATTTCAGTACTTAAAATTCTTTGCTTGTCCAATGTCTTCCTTGGAGATACAACATCTCATTGGCTCTATCATCCTACTCAGATGAATAGTTTCTGAACATGCAGGTCAGTCAGATATTCCACTCTTTATGGAGGAGCTGGTAAGGAAGTATGGAAAAAGTAGACTAAATCATCATTTGTTAATTTACTGGAGGACTTAAAATTATACCTAACACCCACCAACAAGGACAATTTATAGGTACTCCTACTTGCTGCTTTGCAAAATGACTCACTTAAGAAAAACTCTGAATCCATGAAAAAGAGAAAGTGTTCTCAATTCTTCTAATATCCCTCATTCCTAGCATCATACTCATTGCAAGTCTCAGAGTATGCTTGGCGCTTGACAGAGTTTATGGCCAAAAAAACTGGAAAGTATGTCATATTTATGCAGACATTAGTGATGTTGTTAATTTCTAAAAACTATTTCTATTATTGATAACATATAAATAAAATAAGGTTTTCCACGTTAGGGTACAGGTACTCCTAATTCAGATGTCAAAGTGTAAGAAATTATGATTCTGTAACAATATGGAATGATAGTTCTTTCTGCATATGGCTCAAGGAAATTCACAAATCTTATGTTAATTCGTTGACGATTCAGTCATATTTCCTTGTTTCAGTTGTCATCTAACCACATCCATCCAAACGAGGTCTAGATCTGAAACTGCATGTAGTGATGAAAAAAATAATTTTTAATAGAGACCCCACATTTTGAGAAAAGGCATTCATTATTTACTTGAATCAACTATTAGCAATAGAGATTTGCAAAAATTTAATGAGTCATTTCTTTCAAATTATAGTAATGATAAAAATAACAGTCTGTCCTACATATAGTGCCCCTGAGTTCAATAGTTGATTTCAGACCCCAGAAGAGTTTAGGGGTGGTGCGGAGGCAAGACTCAGAGCTATTTTTATGTGGGAAAGAGTAGTTAGTCTTGGGCTTCATAAATGTAAACTGTAGCTTAGAAATTATAAACAAATTGTAACAGGGTGTTGGCACACCTAGTTGAGCACACATGTTACAATGTGTAAGGATCGATGGGGTTTTGAGCCTCCGGTCCCCATTTATAGGGGGAAAAACTTTGTGAGTGGTGAAACAGTGCTGCAGGTGTCTCTTTGTCTTTTGTCCTCCCTATCTCCCCCTTCCCTTTCAATTTCTAATGTATCTATCCAATAAATAAAGATAATAATTTTTTAAAACAATTTAAAAAGTAAACTTTAGTCTCTTCAATGTTATAACATCTCACTGGCTTTGTCATCCTACTCAGATAAAACGCCCTTTATCAGACTAGCCTCCTTGCTAGAGAATAGATGCCAGGATTTGGTATGTGATCTCAATGAATTTACTTGAAGACTGGTCAGAAGTCTGAATGTTAATGGCTGATGGACTGAGAGCTCCTTTGATTCTTTCTCTCTGTTGGGGAATATTTATATCAGTTGTCTATAACTTGAGACTTATAAGTGTCTAAAAACCTGTTTCCAGTAAACTATCTGCATATTCTTCAAACATACCTTGGTTTGAGAAAAAGCTTAAGGGCAGCAACATCTCCGGGACAAATAGTCTTAGACATCAGAGAGGAATATCAACAAGCTACTGATAAGCAGCACTCATTCATCTGCTGAGTTTAAACCTACTATCTTTAAATTCAGTTACCACACCACAGGTTTTAAGCCCTTTAATCATTTACTCCTTTGTTTGTTCTGCTTCCTGCCTGAACCTACCTACCCCTTTGTATCTGGAATTCCTGATGTTTTGCAAACCTTGTTAAAAGGACTCAGGACCTGAAGGAAAGACTTCTGCTGGTTTAACTCATTCCTATAGTGGTGCTTGTCTAGGCAACTCACTTCCAGGCTCTCAGTCAGACCTAGAACTTATCTTACTGAGTCATCTTGTGGGTATCCTGTGTCACCAGCTTCCACAGTGTGATACTTGCTTGAGTAAGGAATGCTCTGGATTCTGACTGCACACTGTGTATGTTATGTTCTATAGAGTGGATTTGAATCCCAAGAGTTAAGTTATAAATGTAGTGGTTTATATTTCTTTCTTTTCTTTCCTTTTTTTTCTTTTCTTTTCTTTTCTTTCATTATTTTCTTTTAATTTTTTTTTTATTTAAGAAAGGATAAATTAACAAAACCATAGGGTAGGAGGGGTACAACTCCACACAATTCCCACCACCCAATCTCCATATCCTACCATCTTCCCTGATAGCTTTCCCACTCTCTATCCCTCTGGGAGCATGGACCCAGGGTCATTGTGGGTTGCAGAAGGTAGAAGGTCTGGCTTCTGTAATTGCTTCCCCGCTGAACATGGGCGTTGACTGGTTGGTCCATACTCCCAGTCTGCCTCTCTCTTTCCCTAGCAGGGTGGGTCTCTGGGGAAGCGGAGCTCCAGGACACATTAGTGGGGTCTTCAGTCCAGGGAAGCCTGGCCGGCATCCTGATGACATCTAGAACCTGGTGACTGAAAAGAGAGTTAACATACAAAGCCAAACAAATTGTTGAGCAATCGTGGACCCAAAGCTTGGAATAGTGGTGAGGAAGTGTTAGGGGGATACTCACTGCAAACTCTAGTGTACTTCTGCTTTCAGGTATATATTTTGCAGTAGTTTATGGATACGTGTGAACATATGCTCTCTCTCACAGAAACTGGTGTATATCTAGGTTTTAGGACTTTGTTAGAAAGTGAACCACCTGAGATGGAATTAGAGTATACTATGAAAGGAAAGGTATCACCCGAATAATGAAGCTGAGGGGTTGTCATTCCACATGTGAAGTCTCTGGACACAGTCTGAAGTGAAGCATGTTGAGGTGGCAATCGTTGTGTTGGTTAGGTTGCGATTGGCAGATGCAATATTATTTGATAGGGATTGGGAGAGGCATACGGGAAAGTGGGCCCTATCCAAGGTTTCCAGGACTAGGGGAAGTAGGAGCTCTATAGTGGAGATGTGAGGTTCCTGCTGTCTTAGGGTTCAAAAAGACAATCGATAGTTAATGTTATCATCACATTATTTGGTAATTGGTTTAACTTTGAAAAGTCCTTTTGTTAGGGTTTGCTATACAGTACCCAGTATCTTGTATATAGCTGTGCCATTGGTTGCTTCTGATCTACTTGGTCTAGGCTTTTGAGAGAGTCTGCATATCAATTACACAGCATATATATTGAAAAGATTCAGTTTGTGTTTTGAAAAACTTCGAGACATACAATTAATTTTCCCCCTCTCATATTAATGAACTAGTGATTTATATGACTACATTTTACTAGGAGTGTACATAAACACCATTCCCACCACCAAAAGACTGTGACCCATCCCTCCTACCCACTCCTACCCCTCACTGGCCCAGGAAGCTGCATGTCTGCCCCTCACCACAGGGTTTTTACTTTTATGCCCTACTTACAGTTTGGTCAGGTCCTGCTTTTAGTTTCCCTTTCAAATCTTCATACTCAACTTCTGTTGATGAGTGGGATCATCCCATACTCATCTTTATCTTTCTGACTTAGCTCACTTAACATCATTCCTTCTAGCTCTGTCCAAGATGGGTCAGAGAAGGTGGGTTCATTGTTCTTGATAGCTGCATAGTATTCCATTGTGTATATATACCACAGCTTTCTCAGCCACTCATCTGTTGTTGGGCATCTGGGTTGCTTCCAGGTTTTAGCTATTATGAATTGTGCTGCTATGAACATAGGAGTACACACCACTTTTTGGTTGGGTGTTATGGAGTCCATGGGGTATAAGCCCAGGAGAGGAATTACTGGATCATATGGATGGTCCATGTGTAGCCTTGTGAGAGTTTTCCAGACTGCTCTCCACAGAGGCTGTACCAATTTACATTCCCATCATCAATGCAAAAGGGTTCCTCTGTCCCCACATCCTCTCCAGCATTTGTTGCTGCTGTCCTTTTTGATGTATGCCATTCTTACAGGAGTGAGGTGGTATCTTAGTGTTGTCTTAATTTGCTTTTCTCTGACAATCAGTGACCTAGAGCAGTTTTTCATATGTTTCTTAGCCTTTTGGATCTCCTCTGTAGTGGATGTTTTGTTCATATCCTCTGCCCATTTTTGGATGGGGTCATTTGCTTTTTTGGTGATAAGTTTGCTGAGCTCTTTATATATTTTGGTGATTAGTTTCTTACCTGATGTATGGCATGTGAAGATCTTCTCCCATTCTGTGAGGGGTCTCTCTGTTTGTTTAATAGTTTCTTTGGATGTGCAGAAGCTTTTCAATTTGATGTAGTCCCATTGGTTTATTTCTGCTTTAGGCTTCCTTGCAATTGGGTTTGTTTCATCAAAGATGTCCTTGAGGTTTAGATGGGAAACTATTTTACCAATGTTTTCCTCTATGTATTTGATTGTTTCTGGTCTGACATCAAGATCTTTGAACCATTTGGAGTTTTTTTTGTTTCTGGTGAGATAAAGTTGTTCGATTTCATTCTTCTGCATGTTACAACCCAGTTTTCCCAGCACCATTTATTAAAGAGAGCCTCCTTCTTCCAATTAATCATTTGGGCCCAGTTATCAAAGATTAGATGTCCATAGGTGTGGGGATTTATTTCTGGGCTTTCAATTCTGTTCCACTGGTCTGTGTGCCTATTTTTATTCCAGTACCATGCTGTTTTGATGATGATGGCTTTATAATATAGTTTAGGTTTGGGAGTGTGATGCCTCCATTTCTGTTTCTTTTCCTTAAGATGGTTTTGGCAATTCTAGGTGTTTCCAGGTTCCAGATAAATGATTGTAGTGTTTGTTCTATTCTCTTAAAGAAGCTAGGTGGAACTTTGATGGGTATTGCATTAAATTTGTATATGGCTCCAGGGAGAATATTCATTTTGATGATATTTATTCTTCCAATCCATGAGCATGGGATGTCTTTCTTGGTATCAGTTTCTATTTCCTTGAGTGGCGACTCATAGTTTTCAGTATACAAGTCTTTCACTTCTTTGGTCAACTTTATTCCTAGGTATTTGATTGATTTTGCTGAAACAGAAAACGGGAGTGATTTCTGGATGTCTTCTTCTTCAGATTTAGTGTTTGCATAAAGAAATGCCACTGATTTTTGTACAGTGATTTTGTAGCCTGATACCTTGCTATATTGCCTAATAACTTCCAGTAGTTTTCTACTGGATTCTTTAGGTCTTTCTATGTATACTATCATATCATCTGAAAATAGTGAGAGCTTGACTTCTTCCCTTCCTATCTGTATTCCTTTGATTTCTTTCTCTTGCCTGATAGCTATGGCAAGAACTTCCAATACTATGTTGAAGTGTAACGGTGACAGTGGACAGCCCTGTCTAGTCCCCGATCTGAGGGGGAATGCTTTCAACTTCTGTCCATTGAATATGATGTTGGCTGTAGGTTTGCTATATATAGACTCCACTATCTTCAGGAATTTTCCATCTATTCCCATTTTCTGTAGGGTTTTGAGCATGAATGGGTGTTGGATTTTGTCAAAGGTTTCTCTGCATCTATTGAGATAATCATGTGGGTTTTGGCTTTGCTTTTATTGATGTGGTGAATGACATTGATTGACTTATGGATGTTGAACCAGCCTTGCATTCCTGGGATGAATCCCACTTGGTCGTGATGAACAATCTTTTTGATATGCTACTGTATGCAGTTGGCCGAGATCTTGTTTAATATTTTGGCATCTATGTTCATCAGATATATTGGTCTGTAGTTTTCCATTTTTGTTCTGTCCCTATCAGCTTTTGGTATCAGGGTGATGTTGGCTTCATAGAAGGTGGAAGGGAGTATTCCTGTTTCTTCAATCTTATGGAAAAGCTTAAGAAGTATGGGTATTAACTGTTTCCTGAAAGTTTTGTAGAATTCATTTGTGAAGCCATCTGGTCTAGGACTTTTGTTGTTGGGGAGATTCTTAATAACGCTTTCAATTTCTTTGTCTGTGATTGGTGCAGTTAGATTTTGTAGTTCTTCTTGGTTCAATTTTGGAAGGGTATATGCTTCTAGGAATTGTTCTATTTCTTCCAGATTCTCTAGCTTGGCAGCGTATAGTTCTTTATAGAAGTTCCACAGGATTCTCTGGATTTCTGTGGTGTCAGTTGTGATATCTCCTCCATTGTTTACAATCTATTAATTTGAGTCTTCTCTCTTTTTTGTTTGGTGAGTCTGGCTAGGGGTTTGTCAATTTTGTTTAATCTTTCAAAGAACCAACATTTGGCTTCATTGATCTTTTGTATGGTTCTTTTATTTTCGATGTTGTTTATTTCTGCTCTAATTTTAGTGATTTCTGTCCTTCTGGTTGCTTTAGGGTTCCTTTGTTCCTCTTCCTCTAAGTCCTTGAGGTATGCAGTAAGGTCATTCATTTGGGCTTCTTCTTGGTGTTTAATATGTGATTGTATGGCTATAAGTTTCCCTCTCAGTACTGCTTTAGCTGTGTCCCAAATATTTTGATAGGTTGTGTCTTCATTTTCATTTGTTTCCAGGAACATTTGAATTTCCGGCTTGAGTGAATCTCTGACACAGTGGTTCTTAAGGAGTATGTTGATTAGTATCCAAATTCTGTGACTTTTAATAATTTTCTGTTTGTTTTAAATGTTAGTTTTACTCCACTGTGGTCTGAGAAGATACTTGGGATGATTTCAATGTTCTTGAATTTATTGATGCTGTCTTTGTGGCCTAACATGTGGTCTATCCTTGAGTATGTGTTATGTGGATTTGAAAAGAAGGCGTATTCCAGTTTTTTGGGGTGAAGGACTCTGAAAATGTCCAAGAGGTCTAGTCTGTCTATCTCTTCATTCAATTCTCTTGTATCTTTGTTGGTTCTCTGCTTTGTTGATCTGTCTAAGTGTGAGAGTGGGGTATTGAAGTCTCCCACTATTATTGTATTACTATTGATGTATTTTTGAAATTCTTTCAGTAAGTGCTTGACGTATTTAGATGGTCCCTCATTGGGTGCATAGATGTTAATAATTGTTAAGTCTTCTTGGCTGATTGATCCTCCAATCATTATGTAATGTCCTTGCCTATCTTTTATTACTATATTTAATTTATAATATATTGTGTCTGAGATGAGAATGGCTGTTCCTGCCCTTTTTTGTGGTCCGTTATCCTGTATGATAGTTTTCCACCCTTTCACTTTAAGTCTGTGTTTATCTTGTTGTGACAGATGGGATTCTTGCAAGCAGCATATGGTTGGGTTATGTTTTCTGATCCATCCCCCAACTCTGTGCCTTTTGATGGGTGAGTTTAAGCCATTGACATTTATTGATATTATGGATTTAATGTATTGTAGTGCCATTGTTAAAAAAAAAAGGTTTTTTTTGTTTGCTCTGATATATTGCAAGTATTATAGTGATGTTCTTGTTTATAAGAGGTCTTTTAGAACCTCTTTCAGGGCCAGTTTGGTGATGGTTGCCTCCTTTAACTGTTGTTTGTCTAATAAGGTTTTGATCCCTCCATCTAGTTTGAACGAAAGTCTAGCAGGATATATTATCCTTGGTTGAAACCCTTTTTCATTCAGGGCTCGGTAGATATCTTGCCATTCTCTTCTGGTTTTTAGAGTTTGAGAGGAGAAATCTGCAGACAATCTTACGGGTTTTCCCTTGTATGTGACTTTTTATTTCTCTCTTGCAGCCTTTAGGATCCTTTCTTTATCCTTACTTATTCTCATTGTGACTATGATGTGTCTTGGTGTCTTCAGGTCTGGGTTGATTCTGTTTGGTACTCTCTGGGCCTCTTGAATCTTGATGTCCTTTCTGTTATTCAGGTCTGGGAAGTTTTCTTCTATTATTTCCTCTAGAATGTTTGCTTCCCCTTCCTCTCTTTCTTCCTCTGGCAGGCCAATTATACGAATGTTACTTCTTTTGAGATCATCCCATATGTCTCTGTTGTTGTTTTCAGTGTCTCTCAATCTCTTTTTAAGCTCTTTCACCTCTTTCTTCATTTTCTCTAACTCATACTCCATCTGACTAATTCTGTTTTCTGCTTCTGTTAGTCTTTTTTCCCTTGCCTCAGCTTCTTTCTTCATTACAGCTATTTCAGCTTTCAGTTATCTAATTGCTTCAAGATAATCAGTATTTTCCTTGTGGGTCTCCACTGTTGTTTCCCTAATACTGCCATTCCTTTCCTCCAATGTTGTTTTCATTTCTGTGATTAATAAGTTTATTATTGCTTGCATACTTTTCTTATCTATGGTTACTTCTAACTGATTTGTAGTTTCTGCTGGGCTCTTGTGTCCATTCATTGGAGTAGCAGTTTTATTTGTTTTTGAACTACCCATTTTTTGATTTATGTGTTTCTTTTTTTTAATGCTCTGTTGTTCCTCAGTTGTTGTGTCTTGAGCACAAGCAACACTGTACTAAATACCTTTATGACAATTGCACTCACCAACCTCATGAATTACAGTAGCAACTGAAGCTAGTATTGAAGCAGTTTAATCACTACCAGTTAGCCAAACAATTTCTCCAGTCCATGAAAAAATAATAACCAAATCCCAGTGAAGAATAAAGAGAAAAGAAAGAAGGGATAGCTGGAATAGACAGTTATGAAAATCTACTACCCACTGTATACTCTAGGGGTATCTAAAGGATGAAGGTACATTGAACAGAGATACTCACAGTGAAAGTCCACTCTGAGTCAGAATTCTTCCCCAAAATAATTCCCAAAAGTGTATCAGTGAATTCAGTGAAAGCACACTATTTGGTGGTGTGGGGGATGGGTCCTGTGGCTTTGGAAGCTGTAGGATTATGGAAGAAAGGATGACAAGATTGAGAAAAAGAAAAAAAGAAAGAGAGAGAAAATTGATAAGAAAAAGAACAATAATAAAAGAGCGGTGAAAGGAAAGAGTTATTTATTTATTTATTTTTTATAATTTAATTAGCCATGGGGGGGTGGGGGGTTGGCTACTTAGAAAGAAAAAGTGCCAGAGGTTTCAGAATGCAATAGACTTAGAATGAATGATACTCCCTGGTGGGACAGGAATCTTGGTAAAGAAAGAAGCTCAGCAGGGGAGCCTGCTAGAAGCTGGTCCCCCACGACTTGTTTTGGGGGGGGAAGGGGGAGAAGGTGTGCTTTGGGAATAATAATTTAAAAGAAAAAATTATTTTCATTTTTTTCTACTCTATTTCTTAACCCAAATTAAGATATAGTCACCTCCTTGGTGTAACCACTAGGACCCCTTATTGACTGGCCTACTAAAGGCAGAAAATCTTACTGTTTCCAGACGATGTGGTCAGAGCTCAAGCTACTAGCAGCTTCTCAGTCCGCCATCTTCCGGGAACCTTTTCTTTTCTTTTTTAACCTCCAGAGTTATTGCTGCGGCTGAGTGCCTGCACTATCAATCCATTGCTCTGGAGGCTATTTTTCCCATTTTGTTGCCCTTGTTGTTGATTTCATTGTTGTTATTGTTGCTGTTGCTGTTGCTGTTGTTGGATAGGGTAGAGAGAAATCAAGAGAAGAGGGGAAGACAGACAAGGGGAGAGATAGTCACCTACAGACTTGCTTCACCATCCGTGAAGCTACCCCCCTGCAGGTGGGGAGACGGGGTAGGGGGCTCAAATCGAGCTCCTTACACCAGTCCTTGTTTTTTGCTGCCATGCCATGTGTGCTTAACCCACTGCACTACTGACCAGCTCCCCATATTGGAAGTTTTTAACTTCTGAATGTTAGGTAGGATCTCAGACTGATCACTGTTTCGTGTATTGTCACATTCAAGCTAATGCAACTAATAGCTAAATGTTTCCAAACTTCAATTGCATCTGTAGAAGTTTAATAAAAGAGATCTTATAGTCCATAACACTAACATTCTTAGTTCATGGTGTCTCCATTTCATATGCTCTCACCTTCTCAATTCTTAATATTTCACTCTCAACACAGTTAAAGTTCATCTGTGGCTCACTTACACTTTCTCTACTTCTTGTCTGGGTTTTTGAATTTTACCAACATCCTACAGTTAGCTTTAATTGCTCTCTGATGATAAAAGAACATGGGGGATTCATTTATTCCTTCTACCCACAATACACAGAAATACTAGGTGTAGTTTTTTTTTTCAATCTGTTTTCCTCACAAAAAGCTTTGCTAGTATTTCTTAGTAATTAAATCCTTCACCTTATTAGTAATGAAATGAAAGTCAGGAACTCTAAGATAGTTCCTAAATTAGAAATTGAGTGCATGAACACAGACTGGAAAGTTACATGAAAGTTTACATCTGAAATATCAAATAGTTACAGCATGAATAATCCCCCTCAGTTAAGCTTCAGCTCATCAGAACCAAAAGATACTGTCGATGGGTGATTCTGTGTTAAGCAAATAATAGTCTAAATCTTGCTAAACTAAGTAAACCGGTGACCTTGAATAAGTTATTTAATCTCTTTGTTTCTTACTTTCATTAGGAACAAACAAAGAGACTTATCCTAGGTTCATCTATTATTTTCTTGTAAATAAAGTGCTCTGGAAGGCCTGAAAGAGATCAGTGACAATACAAACTACTTTCATGCCTAAGGCTCCAAGGTTCCAGGCTCAATCACTGGCACCACCATAAATCAAAGCTGAATGGTGCTCTGGTACAAAACAATCAAGAAAACCAAAAACTGTGAAAATAATCAGGATTGGATACATTCTTTCAATATTTATATTGTACACCTTGAACTTCATTTTAATATCCTATAACCCAAATCACTACTCATTGTTGTTTGCATGATAGCATTTCCATTTATCATTTTGTTTTAAATATATTTTTCAACTATTTATTTTTTAACTACTTTATTTGTTAGGACAGAGAGAAATTTAGAGGGAAGTGGGAGACAGGGAGGGAGAGAGACAGAAAGACATCTGCAGTTCTGCTTCTCCATTCATGAAGCTTCCCTCTGCAAGTGAGGACCTGGGGCTTGAGCCCTGGTCCGTGTGCACTGTAATGTGTGTGCTTAACCAGGTGCGCCACCACTTGGCCTCCGATATTCACATTTCATTGAGACAAGGTCTCTAAATTTATTTTAAATTTTTTTTTAAAAAATTACAATATATTTTTGTGTGGTGGCTATAAAATTTAAGGATTATCAAGTTTAAGGTGACTAGTAAAAAGGAATGAATTATGTACACCTTCCCTCCTTAAATTATAAGCAAGTACCTCTCATCTTTTTTGCTTTGATAGTATTGATTGATATGTAATATTTATGCATAATACAATATTTTTTAGACATGTATTATTTTCTTTTTGATTTTTCATGGAAATCAATGTATTATAATATGCATTTTAGTAGCTATACATTTCAAGTATTTGGATATAAACAATGGTTCCATTTATTGTTTGGTTTTGTTATCAGCTTAAGGTCTACAATGATGATACAAAAACATAACATGATGATACAAAAAAATAACGTGTGGTAGCACAGTAGGTTAAGTGCAGGTGGGGCAAAGCGAGTTACTATTGATTTAAAAAATTATGGAATATCAGGGGGTATAATTCTACACCATTCACACTGCCAGAGTTTTGTGTCCCCAACCCACCATTGGAAAATGCAGTAGTTTATTTGTTTGACGATTCTAATAAAAGTTGTCATAGGGACAATAGTTGTCCTTTAGTTGAGATAATCTTCTAAAGGTTATCAAGAGATGACTATAATGCTGATGCTGTCAGGAGAGATTATGCAATATATCTTACTTGATTTTATGTAGTTAGTTGAGTAGATACAGTGTTTGAGGAAGTGAATAGGGGGTAGGAGAGGAGAGTGCCTAAGCCTAAGTAGTAAATATTTTACTAGACAATTTATAGTGCCTTTTTATAGACCTTACTACTTGCTTGCCAAGCTTATTAGGCCTAAATCTAACCACAAAGGACTATTAAGCACTTGTACTTTGTCATATATAGTAACCCCTAATTTATGGAGACATGTATACACTTCTCTAGGTCCTAGCCTTTTTTAGTGTGCCATTTGAAATGGAACTAGGTAATCCCATATGTTAGGAAAGGTCTCACCAGATTACTGGAGTTGGAAGGTTGAAATCTCAGGCTTGGCATCTCTGGATACAATCAGAAGCAAAGAGTTAGTGGCAGCATAACAGGACATGATGGCACTGGTTGCCCTGATTCAGTTGAGGTCAACAGAGGCAGTATAGCGGGGTATGGGGTAGGGGATCAAGAGGAGAGGCATGAAGACATACAAGCAAAGTTCCGGAGTTTCCAGGACTGGGAGAAATACAGATTTTGAAGAGAATTGGGAAGGTTCCTCACAACCTTTAGAGTTTAAGAAGGCAATAGATCATTCTTATAACCAAGTTACTTGGAAGCTTGGTTTACTTTGAAAATCTGACAGGATTTACCATACCATATTTAACTTCAGCATGATTTATATCATTTAATGCTATCTACAAATAATCATGTCTTAGATACTGACAGGGCCAATTGATTATGTACTATCTGGTCTAACATTTTAGGTAACAGTATTTGAAAAAAAAGTTATTTTTAGAATTGCTTTAACAATTTAAGCACAGTGTCAGAATGCAATCAGTTTACAAATTTGAAATATAAAGTGCTTAGACTGAATGAATATATACTCAGACCGAAATCTTCTTAACTACTTTCAATAATTTTAAGATAGAATGACTTCCAGAGTTAGAAATTAAGAATTGGCCTATATAATGTATTGTAGGAATCATTTCTATTGTATTTTAAGTGTCTTAATTACATCTTTGTTTCTGTCAAGATCTACAGATAAAGAAAACTGAAGTAACATAGTCATAATTCATTCTTCTATAAGCTAGGTGGCTTAAAAAAGTATTCAGTTTTTCTTTTTTGTCACTGAGACTGAAATCTGATTTGCAGGTGGATCCAAGTTATTGTCTGAGGAGATGGTATCATGGCTAGAAAAAAGGACCAGAAAGTTGGGTAAGGGAAGAGTAGCTCCCAAATATGGGAAAGGTGTATAAATATTGTTGACTGTAAACTCCGTTCTCTCTTTCTCCTTCAGTAAGTCCTTTCTTCTCAATTTCTTTCTGTCTCTGTCCAAAGTAATTACATAAATATATTTAAAGTCATTTCACAACAGTATATTCTCACTTAATTTCTTCCGTAGGTTCTTGAAAATTATGACCTTAAGGTAAATTACACATAGGAAAAACAGGCACTGGGAAAATGCCCACTTATTCAATGTAAGTTTTTTTTTTTTCATTCCATCAATGTTATAATGAAATAACATTAAATGAAATAACATTATGCAAAGACCTGATGTATTGATGGGAAATTTCTTTATTTCTTTTTTTTAAAAAAACTATAAATGCAGTTTAAGTGTTCCTCTTGGAACTTTTCAGGAAAGATAGAGATAACCTTTGAAATCCAGTATGTGTTGTCAGCTGCCAATAGGGTCTAGTGGAGTGCAAATGAAGATTTAGAGTCAATAAAAGTGAGGAAACATACATGTAGTTTGCCTCCAAACATTTCCCTCATGCTGACGTCAATTTTTTCCCACTATACTTAACTAAATAAAGAGACAGCTAGAAATCGAGAGGAAAGGGGGGCGGAGAAAACAAACAAACAAAGCTTCCCCCCTTTCTCCCTGCAGGTGGGGGCTGGGGCCTCAAACCTGGTCCCTTGAGCACTGTAACATGTATGCTCAACCACTTGCACCACCACCCAACCCCAAGAGACATTATTTTAAAGTATGAAAATAAATATACCATGGTTAAGAAGAATGCTCATTAGGTGACAGCTTTTTTCTTTCAAGGAAAAAAAAAAAGCACAGAATTGCAGAATAGTTTTTTCAACCTAAGGCATACCCAAAGGTTATTTTCAGTCACTGGAATTATTACTTAAGTATGAAGAAATACCAGAAATCCAACACTTTCTTTTTTTTAAGATTTTATGTATTTATTAATGAGATAGATAGGAGGATAGAGAAAGAACCAGACATCATTCTGGTACATGTGCTGCTGGGAATGAACTCAGGACCTTTCTATTCAAACATCGATAACTTTTTTGAGGGGATTTGCATCCCATTCATTGCCTTTGACCCACAAGTGTTAACTATGTAATGTCTGGATCTTAACATCTTCACTTTCAAAGTAGGTTTTTTTTTTCCCCACTCAAATACCTATAGATATTTGTCTTCATGCCTGACTTTCAGTGCAGCAATTAAGGTTCAAGTTGAAATCACACTTATTAGTTAATCCTTAGTAACTTGTCTCCTCTTGACATTCACCATATATTCATGATGGAAGAAAAATCTAGCCTCATAGGAAGCATTAAAAACAAATATTTCCTTGAACTGTATTCTATCACAGTATCAACTATACCTAAAATATTTTTCATAAACATACCATTTATTTTTTTTTTAATTTTTATTTATAAAATGGAAATACTGACAAGACCATAGGATAAGAGGGGTACAATTCCACACAATTCCCACCACCAAAATTCCATATCCGATGCCCTCCCCTGATAGCTTTTCTATTCTTTATTCCTCTGGGAGCATGACCCAGGGTCATTATGGGGTGTAGAAGGTGGAAGGACTGGCTTCTGTAATTGCTTCGCCTGCTGAACATGGGCGTTGACAGGTTGATCCATTATCCCAGCCTTTCTATTTCTTTTCCTAGTGGGCCAGGGCTCTGGGAAGTCTGATTGGCATCATGGTAGCATCTTGAACCTGGTGGCTGAACAAAGAGTTAACATATAAAGCAGAACAAATCGTTGACTACTCATGAACCAAAAGGCTGGAATATTGCAGATGAAGATTTGGGGTCTCCATTTTAGAAAAAGCTATTAGGTCTATTTTAGATATATTCCAAGGGGGCCATAACCCTATTAGTTTTGTCCTGTGCCTGACATATATAATATGCCATTTATTTTATAACTCTTCTTTATTCATTTCTTTCATATGTGAAAAGGAAAGATGGAAAAGAAAGACAGGAAAAAAATGGCAGTGGGCCTGGTGGTGGTTAACTGGTTGAAAATATACATTACCATGTATAGAACCAGGCTTCAAGCATCTGGTTTCCATTTGCAGGGGAGAAGCTTCATGAGCAGTGGAACAGTGTTGCATATGCCTCTCCTTGCTCTCTCTCCCTTTTCTCTCTCAAGTTTTATCAAAAGCAAGGAAAATTGAGCGCTGAGAATAGTGGAGTTGTATAGGTACTGAGCCCCAACAATTATACTGATGACAAAAAGTATATGTATATTGAAAAATCTACGAAACTATAGATTCTTAACAAGTCTTAGTTTTTTTTCTCACTAAAACCATTCTTTCCTCAATAACTGATGACTAAGATTTCCTGAGGTTTGTCATCTGTCTTCAGGATAACTAGTGTATTTACACTAGTAATACACTAGTGTAAATACTAGTGTATTTACACTAGTAATACACTAGTGTATTAGGTAACTAGTGTATTTACAGAAATTTCTTTTTTTCTGACTGACTTAAATACTACTTAATTCTTCTGAACAAGATGTTTCTTGCTCTCTGGTTCCAACTGTAACCCGAACAAACACTGCCCTGCTCTGAAGGTTGGGAGAGTGTTAGGTGAACATCACTGTTGGCCACTCTCACAACCTGAACCCTGAAAAGGAATCGGAAAACTAAAAGGAAAAAAAAAAAACATGGTATGAATTTTAACTGATCCTTCTAGAAAACTTCATGGTTATATATGTTGTCTCACTTGGAATCATTTTCAGAATCAATAATTAAGGTTTTTTTTTCTGAAAACTGTTTTCATGGCATAAAGCAGAATTTAAGAATTTTCTCTTTCACCCTCATACACCATTGTCTTCAAAAACTAAAAAGTCTTTAGTGTGGTTCAGTGGTTCTTGCTAAAAAATATGTGCAAATTTCAGCAATATCTTCTGACATTTTTCCCAGAATGTGTAAAATTATTAGTTAATTATTTATAGATAATGTAGAACCAGAAACATTTCTTTAGAAACAGCAGTTTATGAGGAACATACAGGATAAAAGTTCTAACCCCAAATAACTTGACTTACAAAAGCCAATTCTAAATTATAGTGTGAAATGATGCTATTGAAAGTTATTATAAGTTAACGTTTATAATGCTGCCATTATTATTTGCTAATAGTTTGTTATCTATGTGGCTAACTTATTGAATAGGAAAAGGTAGATGAGTTAAGTCTAAAAATGGTTAAGAAGCTGAAAATTCTGATTAGTAACAATTACAGTTAATAATTAAATAAAGTTTATCTTTAATATAAAAAATTAAAATTCAAGCATATAATTTTCATGGAAAATAATTCTGGAACTTGGCATACAAACTTGGCTGTAAAAACAAAAGACCTTGCTAAAGTATTCTAGCAGTTAGAATCTGTTAGTATATTTATTTGCTTATAAACACTTTTAAATATTCGGATACACATAGAAACAGAGACAGAGAGGCAAAAATGCCATGATATTGCTCCACCGTCTGTGGAGTTCTCGGGGTGCCCTGGTGCTCCCAATATAGTGACTTGAACCTGGAGAATTGCCCATGTAAGTCTCATACTTTACTATGTAAATAATCCAAATACTATATAAATAATCTAAAGCCCCCAATACTTTTTAATGGTCTTCTATGTATAGGTTACTATAATAATGTGTATTTTATAAAAGGACTGAGAACTCTGTCCCTGATTTCAGGTATGTAAGTCAGTGTGGGAGATGTGTAGGTTGTTGGAAAAGTCATGGCATATTTTTTCTGGTTTTCTTTTTTTAAAAAATCTTTTATTGGTGATTTAATAAAGATTAACGAGGTTGTAAGCTAATAGGGATACAATTCCACACAACAGAGTTGCACATCCCATCCCCTCCACTGGAAGCTTTCCTATTCTTTTTTCCATCTGGGAGTACGGACTCAGGATCATTATGGGGTGCAGAAGGTGGAAGGTCTGACTTCTGCAATTGCTTCCCTGCTGAACATGGGTGTTGGTAGGTCGATCCATACTCCCAGCCTGTCTCTCTCTTTCCCTAGTGGGGTAGTGCTCTGGAGAGGTGTGGTTTAAGGACATATTGGTGAAGTCATCTGTCTGGGGAGGTCATGGTAGCATCTGCAACTTGGTGGCTGAACGGCTGTAAGATATAAAGCAAATTGTTCAAAAAACAGGCACTCAAAGGTAGGAATAGAGCAAATCAAACTAGGGTCTTTGTGTGGGAAGAAGCTAGGAAGTGTATTTTAGTTATGTTCCATGTGGCCCATGATTTTAGTAAATTTTGCTTGAGCCTGATAGCTAACATGGGAAGATAGTGTCAGAGTTGAAAATAGGATTAGAAAACCAAATTCCAAATTAAAGCAAAGAGTAGCTCCCAAACATGAGGGAAGTATATAAACACCATTAACTGCTAACCTCATTGATCTGATCTAGGGCCCATGTCTATTCATATATAGCATAGGAGCCTGTGTAACCTCTGAGTCCATTTTAGTCTAGGTTTGCAGTCCATGGTCACATCCAGGAACATTCTAGATTGTACCATTTCAGGAGCAATCTTCCTTAAGTGGCAGATTAGGTTAGGTTAACCCAGCCTCCCTTTGGAGAGTGGGCAGTCCCTTTGATTGCTGTTCTACTGTGAGGACAAGGTCCTAGAGAGGCCTATAAGACGGCTCATGATGACATTCCTGATGGAAGGGACAGGTGATGGTGGAGAGAAGGATCTACTAGAAATCTAGGCCCATTATATCCATGTGGTAATCCAAGGTTTCCCTGACTAGGGTCCCAGATGATGGGGTAGCCTGGTAGTGACCAAAAAGGCCATCATTGCAATATGCCAGTGTCTTGTCCTTATCCAGCTTTCTTAGTGTTTACTTTATCTGACAAGGTTAGACTTAAACTCATTGAGAGAAGTGAGGTAGTTAGTGTTTACTTTATCTGACAAGGTTTGACTTAAACTCATTGAGAGAAGTGAGGTAGGGGTAGGAGAAAACAGTTTCTAGACCTAGGCCTAGTAAATATTTGATTAGATACTTTATAGTGTCTTCATTATATCTTTTTACTTATTGAGTCTAAGTCTACTTACAGAAGAATAATTAGAACTTTTACTTTGAGGTACATATTTCCCACTAAGTTATGGATACATGTGCACATGCACCCTGTCCCTTAGGGCCTGGTCTATATCCAGAGTCTGTAACTAACTTTGTTATGGAATGCAGCATTTGAAATGAAACTAGAGCATCCCATGTGTTAGGAAAGTTCTCACTGTATTATTGGAGTTGGAGGGTTATCTCATGCTTGACATCTCTGGGTACAGTCTGAAGTAAAACATGGAGTGGAGGCATTGGCTGCATTGATTTAGTGAGGGAGTACCAGAGGGGAGGAGATCAAGTGGAGAAGCATCAAGAATACAAGCAAAGTCCCAGAAGTTCTAGGACTAGAAATGTGTCATAACTCTTCTGACAGCCCAAGGTATACAAAGAGTGCCATAATTTATAGTAAATGTTTAGTCTTTTCAAAATTACATGCACAGAAGAACAAAGGAAGAAGAGGGAAATTTGTTTGGTTGACCTTCTTCAGGCTTTCAGAAAAACAAAAATTCAGAGAAAATAATACCAATTATTAAACACAGTGAAAAACCAGAGACACATATTACATTTTATTTCCTTGAGTTAACCCTTACCACATGAAATGATATTTAACACATTTTTTAATCTTTTCTTAAAGATTTATTTTATTTTGGATAAAGACAGAGCAAACTTGATACAGGGAAGGGGAAATAGAAAGGGAGAGAGAGGGACTTGGGTGGTAGTACAGCAGGTTAAGTGCAGGTGGCACAAAGTTCAAGGGCCAATCTAAGGATCCTAGTTTGAACTCCTGGCTCCCCACCTGCAGGGGAGTCACTTCACAAGCAGTGAAGCAGGTCTGCAGATGTCTATCTTTTTCTCTCCCTCTCTGTCTTCTCATCCTTTCTCCATTTCTCTCTGTCCTATACAACAACAATATTGACTACAACAATAAAACAAGGTCAACAAAAGGGAATAAATAAATACTTTTATAAAAAAGAAAGGGAGAGAGAGAGCTGCAGCACTGTCCAACCACTTCTGTAGCTTCTGCAGGGGGGACTGGGGGTTCGAACCCAGGCCCTTGTGCACTGTAAAATGTGCACTCAAACAGGTGTGCCACCATCCAGCACTATATTTAACACATTTTTTATTGCTTTAATAATGATCAACCATAAGATAAAAGACCATAAGATAAAAAGCATATAATTCTACACAATTGCTACCACCAGAGTTTCACATCCCATCTCCTCCATTGGAAGCTCCTTATTCTTTATCCCTCTAGGTGTGTGGACCCAGGATCATTATGGGGCATAGAAGGTGGAAAGTCTGGTTTCTGTAATTGCTTCTCCACTGGACATAAGTGTTGAAAGGTCAGTCCATACTCCCAGCCTGTTTCTATCTTTCCATAGTGGGGTAGGGCTCTGGGGAGGGGGTGCTCCAGGACACATTGGTGAGGTCTTTTGCCCAGGGAATTAATGTTAGCATCATAGTAGCATCTGCAACTTAGTGACTGAAAAGCATTAAGATATAAATCAGAACAAACTGTTTAATAATCAGGAACCTAAAGGTATGAATAGAGCAGATGAGATCTGGTGGGGGGTCCATTTTGGAAAAATCTAGGAAGTTTATTTTAGGCACATACCAAGGGGCTCATGACTTTACTATTTTTTCCTGAGTCTGACAGCTAACATGCTGGTGGGATAAAGGTATTGTCTGGGGGGAGTCAGGTGGTAACCCAGTGGGTTAAGCGCATGTGGCGTGAAACACAAAAACCTGCATAAGGATCCTGGTTGGAACTCCCCACCTGCAGGGGAGTCGCTTCACAGGCAGTGAGGCAGGTCTGCAGGTGTCTATCTTTCTCTCCCCCTCTCTGTTTTCCCCTCCTCTCTCCATTTCTCTCTGTCCTGTCTAACAATGACAACATCAAAAACAATAATAATAATAACTACAACAGCAATAAAAGAACAACAAGGGCAACAAAAGGGAAAATAAATAAATATAAAAAATTTTTTTTTAAATGTATTGTCTGGGAAGATGGTATCAGAGCTGGAAACAAGATGGATCAGAGAAGAGAGTAGCTCTCAAATATGGGAAAGGTATATAATACTGTCAACTATAAACCCCATAGATCTGATCTGGGTCCCATATTCAGTACAGGAGGCTGTGTAACCTCTTCAACCATGTAGATCTGAACTCACAGTGTGTGGTTACAGCTAGGGACATTCTAGGCTGCATCTAATTCATGACCAGTCGTCCTTGAGTGGCAGAGCATGCTGACCCATCCTCCTTCAAAAAGTGGGGTAGTCCCCACCATTGTTGTTCCACATTGAGGGAAAGGAAGGACCTGTAGAAGCCCATAAGAGGGTCCATGGTGCTGTTCCTGACAGAGATAACCAGTGATGGTGGAGACAGGGATCTATTAGAGTTTAGGTCCATCAAATCCATGTGGGAATCCCAGGACTCCCTGACTAGGGCCCCAGATGATGGGTTGGCCTGGTAGTGACCAAAAGAGCCATCATTAAATTTTCGACATCTTGCCCTTATCTAGTTGTATAGTCCTTACTTTGTCTGTCAAGGTTAGCCTTAGAGTGATTGAGAGAAGTAAGATAGGAAGTAAGTGAAGAGAAGATCTAAGTCTATGTAGAAACTATTTGATTAAGTACTTATGGTGTCTTTTTTCGGTCTTTCTACTTGACTTGCTTCACTTACTGAGTCACTGCAAATTATAACTATTGAGCACGTTTACTTTAAGCTCTGTATTTTACCCTAACTTATGGATAAATGTGCACATGTGCTGTATCTCATGGGTCCTGATCTTAATCTAGGTTATGTGGCTTTGTAAGGAAGTGTGCCACCCAAAATGAAATTAAGGAATCCTATGAGATAGGAATGGTCTCACCAGAGTGATGGAGCTGAATTGTTGACATCCCATGTCTGGCTTCTTTGGACACTGTCCAAACACGTTAAGGTGGTACTAGTTGCATTGATTTGGTTGAGATCAACAGATGCAGGATTGGATGGTATGGATCAAAAGAAGCATGAAGGAAAATGAGCCATGCCCCAGAGGTTCTGAGACTGGGAGAAATATGGGTTTTATAGAGAATGCATAAAGTTCCTGATGTTTTAGAGTGTAAGAAGGCAATAGATAGTTATTATTATAACCAAGTTATTTGGGAGTTCGGAATCTGAAATCCCATGATTAGGATTTAGTGTACCATATAGGACCTTACTATGGAGGGGTTCCCGGAAGGTGGTGGACTGAGAAGCTGCTAGTGGCTTGAGCTCTGACCACATCTTCTGGAAACAGTAGGATTTTCTGCCTTTAGTAGGCCAGTCAATAAGGGGTCCTAGCGGTTACACCAACGAGGTGACTATATCTTAATTTGGGTTAAAAAATAGAGTAGAAAAAAAGGGAATTTTTTTTTCTTTTAAATTATTATTCCCAAAGCGCACCTTCTCCCCCTTCCCCCCCCCATAACCAGTCCCTGGGGACCAGCTCCTAGCAGGCTCCCCTACTGAGCTTCTGTCTTTACCAAATTCCTGTCCCACCAGGGAGCATCATTCATTCTAAGTCTATACCCTTCTGAAACCTCTGGCCTTTTTTCTTTCTAAGTAGCCAAAACCCCCCCCACCTCACCCCACATAGCTAATTAAATAATTAAAAATAAATCAATAAAACAAACTCCTTTCCAGCATTTGTTATAAGTAGGGCACCAAAGTAAAAACCCCGTGGTAAGGGGTAGACATGCAGCTTCCTGGGCCAGTGGGGGGAGGGAGTGGGTGGGAGGGATGGGTCACAGTCTTTTGGTGGTGGGAATGGTGTTTATGTACACTCCTAGCAAAATGTAGGCATATAAATCACTATTTAATTAATTTGAGAGGGGTAAAATTAATTATATGTCTTAAAGTTTTTCAAAACGCAAACTGAACCTTTTTAATATATAGGCTGTGTATTTGATATGCGGACTCTCTCAAAAGCCTAGACCAAGTAGATCAGAAGCATCCAATAGCACAGTTATATACAAGATACTGGGTACTGTACAGCAAATCCTAACAAAAGGACTTTTCAAAAGTTAAACCAATTACCAAATAATGTGATGATAACATTAACTATCGATTGTCTTTTTGAACCCTAAGACAGCAGGAACCTCACATCTCCACTATAGAGCCCCTACTTCCCCCAGTCCTGGAACCCTTGGATAGGGCCCACTTTCCCCTATGCCTCTCCCAATCCATATCAAATAATATTGCATCTGCCGATCACAACCTAAACAACACAACGATTGCCACCTCAACATGCTTCACTTCAGACTGTGTCCAGAGACTTCACATGTGGAATGTCAACCTTCAGCTTCATTACTCGGGTGAGACCTTTCCTTTCATAGTATTCTCTAATTCCATCTCAGGTGGTTCACTTTCTAACAAAGTCCCAAAACCTAGATATACACCGGTTTCTGTGAGAGAGAGCATTTCTTCACGCGTATTGCTTCACACGAAGCAATTACAGAAGCCAGACCTTCTACCTTCTGCAACCCACAATGACCCTGGGTCCATGCTTCCAGAGGGATGGAAAATGGGAAAGCTATCAGGGGAGGGGTTGGGATATGGAGATTGGGTGGTGGGAATTGTGTGGAGTTGTACCCCTTCTACCCTATGTTTTGTTAATTAATCCTTTCTTAAAAAACATCCTTTCACCGCTCTTTTATGACTATTCTTTTTCTTATCTTTTTCAGTTTTCTCTCTTTCTTCTTTTTTTTCTTTTTCTCATTCTTGTCATCCTTTCTTCCTTAATCCTACAGCTTCCAAAGTCACAGGCCCCAGCCTCCACAGCACCAAACAATGTGCTTTTTTGAATTCATTGATACACATTTGGGAATTATTTTGGGGGAGAATTCTGACTCAGTGTGGACTCTCACTGCGAGTGTCTCTGCTCAACTTCCCTTCCTCCTTTAGCACCCCTAGAATATACAGTGGATAGTAGATTTGCATAACTGTCTATTTCAGCTATCCTTCTTTAGTCCTGAGGTTGTTTTTTTTTTTTTTTTCTCATTCTTAACAATCAGCTGCCTCTGATCATGAGGTTTGAAGTAATCTGGGACAGGGTTTGTTTTTTTTTTACCCTGCTATATTTTATTATTAATATTATATAAAGGCATATATTTTCCCCCCCTTTAGGTTGACCAGAATTAACTCTTAGGGTATCTTTCATTGCTAGGGTAGTGGGCATCTTATCTATTGTGGGAGGAACTTGTCTCCTAACTCCTACCTCCTCTACAGACTCTCCCTTCCCTCCTCCTTCTAGCTAATTAAAAAAAATTAAATTAAATTAAATTAAATTAAAAATAAAGTAATAAAAAAACCCTTTCCATTCACTGCTCTTTAATTACAGCTCTTTTTCTTATCTTTTCCCTTTTCTCTCACTTGTGTCTTTTTTTTCTTTTTTTTTAATCTTGTCATATATTTCTTCCTTCCTTCTTCTTTTTTTAAATATTTTATTTATTTATTCCCTTTTGTTGCCCTTGTTGTTTTATTGTTGTAGTTATTATTGTTGTTGTCGTTGTTGGATAGGACAGAGAGAAATGGAGAGAGGAGGGGAAGACAGAGAGGAGGAGAGAAAGATAGACACCTGCAGACCTGCTTCACCACTTGTGAAGTGACTCCCCTGCAGTTGGGGAGCCGGGGTTCGAACCGGGATCCTTATGCCAGTCCTTGTGCTTTGCGCCACCTGCGCTTAACCCGCTGCGCTACAGCCCAACTCCCTTCCTTCCTTCTTCTTTGCCTTTCTGAATTTGTGAATTATTTTGGGGAAGAAATCTGACTCAGAGTGGACTCTCTATGTGTGTATCTCTGCTTTAGTTCCCTTTCCTCTCTTGTTACCCCTAGAATATACAGTGGATAGTAGATTTGCATAACTGTCTATTCTTGCTATCCCTTCTTTCTTTTCTCTTTCTTCTTCATTGAGATTTGGTTACTATTTTTTCCAGACTGGAGAAATTGTTTGGCTAACTGGTAGTGATTAAACTGCTTCAATACTAGCTTCGGTTGCTACTGTAATTCCTGAGGTTGGTGAGTGCAATTGTCATAAAGGTATTTAGTACAGTGTTGCTTGTACTCAAGACGCAACAGCTGAGGAACAACAGAGCATAAAAAAAGGAACACACAAATTAAAAAAAATGGGTAGTTCAAAAACAAATAAAACTGCTACTCCAATGAATGGACACAAGAGCCCAGCAGAAACTACAAATCAGTTAGAAGTAACCATAGATAAGAAAAGTATGCAAGCAATAATAAACTTATTAATCACAGAAATGAAAACAACATTGGAGGAAAGGAATGGCAGTATTAGGGAAACAACAGTGGAGACCCACAAGGAAAATACTGATTATCTTGAAGCAATTAGATAACTGAAAGCTGAAATAGCTGTAATGAAGAAAGAAGCTGAGGCAAGGGAAAAAAGACTAACAGAAGCAGAAAACAGAATTAGTCAGATGGAGTATGAGTTAGAGAAAATGAAGAAAGAGGTGAAAGAGCTTAAAAAGAGATTGAGAGACACTGAAAACAACAACAGAGACATATGGGATGATCTCAAAAGAAGTAACATTCGTATAATTGGCCTGCCAGAGGAAGAAAGAGAGGAGGGGGCAGCAAACATTCTAGAGGAAATAATAGAAGAAAACTTCCCAGACCTTAATAACAGAAAGGACATCAAGATTCAAGAGGCCCAGAGAGTACCAAACAGAATCAACCCAGACCTGAAGACACCAAAACACATCATAGTCACAATGAGAATAAGTAAGGATAAAGAAAGGATCCTAAAGGCTGCAAGAGAGAAATAAAAAGTCACATACAAGGGAAAACCCATAAGATTATCTGCAGACTTCTCCACTCAAACTCTAAAAACCAGAAGAGAATGGCAAGATATCTATCGAGCCCTTAATGAAAAAGGGTTTCAACCAAGGATAATATATCCTGCTAGACTTTCATTCAAACTAGATGGAGAGATCAAAACCTTCTTAGACAAACAACAGTTAAAGGAGGCAACCATCACCAAACTGGCCCTGAAAGAGGTTCTAAAAGACCTCTTATAAACAAGAACATCACTATAATACTTGCAATATATCAGAGCAAACAAAAAAAACTTTTTTTTTTAACAATGGCACTACAATACATTAAATCCATAATATCAATAAATGTCAATGGCTTCAACTCACCCATCAAAAGGCACAGAGTTGGGGGATGGATCAGAAAACATAATCCAACCATATGCTGCTTGCAAGAATCCCATCTTTCCCAACAACATAAACACAGACTTAAAGTGTAAGGATGGAAAACTATCATACAGGCTAACGGACCACAAAAAAGGGCAGGAACAGCCATTCTCATCTCAGACACGATAGATTTTAAATTAAATAAAGTAATAAAAGATAGGCAAGGACATTACACAATGATTAGAGGATCAATCAGCCAAGAAGACTTAACAATTATTAAAATCTATGCACCCAATGAGGGACCATCTAAATACGTCAAGCACTAATTGAAAGAATTTCAAAAATACATCAATAGTAATACAATAATAGTGGGAGACTTCAATACCCCACTCTCACACTTAGACAGATCAACAAAGCAGAGAACCAACAAAGATACAAGAGAATTGAATGAAGAGATTGACAGACTAGACCTCTTGGACATTTTCAGAGTCCTTCACCCCAAAAAACTGGAATACACCTTCTTTTCAAATCCACATAACACATACTCAAGGATAGACCACATGTTAGGCCACAAAGACAGCATCAATAAATTCAAGAACATTGAAATCATCCCAAGTATCTTCTCAGACCACAGTGTATTGTTTTCGCCGGGCTGGCTTCACAGGCGGGTAACAGACGACCTGGGACTCATGGCTGGGTTGTATACAGTATCTCTTTATTCATGCAGGACGCAGCGCAATCTATACCAAGCTAAGCTAAACTAAAAACTACAAACAATCTTGTCCTTATAAATATACTTGCCCAGTAGGGTGGGAACAGGATGCGACACAGAGAGGGTGGAGAGTAAAGTGACTGGTGAAAATCAGGGTATGACAAGGAGAGGGGGCGGAGCAGGCAAGAATTCTACCACTGAACCACCAATGCCCTGGAGGGAGGGTGGTGCTTATTAACAGAGGTTATGTAAATAGAATACAGTGTTATGTAAATAGAATGCAGGGGGTATTAAACCAAATGAAACAGAAGGGGTTTTTAAAAGCAGAATTAGAAGCATACCAACAACAGTGGAGTAAAACTAACATTTAACAACAAACAGAAAATTATTAAAAGTCACAGAATTTGGAAACTCAACAACATACTCCTTAAGAACCACTGGGTCAGAGAGTCACTCAAGTAGGAAATTCAAATGTTCCTGGAAACAAATGAAAATGAAGACACAACCTATCAAAATATTTGGGACACAGCTAAAGCAGTACTGAGAGGGAAACTTATAGCCATACAATCACATATTAAACACCAAGAAGAAGCTCAAATGAACGATCTTACTGTACACCTCAAGGACTTAGAGGAAGAGGAACAAAGGAACCCTAAAGCATCCAGAAGGACAGAAATCACTAAAGTTAGAGCAGAAATAAACAACATAGAAAATAAAAGAACCATACAAAAGACCTTACTATGATTTATGTCATTTAATGCTACTTACAAATAATTATATCTTATATAGTGACAAATCCAGTTGCTTCTGGCCTATGATTATAGATTATTTAATATTTTTTAAGAAGTCATTATTAGGGGCCAGGTGGTGGTGCACCTGTTTAAGCACATATGTTACAGTGTGCAAGGACCCAGGTTCAAGCCCCTGGCCCCTACCTGCAGGGGGAAATCTTCAAAAGTGGTGAAGCAGTGCTGCAGGTATCTCTCTGTCTCTCTCTCTCTCCTCTATAACCCCCTTCACTCTCAATTTCTGACTGTGTCTATCCAGCAAATAAATAAAGCAAAAAATTAAAAGACATTATTATAAATTTATTAACAATTTAAGCCCACTGTTAAAATTCTATCAGTTCACCAATTTGAAACATTAAGTACTTGATTGAAGGAATATATACTCAGAGATGAGGTCTATGCATCAAAAAGTTTGAGACATTCAATCTATTTTCCCCTTCCAATTGATTAAATAGTGATTTATAAGACTGTAAGTTAATAGGAGCATATATAAACACCAATCCTGCCATCAAAGGTCTGTATCCCTGCCTCCAACTCCCTATAGTGAAGCTGAAAATCTACCCTTCTCTCCCCACAGAGATTTTTAAAATTTCTTTATTAGGGAATTAATGTTTTACATTAGACAGTAAATACAATAGTTTGTATATGCATAACATTTCCCAGTTTTCCATATAATAATACAACCCCCACTAGGTCCTCTGTCATCCTTTTTGGACCTATATTATCCCCCTCACACACCCCAGAGTCTTTTTCTTTGGTGCAGTACTCCAAACTCTTTTAAATTATGCTTTGCATTTACCTTTCCATTCTTCTTTTTCAACTTCTGTTTATGAGTGGGATCATCCCATACTCGTCTTTCTCTTTCTGTCTTATTTCACTTAACATAATTCCTTCTAGCTCTATCCAAGATGGGTCAGAGAAGGTGGGTTCATTATTCTCCATTTATTGAAGAGACCCTCCTTTCTCTATTTAATAGTTTGGGCCCCCTTATCAAAAATTTGATTTCCATAGGTGTGGGGGTTTATTTTTGGGCTTTCCACTGGTGTATGTATCTGTTTTTGTTCCAGTACCAGGCAGTCTTGATTACAATGACCTTATCATATAGTTTGAGATGTGCGAATGTGATGCCTCCATTTCTGTTTCTTTTTCTCAAGAGTGTTTAGGCAATTCTAGGTGTTATCATATTTTAATAATAGCTTCATGAGATAAAATTCCAGGCTCCCAATATTTCTCTGCTTCTGGTTCATAAGACACAGCAGTTCTCAGAGAACATATTGATAATTCCTTGTCAGGGTAGACAACATTTTGTATGTGTGTAAACTCAAGGGCAGTTTGGGCGTTAAAGGGCTCATTCAAATCAGAATCTCAAAGAGGTTTTTAATCCAAAAAGAATATTATTATTATGATTGTTATTATTTTAGTTTAGCCACCTTTAAATTTCATCATCAGATGTAAAGTATAAATATAAATAACTTTTTGTTGTTGTTGTTGTTGTTTTGCCTCCAGAGTTATTACTGGGGCTCAGTGCTTGCACTATGAATGAACCCACTGCTCCTGGCAGCCATTTTTCCAATTTGTTGTCCTTGTTGTTACCCTTGTTGTTATTGTTGCCATTGCTGCTGCTATTGTTGGATAGGACAGGGAGAAATCGAGGGAGGAGGGGGAGATAAAGATAGACACCTGCAGACCTTCTTCACCACTTGTAAGGTGACTTCCCTGCAGATGGGGAGCAGGGGGCTCAAACCAGGATCCTTAAGCCAGTCTTTGTGCTTTGTGCCACGTGCACTTAACTTGCTGTGCTACCACCTGACCCCAAATCTAAAGAACTTTTAAGTTTTTTTTTTTTATTCCTAGGAAAGATAGGAGAAAAATAGAATCACTCTGGTACATGTGCTGCCGGAGACTGAACTCAGGACCTCATGCTTGAGAGGCCAATGTTTTATAGACTGCGCCACCTCCTGGACCACAGAAATTTTAAGTTTTAAGAACAAAGACTCAGAGTTCAATATATAAGGAGTTGTTATTGATACACTAATATGTAAAAAGTTTTCTGTTCTGAAGCTGTCTTCTTTAAATTCCTAAAGATATCAAAATTATTCCATTTTATTTTATGTTTTGATGTTCATACCTTTGGTTATAAATGACACAACAGAAATCTATAGCAGGATTTACTTCCCAGCAGATGTGAAACTAACACCTATTTTTCATCTATTGATAAGCTTAAGGAAATTATTTTCTATGTTTCTGTCTTGAGACTATTTTCTGCATATTATAGAAATACATTAACTTCAATATTATATTGACTTATGGTTGAATGTGATATTATTCTCTCATTCTTCTCTCATTCTTTTTTTAGAGAATTTATTTATTCACTAGAAAGATAGGAGGAGAGAAAGAACCAGATATCACTCTAGTACATGTGCTGCCAGGGATTGAACTTGGGACCTCATGGTCAAGAATCCCGTGCTTTGTCCACTATACCACACTTCTCTCATTCTTTTGGTAATTAAAATTTGATTTATTTTAGAGGTAGGCTGTGGCACACCTGGTTGAGCGCACATATTATCTTGCACAAATATGCAGGTCCAAGCCCCTGCTTGCTCCCCACCTGCAGGGGCAAAGCTTCAGGAGAGGGGAAGCTTCACATGTGGTGAAGCAGTGCTGCAAGTGTCTCTCCCCCTCTCTACCTCCTCCTTCTTTCTCAACTTCTACCCCAAAATAAATAAAATAATAAATAAAAATTAAAAACATCACTTTTTAAAGTGTTGTAAAAATTATGATAGAATTTTTGCAATTATACTGGTGTGAATTTTAAAAATAAAATTAAAACCATACCATTGGCCATCAGACAATTAGAGAATAAAGCCATTATGAGAAATATTATTTAAAGTATGGCACACCTGGACTTATTGAAACAAAGTAGGCATCAAGTTTCAATAGTGTCCTACTGATTTAGTTAATCATTTAAAAGAGACAGTTGACCCGATGTCCATACTCCCAGAGGGATAAAGAATAGGGTGAGACCTTTCCTTTCATAGTATACTCTAATTCCATCTCAGGTGGTTCACTTTCTAACAAAATCCCAAAACCTAGATATACACCAGTTTCTGTGAGAGAGCATATGTTCACACATATCCATAAACTACTACAAAATATATACCTGAAAGCAGAAGTACACTAGAGTTTGCAGTGAGTATCCCCCTAACACTTCCTCTCCACTATTCCAAGCTTTGGGTCCTTGATTGCTCAACAATTTGTTTGGCTTTGTATGTTAACTCTCTTTTCAGTCACCAGGTTCCAGATGTCATCAGGATGCCGGCCAGGCTTCCCTGGACTGAAGACCCCACCAATGTGTCCTGGAGCTCTGCTTCCCCAGAGACCCACCCTATTAGGGAAAGAGAGAAGCAGACTGGGAGTATGGATCGACCAGTCAACACCCATGTTCAGCGGGGAAGCAATTACAGAAGCCAGACCTCCCACCTTCTGCAACCCACAATAACCCTGGGTCCATACTCCCAGAGGGATAGAAAATGGGAAAGCTATCAGGGGAGGGGGTGGGATATATGGAGATTGGGTGGTGGGAATTGTGTGGAGTTGTACCCCTCCTACCCTATGGTTTTGTTAATTTATCCTTTCTTAAATAAAAAAAATAATAAAAAAATAAAAATAAAAAAGAATAGGAATGCTATCAGGGGAGGGGATGGGATATAGAGGTCTGGTGGTAGGAATTGGGTGGAGTTGTACCCCTCTTAGCCTATGGTTTTTGTCAGTATTTCTTTTTTGTAAATAATAAAAATAATAAACAAATATAAATAATATTTATATTAATTAATGTTTTATAAATAATAAAAAGACAGTCATTATTTATTATTATTAGTCATTAATAGCTCTGTAGTATTCTGAAGCAAATATTTCACTCAACTTTCATGACTATACATGAATAAAGACATATGTGCAAGTACTTGTGAAAACCATTTATTTTTCAATCATGACTGTATCAGTTGATAACCATTCAAATGGAACCCAGCATGGCACAGAAAAGCTGAACAGGACTTGCAAGTCTCATTCTCCAGTGACTATGTGTAATTGAAGATTTACTTATTTTTCTAAGAATCATATTCTCCCCCCTTTTTTTTAGAGACAGTGAAAAATAATACAGCATTAGGGCTTCCTTCAGTGCAGTATGGCCAAGGTTTAAACTTGGGTTATGTAGGTGACAAAACAGCACACTACCCAAGTGAGTTATTTCATTGGCCCAAGAGACTTATATGTCCCACTAGGAAAAGACAAACAGTATACGAGTATGGATCAACCTGCCAACGCCCATGCCCAGTGGAGAAGCAGCTACAGAAACCAGACTTTCCACCTTCTACACCCCATAATGATCCTGGGTCCATTCTCCCAGGGATTAAGAGATAAAGAACAGGAAAATTTCCAGTGGAGGGGATGGAAATCTGGTGGTGAGAAATGTCAGATTGTCTTGTGGATCATTACTAAATCAATTGAAAAAATAGCAGTAGAGGTCATGCGTAGATAGCATAATGGTTATGCAAAGAGAGACTCTACTGCCTGATGCTCCAAAGTCCTAGTCCATCCCCCCACCCCTAGGACCATAAGCCAGAGAGCTGAGCAATGTTCTGGTTAAAAACAAAACAAACAAACAAACAAACAAAAAAACACCACACTGAAATTGCTACAATTATCGGTACTTATTCCACTGTTTTATAAATACTAATAAATATTGCCACATAGGAAGAAATTTAGATAATTAACAAGAATATAATATCATTTACTGTAAAGCGCATCTCTAAACTTCAGTTTTGCTATCTACATAATGAAATTGCTAGAAAGTCTTAATATTCCACTGAACTCTGATTTCCATACTTTTACGTAAACCACCTGTATACATGTCTTTATCAGAAGGGACTATTTACTGTGACAACAAAAATATTGTTATTTTACTAAATGTAGTCTTAAAAAATAGAAAAATGTCTTAATCCAGTTTTCTACTATATCTCATAGGGAAAAAAAGGTACTATTTTTTTTCCCGTTGCCACTTTCTGACAATTTGTTTTCAACATTTAGGTTGCTCCAGGTCTTACAGCGTGGCTTGGAAATGTTCTATTGACAAAATGTGATCGCTGTTGTATGTCAAAAGCCACAAGAGAAAAATCAATCTTACTTTCTAGCAAATGTTTGATTGCCACCATCCCCTCCCCTTTTTTGAGGAACAATATATTGCTCTAGGTTAATTTTTATCATAATTCCTTCAAAAATAAGTTAAATCTTATGTAATGTTTCCATTGATAGATACTTTAGTAGAAACATTAGAAAACCAACTTGACAATATCATGTCTTTTCTCTTAAGAGACTTTCAGGTGTAGATAAATCTTAAAGTTAAAGAAACAGAGATTCAGGGACTGGGTGGTGGTGCACCTGGTTGATTGCACATGTTAACAACACACAAGGACTTGTGTTGAACTTGCAGAGGGAAAGCTTTGAAAGTGGTGAAACAGTGGTGCAGGTGTCTTTCTGTTCCCTCCCTCTCTATAACTGCATTCCCTCTCAATTTCTGACTGACTCTATCTGGTAAAAAAAAGACAATAGTTATAAAAAAGAAAAGAAATCAGGACTTGATTTAAAAGAGAGATCCAGTGTTTTTGTTTCGTTGTCATCGACAAATAGAACTTTATTAATAATCATTCTATAACTAATTTGGTTACAGAATATATTAATACCAGGTGAAATAACACTACTTGTATTTATCAAGAAATGAGTTGCAGGAAAAAAACGCTCTTTATCCCAGTCATAAGTTTCATTTATTCCTTTCTGTAATTTTTAACTACACTTTACTTCTAAATAGATTCTAAGTCATTTCTTTAGTTTTGGTGGGAAAATGTTGATTTACAGGACCACTACGTGCGTGCATTTTCCTATCTCCCTATGATAGGTGTCAGCACACCACACCTCCCACCAACTTGTCATCTTCTTCTTCAACAGTAAATTGGGTTTCAACCCTCCTGTCAGCCTCCTTTCAACTCCCTCCATTACAGTATTCTTATCTGCTACAACAGAGCAGAGCTAATTAAAGTTTTAACTTTCATTTTACATTTCTTTGTTTTTCTTATATATATTTTTTGTTTTTGAGGTAACTTTGGTCTGCATGCCCATTAGTGTTTTAGAATTATAATTTCTCACTAATTAAAAACATGTTACCTTACCATGACAGAAGCACCATTATCCTGTCACTAAAGTTCATTGAATCCCCCCATCATGCACCCCTGTCACCTTTGTTAACCTCATCAGTTCTGCAGTTTGAGTTTATGGTCTTTGGAGGCTTTGCTTATTTTCCTTGCTTTGCTTATTCCTGGTTGTGAAATCATTCTATATTTAAATTTTAAATATACCCCTTAAATATTTCTTGTAGGTCTGACTTAGTGGTGATGAATTTGTTAGCTGTTGCTTGCCTGAAGAGCTCCTCATGCCTCTTTCAAACCTGATTGATAACCATGCAGAATAAAATATTTTGGGTGTCTGTTCTGAAAGCCTTTAGAGTTTCTGTGGTGAAATCAAGTGATATCTTACAGGATTTCCCTTATTAGTGATTTTTTTTTTGCTTTTTTCTACTAATTTTCAGAATGATCTTTGTCTTTAATCATTGTCATTTTATTTTATTCTTATTTTAAAAATATTTTTATTGCCACCAGGGGTATGTCTTTGGCTCAGTGCCTGCAAAATGAATCCACCATTCCTGATGACCATTTATTTTTCTTTATTTGATAGCACAGAGAGAATTTGAAAGGCAAGAGATAGAGAGGGAGAGAGACAGAGACACCTGCAGTATTTGCATCACCATTTGTGGAGCTTCCTTCCTGCAGGTGGGGACATGTGGCTGAAACCCACATCCTTGCCTATAGTAACATATGTGCTTAGCCAAGTGCACCACCACCTGACCCCAAATCATTATCATTTTTATGATTATGTGTCTTGATGAACTTAGATTTGGATTAATTTTTTAAACTCTTTAAACTACCTGAAGGGGGGCATGCATTTTTAATTGCAGGAATGAAATCAGCTAATACGTTTTCAAATATGAATACTGTCTCACTGTGAAGCAAAACTCTTGATTTTTTTTAAAAAATATTTTTATTTTTACTTATTTATTTATTATTGAATAGAGACAGAGAGAAATTGAGAGTGGAGGGGGAGATAGAGAGGGAGGGAAACAGAGAAACACCTGCAGCCCTGCTTTACCATTTATGAAGTTCTCCCCCTGCAGGTGGGGACCGGGGGTTTGAACCTGGGTCCTTGCACACTGTAATGTGTGTGCTTAACCACATGTGCCACCACCTGGCCCCCTCTTGATGTTGTCTTATACCTCTCATATAACTTCCCCTCTATTATCATTCTGCCTGCACTTTAACCTTTGGCCATCTGTATTCTTGCAGCTTTTCCTTTCTGCATTTTTATTTTTTAACTTAATCACAGTACTCTTTGTTACTCCAATCTGTTATGACTTTCTGTAATTTACCTCATCATTTTTTCTGAGTTTGTTGTGGTCTTCCTACTCTCAGCATAGCCACACTGAGTAACTTCATTTTTAATTATCTTTATTTATTTATTGGATAGAGACACCCAGAAACCAAAAGGAAAGAGGACGTTAGGGAGAGAGACAGAGAGACACCTGCAATACTGTTTCACCATTTGCAAAGCTCTCCCCCTAGCAGATGGGGACCAGGGGATCGAATCTGGGTCCTTGTTCATTATAACATGTGTGTTCAACCAGGTGTGCCACCCCCAGCCTCCTGAGTAACTTCTCAGGACAGCAACAAAGGAGGTGATGTTGGCCATTGCTAGACCTAACTGGTGAAGTTAGGAGGGTGGGAGCAAGCATCACTGAAGGAAGCCTGAATGGGACAAGAAGCTGCAGTAGGAATGGCAGCTGGCTGGGCTGGGTGGGCAGCAGTGTTGAGAACCTTGTAGGGTAGATGGCAGCAGTTGAGGGACACTGGTCAAGTCGTATGGAAATAAGCAGGGAATGGATCTTGACTTATGCTATGAAATACTCTCTGTCCTTGCTTTTTGGATTTTGGGCTTGTGGTTGGGAGTTTACCTGAGCTTCAAGCCTATATATTAGTTTTTCCATATAATGTCTAGGTTTTATTGTGGTAGTAATGGTTAAAGAAAACAAGACCCACTAGTTTCTGTTGGAAAAATCCCTCTCTGTTTTATAGGTGTCACCATAGGTAAAGATGTTCAGTATTTATTTCAGTTAATATATTCTTTCAAGTCCCACTCAAATTGTAGTAAATGAGAGAATTTTAATAATTTATAGATAAGTAGTATTCAGAATTGTATGTATGTGACACTTCCTTAACCATTCAGTTATCATTGAATATTTTGAGTTGTTTCCAAATTCTGACTATGATCAAGATTATTTCAGGAACCAGGACATAGTTCACCCAGTGGAGTGCACATGTCTGAGGACCTGAGTTTGAGTTTCTAGCACCAAATGGGAGCCCCATGCATGACAGTAAGTGAAAGCTCTATGAACACTGGAATGGTGCTGTGGTGTCCTCTGTCTTTTTAACTGAAATTAAAAGGAAAAAGAAGAAAATATCTCTTAGGATCAGTGGAATAATGCAGATATAAGCTCACCCTTCCCACCCCTATCCCCCCCAAAAGAAACCACCATTTCAGTGAACTTAAATGTGTACAATTCTTTTTGGAGATTGGCATTCTATATTATTTTGTTATTTGAGCAGATACCTTGGAGGGGGATTTTCAGGTCATATGTTAGGGTTTTTTTATTTTGTTTTGTTTTTTTGTTTGTTGTTTTTTTATGTTTTGAGGAATTTCCAGACAGATTTCCATAGAAAGTCAACCAAATTATGTTCCCACCAGCAGTAAAGCTTTTTTTTTTTTCTAGTCCCTTCCTGAAATTTCTGATTTAGTTTATATGGTAGTGGGATGAGAAGCAGGTAATTAAAATATATGTGTTGGTTAAAGCCTTTGAATTTACATGTACATTATTCCCTGTATCTCCACCTGTTGAGAAAATAAATCTTAACAGTGTTCTGCAAAATAGTTCACCTGGACAATGCACTTGTTTAGTCATGTTTGTAACTTAGGCTTGAGTTTATCCCCAGGGCACTATTGAAATCTTTGTTGCTGTGGTGTTGCCATCTCTCTTCTCCTTCCTTTATTTCTCTTTCTTACTGAAAGTCAGCCTGGAATGGTGAAGTCACAGAAATGGCAAATAAAATAAAATGCAGTCAGAGATGGGTGGTGACACATGGTTAAATGCACATGGTTAAGCACACATGCCACTAAATTCAAAGACCCAGCTTCAAGCCCCCCCCTTTTTTAACATATTCTTGCCAGCACTTGTTTCTGTCCTTTCTAATACATGACAACCTCAAAAGTGTGAGGTGGTACACACACACACACACACACACACACACACACACACACACAAGAAATACAAATAGGGGAAAAATGGCTGCTGAGAGCAATGTAGTCACCGTGAATGCACTAAGGTCCAGCAGTAATCCTGGCAAGGGAAAAATATGTAAGCACTGACTAGTATAAAGTCAAGCCATGTTTACTGAGAAAAAAAATGGAAAATACTAAGAAATCAATAAATGAGAATTCATGATTTTATCCTAAATGTATTTCTTGATAAAAGCAAAATTCCCATTTGAGAAAATAGTAAATTTAAGTATCAAGGAATATCGTAGAATCTTACTTCAAATTATCAATGTAATATATGTCTAATGTTTTGGGTTTTAGGACAAATAAGGAAAAACTATCAGGGTCTTGGGTAACCATCTCTGCTTTCTCTTTTCTTTTAGTTGCATCTATGTGTCCTGGTGTTTTCTGCTCTTTCTTTTCATCTCCATTTACTGATTTCTGTATTCTGATGAACTGCTGTCATACAAGGAAAGTCATTTAGTAAGCCTGGTAATTGATTTCACCTCTCTCTACATGTTAATTCATCATACGTATACATATTTGATCTAATGACTTATTTGTTCTCCTTCTATCACATATCTAGAAGTAGTTCTGTAAGATGGAGTGCTTGAATGTTAAACATTGGCTAACTTATATACATTTTTTTCTATTTTGCATGAAGATATAATTCTGGATTCAAATAAATTTTAAAATAATTTTAGTGGCATTGTTCCGTTGATTTCTAACTTCTAGAATTGCCATAATGTGTATATACTGATATTTATTTTCACTTTTGTCAGTTGCAATTGTCTTTTTACATTTGATATTATGAAACATCAATATATTACTTAGTGTGGATATACTTTTATTTTTATTTATCTAATTTTCTCAGTGAATTTTTCCATTGGGAATGGGTGCATTTTAGTTTTAGGAAAGTCCTGTGTTTTTCCCCCTTTCTCCATTTTCTGGATCTTTTTATTCAAGCCTATTGAATAATCTGATGTTTGCCTTTGTACGTAGGCAACATCTTACTTTTTAGTAACCTATTATCTCAGTCTCCTGTCTTTTCTCTTGTCACCTTTATGGTTTTTGTCTGTTTCTGAGAGATTTCTCCTATAATTGACATATCTTCTAACAGAGTATACCAATATATTTTTAATTTTCTAAAATTTTCTTGTTTTCTAAGAATATATATAACATCCTTTTCATGTTTTATAAAGGTACTCTCATATTTTATGTCTATGAGAACATGTATGGAGATTTTTAAATATTTTTTCTTAGCCTGGCTTAAGCTCACTTTCCCCACTTATAGCTGTCCATATTCATCATTGTTTTTGATGTGTGAGCTATGCCTCAAAGATTTTCAAATTCTAGTGTATTCTCACTTACTATAGAAGCACCAAAGACTAATAGAATATGCTCTGCATGGGGGAATTAGTAGAATTGCGATCCTTTCAACTGTGTGTTAATATGAAGCTTTTCTAGTACTTTGGGAGTCACAAAAATACAGCATTTGAAGATTTGTTTTTCTGTGTGAATTAACTTTACTGTAAAGAAGTTATACAAAAATCTCATCTATATATCTTAAGCCTTATTACTAGCTTCCCAAAAGCAAAACCAGGAAATAAATTTTAAAATTCAATACATAGGGGCTGGCCAGTGGCACACCTGATTGAGTACAAGGATGCAGATTGAAGCCTCTCGCCGTCCCCACCTGCAGGGGAGTGGGATGGGAAAGGAAGCTTCACAAGTGGTAAAGCAAGGCTATAGGTGTCTGTATGTGTCTTTCTTTCTCCTATTTCCTTTCTCTTTCAATTATATCCCATAAAAAGAAAGAAAGAGAAGAAAATAAGAGAAAAGAAATGAAAAGAAGAGAAAAAGATAGCCTTCCAGAGAAATACTTAGTGCTGGCCCTAAGCCCCAGTGATAATCCCGGTTGCTAATAATAATAATAATATTCAGCACACAAAGTGTTCATTGTGTAAATACTATACCTTGTCTGTATAAGGTTTACTGAAGCCCAGATAGTCTCTGTTTTATTGACTCAAAGAGTAACCTTTGAGTATTTTTTTTTATTAAGAGAGTTAATATTATACAGTGCAATCATTGACATATGCATACAATTTAAATATGTAGTAGGCCCCCAAAGTTTTCTTGCTATCCTACCTTCCTCTACTTTCCCTGATACTTTGCTTTGGTAGAATACTCCATGTCCAGTCCATGATTCACTTTGTGCTTTCCCTCCTTGTCCCTACTTTACTAAGTCCCGCGATTAAGTGAGATCATTTAGTATTCATCCTTCTCTGTGTGGCTTATCTCACTCAACATGTCCTTGAGCTTCATCCAAGAGGATGCAGAGTAGACAACATCATAGTTTTTAACAGCTGAAGTAGTATTCCTTTGTGTAAATATACATAATAATTTTTTAACCACTCATCTGATGTTGGACATCTGGGTTGCTTCCAGGTTCTGGCAATTACACGGTGCAGCTATGAGCTCTGAATATAGGTATACACAGATCTCTTCTGATGTGTAGTCCTAACTGGGAAGGATTATGGAGGATACCTTTAGTTTCCCTTCCTTCCTTCCTTCCTTCCTTCCTTCCTTCCTTCCTTCCTTCCTTGATCCTCCCTTCTCTCCTTCTATGCCTCCCTCCCTCTCTTCCTTCCTTCTTTCCTTCCTCCCTTTCTTTCTTTCCTTCTTTCATTTGATTGGACAAACTTGAGAAAGGAAGGTGAGATAGAAAGGGAGATAGAAGAGACACCTGAAGCTCTACTGCTCAAGAAGGTGGGAATTCTACAGCTGGGAATGAAGTGCTTAAATCCAGGTGTTTGCACATGGTAACATGCAGTGTGCCACTGCCTGGCCCTGTCTTGAAGTTTTCCCTTTGACTACGGAAAGTAAAATATATGTGCACTAAATATCATGCCTAGCTAGATTTAAACTTTTATTTAAATACTAGTTGTTAAGGTTGAGAAAGCAGAAATTTGTTAAAAGTTGAACGGCAATAAATAGAAGTAAAAGTCTCCTCAACATGTTGCTCTTGACATAGAAGTAATGATTACTCAAAGATAAACACATGTATTTTTTAAAATTTTTATTTATAAAAAGGAAACATTGACTAAACCATAGGACAAGAAGCGTACAACTCCATACAATTCCCACCACCAGAACTCTGTATCCCATCCCATCCCCTGATAACTTTCCTATTCTTTAACCCTCTGGAAGTATGGACGCAAGGTCATTGTGGGATGCAGAAGGTTGCAGGTCTGGGGAAGTGGAGCACCAGGACACATTGTTGGGGTTGTCTGTCCAGGGAAGTCTGGTTGGCATCATGCTAGCATCTGGAACCTGGTGGCTGAAAAGAGATGTAACATACAAAGCCCAATGAATTGTTGACCAATCATGGACCTAAGGGCTAGAACAGTGCAGATGAAGAGTTGGGGAGTCCTCCATTTATCTTTACTTTTATTTTATTTTTTTATTTTTTTAAATCTTTATTTATTTATTGGATAGACACAGCCAGAAATTGAAAGGGAAGGGGGTGATAGAGAAGGAGAGAGACAAAGAGATACCTCCAGCTCTGCTTCACCACTTGCAAAGCTTTCCCCCTGCAAATGGGGACTGGGGATTTGAACCTGGGTCCTTGTGCACTATAACATGTACGCTCAACCAGGTTTGAATATATAATTTTATTTTTACTAGTACTACTTTAATAGTAGTTTACAAAATTGATTTTTCAGGGTTATAGTTTCACATTTGCATAAGTGTGTCTGTGTGTAAGTAACTGCACCAATCACTAATATTCTCTGCTCCCTCACTTCCCAATAGTTCACAAAGTCTTAGAGTCAGTTTGGTTATTATTTTTGCAAGATCATTTGCTTTAGTTATCTATATTCCACATATGAGTGAAACTATCCTGTAGTTATCTTTCACTTCTTATTTCATTTAACATAATTACCTCCAGTTCCATCCATTTTTCCAGAACAACACAAAATAATATATATATATTTTTTGCCTCCAGGGTTATCGCTGGGGCTCGGTGCCTGCACTATGAATCCACTGCTTTTGGAGGGCATTTTTTCCTATTTTCTGTTGTCCTTGTTACAGCCCTTGCTGTTATCGTTATTGTTATTGTTGCCATTGATGTTGTTGGATAGGACAGAAAGAAATCAAGAGAGGAGGGGAGACAGAGAAGGGGAAAGAAAGACACCTGCAGACCTACTTCGCTGCCTGTGAATCGACCCTCCTGCATGTGGGGAGCTGGAAGCTCGAACCCGGATTCTTACGCTGTGCCATGTACTTAAGCCGCTATGCTACTGCCCGACCCCCACAAAATCATAATTTCTTTCGCAGCATGGTATTAATTTAATATACTGTATATCCCATAACTTCTTTTATCTAGTCATTTATCAGTGGCATTTACTTTCATGTCTGCTATTGTGATGTGTGTGCTTAATCAGGTGCTCCACCGCCAGCCCATCCCTCTCACTCCGGCAGCCCCCCCCCCCCCCATTTGGTTGGATAGAACAGAGAGAAATTGAGAGAGGAAAAGGAGTGAAAGAGCGACACCTGTAGACCTGAAAAGCGACACCCCTGCAGGTGAGGAGCCTGGGGCTTGAACCCGGATCCTTGAGCGGGTCCTCGTGCTTCCAACTATGTGAGCATACACTGCCCTACCCACTAATGTCTGCTATTGTGAATAGTGAAACCATAAACATGGGGGTTAGTATATTTTTGGAATTAATGCTTTCAGTTTTTTTGGAGTTGTGCCCAGTAATGTTATCTACCATACAGTATGTCTATGTTATCTACCATAAAGTCCATGGGCACAGTTCAGCACTCAGATTCCCTTGAGAATGTTTCATAGGTGCAAGGATTAAAGCACATATTCTGTCTACTCTCCTAAACCTCAACTTGGGACTGCCAATATGATAAGGATGGTTGGCAGGCATCCTGTCTTTGACCCTGAGATAGTCTCCCTCCCTCTTTCTTCACCAGTTGGCCAAGTGCTTGCATCCACTTTTAGGCAATGATTTCTTCCACACTTCTCAGCTATAGTCTGATGTGGTTTGCTGCGTTTGTTTGCTGTTGTTGTGTTCTCTTCATCTTCATTTTCCTCCTCGTTCTGTTAATGTATTTTCTGGTAGTAATGCAGGGGGTGTGAGGCTTGAAGCAGTTAGTTCACCATGTCCATGCCTCTAAAATCTTCCAATATCTAGTATTTTAAATAATAACAAAAACAATAATAAAGTTATTATCACCAAGGAACAACTGAGCCAAACAGTTAAAAACAATATGCTTCTTTGAACTCAGGGTAATCTTCTAATACCTCAAAATTAGGAAAATATTTACCACACAAAGAGTGAATTTAATATGACTTGATTTATATTGCTTACTGAATCTCTGATCCAAAATGTGTTTGCAATGTAGATATATGGAGATCATTATATTCTATAGCACTAAAAAATCTTACTTTTCATTTCTATATACACTCTCTATAAACATTTCACAAAGCTGCAGAGTATAGTTTATTGTACAAACAAGTGTGGGAAAATTTATTTCCACTTTAAATATTAGTGCAATTAAAAAATACAAGAATAGTTCCATTTTTTCAATATGCTTACCCCCAAATATATTACTATAGTACATTAAAGAAACAAATCATTGCATAGTCACAATAATCAGATATAATTGTTAGAACTGGTATAAATATTAGAGATATATGTTTTAAAGTATTAAAAGCATATTTAACATAATCTCTCTAAAATCCTGTTGGTAAATATTTCTGAAATCTCTTTAGGGAGAGTAAAAATTCAAGATTTGCATAATTTTTATTTCTGCACCACATATGTATCCTTTTTTCTACTACAAAGTCGGTTTAGTAACTGTCATTCCTTCAGAAAGAACAAAGACAGTGTGCGGAAAAGGTTTTATTCATTGTATCTCTATAAATGTTGGACATTATTCCTCAGTGTTACATGTTGAAATGATTTAATTGAAATGCAGAAAACTTTGATGTAATGATAATAGCACAAGTACTCTTGTTGAGGTTTGAAATTTCAGTCCCTGTGTTATTGGGAGAAAAGTTTATTTTTTGTTTCAAAATAAAATGATGAAAGGAAAACATAAAAACCTTTAAAATGAGTCTTCTTGAGTTTTCAAACATATAATTAAATTTTCTTGTAATATCAGAAATATAAGAAAGGTAAAAATTTCAACACTGTTATAATGTCTTGAAAAATGTGGTTAATAACAAAAGTGCTTCTCTTAGCATGTTGTAGAAATCAAAGCATTCTAACTGGTTATATTCAGCTGTAGAAGTAAGTGGTTAAGGCAACAGAATTCTAAAGTGATTTTTCACAATATTCTACACAAACCACTGAAAAGTTTAAAATGCGGACTTCTAAGTGACAGTCACTTGTATTACGCACAACTTTCAGTACATGGAGTATATGGAAGCAGATATTTGCAGTATCAATGATCTTTCTGCAGCTCTCAGATGAAGAAAGTCTAGATTCTTGACTCCATTTTCATGCTGCTGTGTAAACTGTGGATGAGGTGTTTAATCTCTTTGAGTCAAGTTTCCCTCATACCAAAGTCAAAACCTTTGTTAAGAACACACAAGTCACATGAAAAGTAGGCTATTGTTGTTATTCTAAAAATATTAATAAAATTATTAGCTTGTTGTTGAAAGGGTTTCATAGCTCCAGGTTGACTTTTTAAAAATTATTTACTTATTTATTTTCCCTTTTGTTGCCCTTGTTTTTTTTATTGTTGTTGTAGTTATTGTTGTTGTTATTATTGATGTCATCGTTGTCTGATAGGACAGAGAAAAATGGAGAGAGGAGGGGAAGACAGAGAGGAGGAGAGAAAGATAGACACCTGCAGACCTGCTTCACCACCTGTGAATCGACTCCCCTGCAGGTGGGGAGCTGGGGCCTTGAACCGGGATCCTTACACCAGTTCTTGCACCAGGTTGACTTTTTTTCATAGAGACAAAGAAGGCAGGAAAAGACATCATAGCACCAAAGCTTCCCCCAGTGGTAGGGGCTAGACAGGAAGCTGGGTATCCTGAATAACAAAGCACCTAACCTACCAGGTGAAATATCTTTAAAAAAAACTATTTATTTATTTATTTATTTAGAATATAAACAGAGAGAAATTGAGAGGGGGACGGAGAGGGAGAGGGGGAGGAGGAGAGAGAAATTAATAGAGACACCTGCAACATCGCTTCAGCACTCCTGAAACTTCTGCCTTGCAGGGGGTGACTAGGTGCTTGAACCCAGGTCTTGTGCGCTGTATATGTGGTCAACCAGATATTCTGCCACCCAGACCCTCCAGGCGGAACTATTTTACCAACTCTAAAACTATTACTTGATTTCTTCCTCAGAAATCTGTATCTACCGAAATTATACTGTTCAGTGACAAGTTATTACCCTTTGACCTTGATGGGGAATTAAGTGTAAGAATGTTGCTGTATTACTAAATTGATATGCATGAGTCTGACAAAAGAAACAATTGATGACAGTAGGATAAAAGAAAAAAATAAAATGTCTGTAGTGGATTTAGTAGAAATTAGTATCAGTCATATGTGATTGTCACAGATAAAAAGTAAGTTTGACTATGATCTTCAAGCAGTCAGAGAAATGGAGAAAAACAGTAACAAGATTTATTGTATAAAAATATATGGTTTTCTTGAGGAGAAAAGTTTCTCTTTTCTCAAAGGTAACACTGTTCAGTGTAGTAGAAGGCATCTTCAATATCTCAGAATTTTTATAATAACTGAATCTTATAATATTTTCAATAGCTTGAGGGAGAACATCAAAGCACACTTTAGTATAATGTTATGCTATTGAGCTAGGCAGAATTTCTAAACGTTAGCTGCAGTGACATTTGGGGCAGGATTTTTTCACTGTAAGCAACTGTCCCATTTATACACGGTAGGGTCTTTGGCAGCAACCTCCAGTTCTACCCACTAGAGGCCAATAGAAACCCTTCTCCTGGCCCAGTGGTAACAACAAAGCATCTCTCCAGAGATCACCAGATACCACTCGGGCAAGTACAATTGCCCACAGTGGAGAACTATTCAGCAGCAGTAATTAATTACCAAGCTTTCAAATACAACTGTGAAAACTATTATAATAAAGATACTAGTTTAGGGGGCAGGGTGGTAGCACAGCGGGTTAAACACACCTGTGGCAAAGTGCAAGAACCAGCATAGGCGTAAAGATCCTGGTTTGAGCCCCCTGCTCCCAACCTGCGGGGGAATCACTTCACAGGCGATGAAGCAGGTCTGTAGGTGTCTATCTTTCTCTCTCTCTCTGTCTTCGTCTTCCCCTCCTCTCTCGATTTCCCTCTCTCCTACTACAAAAAAAAAAAAAAAAAAAAAGATACTAGTTTAAGTAAAGTGCTTTTTTGAAGAAAGTAAAACCTTTCTTCAAAATAGTAGGTTGAAGTATGAGAGTGTTTAACTCCATTAACTGTAGGACAAGAAGTACCCAAATGGAGTGATAATAAGTGTACCTATTTTGAAGCGGTAAGACATGCATGGGATGTCATTGAGTCAGTATCAATGAGCAAGATGTGGCAAATGTTGACTGAGTAATCTTCTTGGAGCAGCCTGTGAAGGGAGTTCTGGATATTTTATTTATTCTCTTGTGATATGGTGGGGAAAAAGAAAGAAAAAGGAAAGAGAGAAATAACATATACAGATACACAAAGAACAATAGCAACAACAAAAACCTGGGAAATGAATTCAGTTTGGGAAGTATTTTTAAGCACAGTAAGTTAATGAAACAAGAAGAGGCTGATGGGAGCTGTAGAACTGTAGAGAGAGGGAAAGGTGTGATGGGAACTGGCATTTGACTTAGTGATCCAACTGTGAGAATTAGTGGAATAAAAAGCACTCAGGAGGAAGTGAATATTACAAAAAAAAAAAAAAGCTAGAAATACAAATAATTTCAAGAACTTAGATATAATTGGTGTTAAGTTCCATTATGAGGGATTCTGGAAATTTTTGGCTTCCAAAATCAGCCCTGCCTATTTCAGCTCCAGGAGAATTTGACATGGTTTGCTTGTTATCTTAGAAATAGGATTAATTGGGAGTCGGGCTGTAGTACAGCGGGCTAAGCGCAGGTGGCGCAAAGCACAAAGACCGGCATAAGGATCCCGGTTCGAACCCCGGCTCCCCACCTGCAGGGGAGTCGCTTCACAGGCGGTGAAGCAGGTCTGCAGGTGTCTGTCTTTCTCTCCTCCTCTCTGTCTTACCCTCCCTCTCTCCATTTCTCTCTGTCCTATCCAACAACAACAACAACAATAATAATAACTACAACAATAAAACAACAAGGGCAACAAAAGGGAAAAAATAAATAAAATAAATATAAAAAAAACTTAAAAAAAAAGAAATAGGATTAATTGATTAAAAGCAGTCATTAAAATGTCTGAGAAATCTCAAAATAACTGCTAAGGTAGAAAACCAGGGGATTGGTAGAATACCAATGAAACTTTCCTAGTGATCTGATAGGCTTATGTTATTTATTTCACATTCATTCACATGTTGAGTTAATAATGTTTGATGTTTGTTTTACTTTGGTTGTGGCAAATTCCTCACATTGAAATATCCTCAAATATTCCAGAACAATTGCTTCAAGAGTTGATTTTCTTCAAGAGTTGATGTAGAATGAAAGTGAGATGGTGTATTTGCTATCAGGGAGGATTAGGTGACTCAGACTCTTGATTTTCTTTTTAATTTAAGCAATAAGCAAAAAAAAATTTTTTTTTTCAACAAGAAAGTGCTGGAGATCAATTTTTTTCCTAACAACTTTTATTCTATACACAAAATCTTACCTTGCAGCTTTTCAGACATAGGCAAATTGATTTTCACCTTTAGTTACAGAGACAGAAATTTCATTTTGGGAAGAGTGAATAAAAAGGAAAGAAATATTTCAAAGGAAAGAAAACACAATCGTCTGTTCTATAACTTCTGTGGTAGAAATGATTGACAGCAAAAATATCTAATCAGCCTGTAATATCCATCAGAGAAGAGCAGATTATACATTCCTTTTAACTGCAAGCAAGTAGAAGTTTTCTAATAGCAGTTTCACAATGATCCTGCAACTGATAACCAAATTATTGCATGTAGATGGGATATAAATTTCAAATAAAAATGCACACAAGTTTTTATGTGAATTGGGAATATTAAGTCACATAATATTCCTGTTATTTTTTAAAGTGAAAGAAAAAACGACTATCTTTAGATAAAATTTAAAACATTTATTTATTAATTTGTTATTGAATAGAGACAGAGAAATTGAGAAGGGACGGGGCATAGAGAGAGAGAGACTCCTGCAGCCCTGCTTCACTACTTCTGAAGCTTCCACCCTGCCCAGGTAGGTAGGAACAAGGGTCCGTCTGCACTGTAATGTGTACACTTAACCAGATGTGCCACCACTTGGCCCCTATATTCAGATAAGTAAGACCTTCAGTCGTACAAAATGGAGTTTGAATCACAAAGTCTCCAAACACTTATGGCACTATAGTATTGACTATTATGAGCTGTAGGTGTATGAAAAGCAGCAAATGCAATAGAATTGCATTTGCTGAATCCAGAATCCCCCCTTATCTGCATGTAGATCCTCCTCAAATAATTCAATTGTCATATATCCCTCCTCCAGTAGTTTGAGCAACCATGAAGCATTTGCCCTTATCATAGGAAAAGTGATTGTAATTGGCACTAACCTTTTTGTAAGCGCTCATACCTTTCATTTGTTCTACTAAGGACCCATTCATCTCTCCTGAAAAATCATGTACTCTCTCATAGGAGGCCTACATTCCTCTCCTATTTTCCTATTTAAATGGCTCATAATCCTGAATTCTGAGTCCTTCAGAGCTACTAATTCTCCCTGGATACCTTTCAAGTTTAGCTGAAACTAGTCTTCTTTTCCTTTTTTTTTTTTTTTTTTTTTTTTCTGAGGTGTAGGGAAGAGCCAAGATCTTGCACAATTTGATTTCACCACTCTGACATATATTTAATTCACATGGAAAGCAAGAGTGTGAAAGGGAATGGGAGAGAGAAGGATGGGAGGGAGAGAGAGAGAGAGAGAGAGAGAGAGAGAGAGAGGGAATCAGACCAGGTGTTACTGAGACTTGATCTTGGGTAGTGCACATATCAAAGCATGCATCCTAGCATCCTACCAGATAAGTTACTTGTCTATTTTAATAGTACTTGTTATAAACTTCTGTTTCGTTTCTCTTATTTAGGGTTCATAGCTAAGAACTCAGAAGGTAAAGGGCTAATTTTCCTCATCTACGTAGAGGTAGGTGATAGAAGTACTCCTAGTATAGTGAGTATTATAATATAAAGATAATTATTTTTGTTTTTCATCAAATTTAACTTTTAGTCTCAAAATTAAGAATTTGGAAGCTAAAACTTAAAATCATCTATTTGTAAATTATTTCAAAATCAAACTTTCTCCTATCAAACTTTTATTTGAAGCAAGTTGAAATGTTCAGACATAGCTTGGCATCACCTGTACAAATCATGCAAAAAATGCTTTAATGGTGTTTGTTTCTAGAGATGATTCTAAGAAGTCAAAGGCTTTCTTTTTCATACGGCATTCTTTCTGTAAATCATTTGTCTTTAGTGATCATTCATCATTTTAAATTTAAGTCTCATTGAGAAAGTTGTACTTTAATTTTCTTTACCAAGATGGAAGGGTCATTAAGTTTAATAGGTTTTAAGTATCCTTGTCTCTCACACCTTTGCAAGTGACAAGAGAAAATAATTTAACTGAACATTCCAAAGGCAGTATTACATTAAATGTATGCTCTGTAATTGCATGTGGCAAATTATCCTATTGATAGAAAAATATATACCCGAGTTCCTTGTGGATATTATTTCTTTGAACATCAGAAATGATTCTTAGTAAATATCTTCAAAGTGATCTTTTGAAATGAGTTAGCTTTGTCTTTAGTTTATAAATTACACAATATGTACTATTTTTTCAATCAAACAGTGACTGCTAGAAATCAAAGAATTTGTATATTCATTTGAAGGATGAATTTCAAAGCTCCCTGCTTGAAAAATCACCTTTAAATTGGTTTTATTTTATCTTCCCAGACACAGAAATTTGAAGAGATGTGATATTACTGAAATTATCTTTCTTTCTTTCTTTCTTTTTAAATCAACTTGTTCTTTAACTCCATGTTGCAATGTAGCTCAACACTGGAAAGAGATTTAGCAAAACTAGAAATTCCCAAAATGAATTCACTTGTAACTAAAATGAAATTCTGAGGAAGAGTTATAATCCTGGTCAAGTAAATGTTTAAGGTGTCTTTTTTGTTTTACATCTGGTTTACAGAGATATTCATTGGCCTTATATGAGTGAGATTCGGTTCCATGGCTGCCAGTTCTTAGCAACATCGCCCCGCCAGATATTCGTCAGGATGCGGCATCATCTAAGTTCATTTCCCACGTCTACGCTCGACTGGACCTGCCAATATACACGGATATCTTCGCCCACCCTGTCCAACGCTTGACGTCTCGTCACCCAATCTGGTCCCTTACGCCTACACTGAACTTCTCTGTTCCAGACTCTTGGAAACAGAGTTGGCAGTCAGCTGAGGTAAAGAACAAACACCTCATCACAGACCCCTGCAAGTGTCAACCCGGCTTTGACCTAGCACGTTATGATTGGGCCCTCCTCAATCGCTATCGAACAGGCCATGGCTGGTGTGCCGCTATGTTCCATCGCTGGGGAGCCAGAGTCGACCCAAACTGCCCCTGCGGCTACAGACAGACTATGACCCACATAGTCAATGACTTCCACCTCTCCAGATTCAAAGGAGGTCTCGAAACTTTACATCAGGCTCAACCTGATGCTGTTGACTGGCTACGGAAGAAGGGTAAACACTAGAAGAAGAAGAAGAAGAAGAAGAAGAAGAAGAAGAAGAAGAAGAAGAAGAAGAAGAAGAAGAAGAAGAAGAAGAAGAAGAAGAAGAAGAAGAAGAAGAAGAAGAAGAGGAAGAAGAAGAAGAAGAAGAGGAAGAAGAACAAGAAGAACAAGAACAAGAACAAGAAGAACAAGAACAAGAAGAACAAGAACAAGAAGAACAAGAACAAGAACAAGAACAAGAACAAGAAGAACAAGAAGTGAGATTCGAGTGGATTTCACCTCCAATGTCAGGGGAAAATTTCCTTTCCTGGTATATGTAATTTATGAACACAATAAGCTTTTACCTTGATAAAACTGAGTGTTACAATGTTCCAGAGACATCATTCAGCAATTCACTGATGATGTATATGAAACTGCTACAGACTCAAAATTATTACATTTGAATATTGGCTAGATCACTGGACTCCCCCCACTTTTCTTTTTATTGCCTCCTGGGTTATCACTGGGATTGGATTAATCCACTGCTCCTGTGGCCATTTTATTGGGTTTTTTTATAGTATAGAAAAAAATTGAGAGGAGAGGGGAGATAGAGAGGGAGAGAGAAGTATAGACCCCTGCAGACCTGCTTTACCACTTGTGAAGCTACTCTCCTGCAAGTGGGGAGCCCAGGGTTTTAATTGGAATTCTTGTACTGGCCTTTTTTTTAGTCTCCATTTGTTTATTGTGAAGTTGAAGTATTTATTTCTGAAGCCCTTTCTAGATATCAAATATCTTTTGAGTTTAAAGTATGATACTTTATATTGTGACTTGGATAAAGTTAAGGGTCTGAAGATGACTCAAAATTTTGTTTGATGTTCTATTAAAAATTCTTATCTAGGATGGCTGTGCAGTGGCATTCAGAGTTCAGCACACATAGTATAAAGCTCAAGGACCCTCACTTCACAAGCAGTGTCACTTCACAAGGTGTCAGTCACTTCACAAGCAGTGAAGCAGGTCTGCATGTGTCTCTCTGTCTCTCTCCCTCTCTCTGTCTTCTCCTCCCATCTCAATTTCTCTCTGTCCTATCCAATAAAATGGGGAAAAAACACCACTAGGAGCAGTGGATTTATAGTACAGGCACCGAGACCCAGTGATAACCCTGAAGGCAAAAAAACAAACAAATAAACAAAAAACTTATCTAAATAACTACTCAACATTAACTGATTTTCTTGTAGAATAATAATGCCATAATGCGCTATAGTAGATGAGTAATTTGAGTGTTCTATATCTGTTGATGAGAGTGCTTACTCTATTATAGGTTACATCCTCTGTGGAGGCACAAAGAATATCACCTGATACCCCTCTGGAATCTTCTAGGCCAATAATCAAGTACCCAGGAAGAAATTTTGTCTTTGGTTTTACATTAAAGAGAAAGACAAAAGGAAGTTAGAAAATATCTTGTATTTTTCAGTATATTAGGAGACCCACTAATTCCTAAGCCCTAGTAACTCACCCAAATTAAATTAAGATGCCAAGTCAAATAATCTTTACTAAAACAAGGGAGCTTGGAGAGGGAGAAGAAAGAGGAAAGGCAATTTCAAGAAATCAACTTCTTCTTGGCCTTCAAAGCTCTTGCGATATGCTAAAAGGGCAGATTTCCCCCTCCAATAGTGTTACACTAAAACAGAGACATGAGTAGTTTAAATTTAAATTTGGTGGGAAGTAGACATACATACATACATACATATATATATATATATACATATACAAAATATATCTTTGGTAGTTCTTCTACTTGAATATTTTTCTGCTTCCAGGACTGAAAGTTAGCTACCAGATGAGACACATGCCTTGAGATGTGTGAAGCCCGGTGTTAGCACCTTATGGAAATGTCACAGCACTGGGGGACGTTCCTTACTGTAATATCTTTCTCCCTCTTTTTTCTGTCTCTGTGTCTGCAATAAAAATGAAAATGATGGCCTTATAAAATTCCCAGTCCCCACCTGCAAGGGGAAAGCTTTGCGAGTGGTGAAGCATTGTTGCAGATGTCTATAAATAAATAAATAAATAAATAAATAAATAGAATCCTTGTGTGAGACTCCATCTCCAACCACATAGACCAGTAATTAAACACAACCCAAAATACTTTTCCAACTGTCATTCCGCTTAAGAACTTTAATTTCCCTTATCAAAGTCAGCTCTGATTATAATAGGGTCTATAAATAACTGAAAACAACTTACAGAACTTTATTTCCTTCTTTTAAAATTGTATTTATTAAATGAGAGAGAGAGAGAGAAGAGGGATAAGGAAAGAGAGGAAGGAGAGAAAGGTGTCAGAACATTGCTCAGACCATAATGTATGGCAGAGATTGAACTCAAGGCCTCAGGCCTGCAAATAATATATCCTACCCTCTGCACCACCTCCCCAGACACCAAGGCATTTCATTTCTTAAAATTTAAAAAGACAAATCTATAATATGTATTCAGATAATAGCCACTGTGTAGAAATGCCTGCTTTGGCAGCATAACAGCCATTCTCTCACTGCATAAACACGTTGCTTTTTTATTTGCAATTTACATTTCATAAAGGAAAAGTGCAAATGAAGGGAAGATGGACTAAGTAAGACATTCATAATCTCTGCATTTGCAAGACTCATAAAGCTTGTACTGTAGTGAGGTGGGGGAGGAAATGAAGTAAGTCATCACTACAAAGTATGATTTCTATGGAAAGTCAGTGACACTTTAGCTAAAAGTTGAGAGGTGAACAGAAAGCAAAGAAAGACAGCACAGTACTGCTCACCCACTCATGAAACAAATGTTCCACTGTGATGCTTAGGGCTTAAACCTCATTCCTTATACCTGACACAGTGTGTGCTTCCCAGCCCCAGGTTTATTTATGACTTCTATAACTTGGTACTTAAACTCTGAATGTTACCTAGTGTTACTGTTCCTAGTATTTACTATTTTCTGTGCTAAGACAAATTAGAAGCCTCATCTTTCATTTTTCTTCAGTTACTGAAAATAAGACAATAAAGATTGACCAAGGAAAATACCCATCATTTGACCATTCTTAACCAACAACTTGTCTTATTTGCATTCTTATATGGTAACTATACAAAGTCATATGCATTTTCTTTAGTTATTAACATAACTAGCATTATATCTTTATATGCTACTGATCAATAAATATTTTACAAATTATTACTATCATGTCTTTACAATAGTTTCTGTAGGGGAAGATATCACTTTCTGATGAGATGATGTAATCTACCCAAACAATATAGTCTTGGTTAATATTTACACTTTTCACATACAAATATTGTCTAGTACAGGACATCCTTATAAATAGAGATGTCTTTTAAAAGTTTATTTTGTTTTATTTAGTTTATCCATCATTACTCTCTATGTACCACATATGCGTGAAATCATACAGCGTGTGTCTTTCTCCTTCTGACTTATTTCACTGAGCATAGTGGATCTATTCTTTGGATCTATCCGTATTGTTGCAAATAGCACTCTTTAAAAAAATAACTAGGTAGTATTTATCTGTAAATATTTATTCAGTCATCTGTTCAAAGGTACTTATGCTGGTTTCAATTATTGACTTTTGTAAGTAATGCTGCAATAAATGTGAGGATATAGATAGCTCTTTGAGTTAGTATATTTTTAAGGTTTTTTTGAGTAAGTACATAGAAATGGGGTACTTGATTCATATGTAGTTTTTCTTTGTAATCTTTTGAGGGTTTCCAAAATCTATGTACAAGTGTTTGTTTTTCTCTGCATCCTTACCTTTTATTTCTCATCTTTTGGATAAAAGTCCTCCCATAGGAATATCTCATTTTCCTTATAGGAATATATTCTCTCAAGTCTGTTGACTGTCCTTTTATTTTCTTTGAAAAAGTGTTTATTCACATGCTGTTTCCACCTTTTGTATCCATAAATTAGGGCAAAATATATACCTGAAATCAAAAGTACACAATAGTCTGCAGTGAGTCAGTATATGCAGCAAGCAAGTAGAAAGACCTAAAAAGACACCTTGCAGTTCCTAATGAAATAGTGTCTACATAGACTTAGATACCCTCCTCAACTACTTCCTATTATACTTCCCTCAGTCACTCCAAAGCTATCCTTATCAAAGTAAGGACAGCAAAAGCTGTCTGCAGGTGTCTATTTTTCTCTCCCCCTTTTTCTTCCCCTCCTCTCTCCACTTCTCTCTGTCCTAACAATGACAACATCAATAACAACAATAACAACTACAACAATGAAAAACAACAAGGGCAACAAAAGGGAAAATAAGTAAATAAATAAATTTAATAAAATAACTTTTTTATTAATAGTTTTTACAAGATTACAATGTATAGTTCATACCACAACCACCACCAATGTTCCATACCCCTACCTTTCAACCTCCCAAAGATAACCACGATTGTTCTCACAAGTCTTATAAATAGTTTGCTTGTTTCTGTTGTGTTTGGATTTTTTTTCTTGGCAAGTTCATGTAAATAAGATCTCTATATCCCACATATGAATGAAACCATTTGGTAGGTGTCTTTCATCTCTTTACTTATTTCACTAAGCATATTCAATGGAATATTACTCTGTGATCAAAAAAAGATGATATTGTGTCCTTTGGGACAAAATGGATGTGACAGGAGTTACTGAATATTTAATATGTTCAAATTTGGAAGCAGAACAAATTAATGATTGTCAAATATAATCACATTATGCCTGAAGGAATGTGACAATTTAGAGACTTTAGAAACTCAAAAGAAACCAGAGGAGATGCAGTAGGAAAAATTTGTGTATTTTAGAAAGGATATTCCACAAGCTATGACAGGAAAGCATTGAGACATGATCTCTTTAAAGTCTTGTTCCAGCCAACATTGACCTCTGTACAGCATCATGGTAATCCATCAGTCCACTCCGCTTTCCCCTGAGGACTGCTCACATACAATCATCTTTTCAAAGTGCTCTGTGTGTTTATTGGTGTTCCGTCTAAAAAATCAACAGGTAAACACATTTCTGGCCCCAACAGTGATAACAAAGATACATAATATAGTTTCTCCAGAAGATTATTTTTAAAGTAGTGCTGAGGTATTAAGGCTTCCTATTTTCATCTGTATTTGAGGGAGAATCAGCAAGTATACAGAATATTTCATAGTAGTAGCTGTCACAGACCAGTCTACAGACAAATATTGCTCTAATTTAACCCTTTGATTTTTCTTCTCCCATAATTACATTCCATATATATGTAATATAATATATATATTATTTTCCTTGATCTTCATAATTTGGTGGACATTTGTTACTATCTCTCTCTCTCTTTAATATATAAATAAAGAACTGGAGGTTCATAGAGGTTCATAGAACTTAAGCAGTTTGTTAAATAGTATATGTCTTATAAAACATGAGCATTGGCTTCAAATACAGCTCTGATAGTAAAAATACATCCACTCTGGGTCACTGTTCAAGTTTTCACTTTAAGACTGTGCAGTACTCCTAAAGATGGAAACACATCTATAAATTAACCTCCTTTTATACTTTGCATTTATGCTGTCCCACCTTGGTTAGACAATGAATCATTTTAATAATAGAGTAGCAGATATGACATCAAGTTAATAGAACAGATATTTTTGGTTTAGAGAAGTTTTCTTGAGTTTCACACAGGTAAATATGTTAAGGTTCTCAACTTTAGCAGAACTTCAGAGTTGCTTGGGTAATGGAAAACCACAGGTGCCCCACAGAGGTTCTGATTTAGTTGATCTAGTTTGGAGCATCAAATATTGGTTTTTTCCTTTAAAATATCCTTGATGACTCTTCTTCTTCTAGTGTTTGCCCTTCTTCCGTAGCCAGTTAACAGCGTCAGGTTGAGCCTGATGTAAAGTTTCGAGACCTCCTTTGAATCTGGAGAGGTGGCAGTCGTTGACTATGTGGGTCATTGTCTGTAGCTGCAGGGGCAGTTTGGGTCGTCTCTGGTCTCTTGATGACTCTAATATGTAACCAATGCTGGGAAATTATTAAAATTACAGTTGATTCTTACACTTTCTTGTTTGTTTGTTTGCTGATTTTTTAAATTGTTATTTATAAGATGGAAATATTGGGAAGACCATAGCATAAGAGGCATATATTTCCACACAATGCCTACCACCAGAACTCTGTATCCAATCCCCTCCCTTGAAAGCTTTTTTATTCTTTATCCCTCTGGGAAATGGACCTATGACCATTATGGGGTGCAGAAGGTAAAAGGTCTGGCTTCTATAATTGCCTCCCTACTAAACATGTGCATTGGCAGGTCAATCCATACTCCCAGTCTGTCTCTTTTCTTCCCCAGTGGGGCAGGGATCCAGGGAGTTGGGACTCCAGGACATATCGGTGGGGGGTGTCTGCCCAGGGTCAAGTTGGCATAATGGCATCTGGAACCTGGTGGCTGAAAAACATATAAAGCCAAACAAATTGTTGACTAATCATGAACACAAAGGTAAGAATATTGCAGATGAAGATTTGGAGTGTTCATTTTGGAAAAAGCTAGTAGGTTTATTTTAGGTATATTCCAAGGGGCCATGACTTCACTAGTTTTTGCCTGAGCCTGACAGGTGGACACAAGTTATTGTCTTGGGAGATGGTGTCATAGTTGTAAAAAGGACTAGAAAGCTGGATCAGGGAAAAGAGTAACTCCTAGCTATGGGAAACGTCTATAAATACTGTTAACTGTATGCCCCATCAATTTGATCTGGGGCCCATATTCAGCACAGGAGCCTATGTAGCCTCTGCATTGCTGTAGGTAGGTCTGAGTTTGCATTCTGTGGTCATGGATAGGAACATTCCAGGCTGCACTAATTTCAGAACTTTCTATGACTATTCTGGGAAAGGTTAGGAAAAAATGGAGAAATAACAGCCGATATCTCATTCTTCACCATAGTGAGAATTAGCAAGAGGAGCTAGAAACATCCACACTTGTATGATTTACAGATACCGAGTCAACCAGTAGCTTATTAATTCTTTGTTGATTTGGTGTTTTTATTGTAAATTTCAAAACATAAGTAACTCATACCTAAAAAAAAGGGGTTTTTTTTGTGTATGTGTGTTGGTAGCATCTGGTTAAGTGCTGAAATAAAAGGCTTTGCTTCAATGATCTTAAAAAAAGTTAACATTTGGTAAAAACTAGCAGCTGATAGTAGGAATTGATTTCTTTAACACTGATGAAAAATTCTACTTTAAGCCTTTAAACTTGTGACCTGATTCAAACCATAATATTTGCATTTTGCATTTTCTATTGGTTTTCATGATATATGGCTTTGAGATGAAAAGAATCAGAAGAAAAAAACAAAGGCAGGGTATAAATATCTGCCATCTGTACCACAGGCCTGGTCCTCTGTCAGCTACAATACAGCTTTAAAATGTGTGCCTATCCTCCATTCTATCCCAAGCTAATGTCCTATTTGTATCTAATATTACAGATTCCATTGTAATTTACTCTTAAATTAAATATTGTGATCTCTTGATAACAAGGTCAAATTAATAACTCCAATTTAAAAAAAAGACATTGGGCCTTCCTTAATGCTGAAGCAAATACCTTCCAAAATGAGTAGACCAATATAATATCTAAGTCTTCATTAATATCGTAAAATTACTAGCACCTGGATACCCAGGAACTATCTCCTATTGCATTGCAATAGCTTTTTTTTATGATTATTACAATAGTGATTTATTCTCTTTTAACTCTAACCATTCTCTTTAGAGCGTACTTTTTTCTAACGTGTATAGAGAAGCCTTAGGCTCATGACAGTGATATTTACTACCCTCCATACTAGGATATTCCCCCCTTTGTACCCATTTACAATATTGATAAAACATCTGCCAAAGTGCTGAAATAAGCTTTGTGAATGTAAACTAATGATGCCCTGTGAAATGAAGAGGTTTGAGAATCTAGGAATTGGAAGGCTATAATTACACTAGCTTTGATGCTGTAATCTATATCTTTAGCATTGGGACACATGGTGAGTTGATAAAATGAAACATGGATGCCCACACAATGTCACCTGCTAATGAAACTATTATACTAAATGTAACCAAGACCCAGATCTGTGCACATATGTGTACATATATGCAGGCAAAAATATATGCATGTACACACACACACACACTTAAGTGCTCCAGAAACAGGAGGAGCTAGTAGCTTCATAACTTATACTCATCAGCTCTTTGATGAAGTGCAATATGCCTTTTCATTCTTGCATTCTAAATATATTCGCTAGTGGTAGTTGCATCTTACTTTTTTTTTTCAAATTAGAAATTAAAACTTTAAGAAAATAGCAAAATTGTCTAAACTCACAGAAAATCAAATGTAAAATCATGCTGTTACAAATAGTCTAGAGTCTATAATATGATGTAGCCAATCAGATCAGGAAAAAGTTTAATGTAGCAAGAAACCAGCCAAGCTGTATAGAGTCAATCCCCAAGGGTTCCATTAAAATCAGATGACTCAGAGCAGGGTGGCTGCTAATCTTGTGCTCACTCAAATTATATGTGAATAGCTTAAGACAACAGTTTTGGGTTGAGAAAAACCTAAACACATTCTCTTCGTAGATATTTCCAAACTGATAAGCACATTTCAAAATGAGCTTTAGTTAGATTGACTAAGGAATTTTCCCCAAAATGTCCATACTGCTCTCAGACACACATTGGCAGGTACCATCAGGCATTTCAGAAGTTTTGATCACTCAGTAGAGAGGCTGCTGTAAAGAATTAAAAAGAAAAAAAACTCATCCTCTTCAGTCAGTTTTAGTGATATGGCTATCCCTATTTCTGTCATAGGTGAAATACAACTCCACATTATTTTGCTTTGGTTGAATATATTTTACCCATAATTTCTGGCATAGAATTTATCAAGTCACTTTGAGCTAATCTTCTCTCAGCTAACAACTATAAATATAACACTATGACCATTGAAAAGTTTTGTTTTTTTCTTTTTGAAATGACTATCTGTTTGAAGGCTTAGTATGTGTATAGTGAGGAGTATTCTTATCAGCAAGGATAGTGGAGAATTTTCTTATAAATCACTTCATAAAAGACAGTAGATTTGGGGGGTTGGGTAGTCGTGTAGTGGGTTAAGCGCACATGGCACAAAGAGCAAGGACTGGCAAAAGCATCCCGGTTTGAGCCTGGCTCCCCACCTCAGGGGGCTCACCTCACAAGTAATGAAGCAAGTCTGCAAATGTCTATCTTTCTCTCCCCCTCTCTGTCTTCCCTTCCTCTCTCGATTTCTCTCTGCCCTATCCAACAACAATGAAGCAAACAATCAGGGCAAGAAAAGGGAAAAAAAATCCTACAGGAGCAGTGGATCTGTAGTGCAGGCACTGAGCCCCAGCGATAACCCTGGATGCAAAAATAAACAAACAAATAAATAAATATAAAAATGGAATTTACATTAGAAAAAAACAGTAGATTTTAACTTTATTCAGAGTAGGAGTACTTAATAAAGAATATATAAGGCACATAAATATATCACAGAATCATTAAGTATCCAATCTTGCTTATCAAATTTTCTCATGAAAAATACCTATTAATTTCAAAGTATCTGAAGTAGTGTAAATATTAACTTTGACCTCTACCTGCCATTGTCCTAGGTCTGATGCTTGCAGTTGATCACCCAGAAGATAATACTGATGCAAAGAAAAACAAAACAACCTGTAGGGGGAAAACTTTATGAGAAGGAGCTGCAGGTGTCTTGTCTGTCTCTCTTCTTCTCTATCTCCCCTCTGTTCTCAGTTTCACTCTGTCTCTCTCTGTTTAATAATAAATAAAGAAAGAAAGAAATATAAATTTGAAAAACAAAATAAATTTAAAGACTTCTAGGCAAAGATATTTGACACCCTCACAATGGAAAATCTAAAAATACTAATACAATATTCTAAGCTAGAATCATATTGGTCAGTTGGTTTCTAATCTTATTTGGTTTCTAATCTTATTCGGATTAGATGTGGGAAAAGCAGAAAATAATGATTCAGTGGCAGTGAGGGGCATTGTTAATAACCTGGTTTGAGTAAAGGCATGATAAAATAATTCATATGCTCATTTCAACAAGGCTGATGATATATTTTACAGGGATAAACACATATAAATTTTCCCGAGAATATCCTGCAAAAGAGTTAGAATGGGTTTAGTAACAGGATTCTGGCTAAGACACTGCAGAACAATGCTGAGGTTGAATTTTTGGAAAGACAGTTTTGTTTTTGACCCATCTGACTTAATCCAGCATATATTGAAAATAATATTTTGTAAAAAAAAAAAAAAGTGCTGCTTCCCCCTATTTACAATTGAACAGGTGCTGTGATAATTATAGAAGTAAATTGTGGATGTATATGTAATATGCAAGGAAACATTTTTGTCACCTGACTTTGCCTTAAGTCTACCTTCTGTGTGCCCCACACAACACGTACACAAAGATGGACACTATAACAGCAAACAAACCCAAATCTCCAATGCTTAAAGATACAAAAAAGTATTTCTTTCTCATGTCATATATTTATACTGGGTCTGTTCAAAGGCCTGTTTTACATTTTGTGCCATACAGAAAACAGGTTCTAAATCAAACACCCTTGAAAAAAAAGCATTACTATGGACAGAGTATATACTCTGGCTTTTAAAAATCCACAAGGAATTTTCATAATCTCTACTCTATATTGTTAGTCAAAATAATTTGTCTAGTCATAAGTAATATGAATAAGGCAAGCTATGTTATTATTGTTGTCTATTTGGCATTTGGATGAAGAAAAGTTTAATTCAATACTAACACATTTTTCCTCCCCCATTTTTCTTTATTTCTAATGCTCACTATATGTTCCTATAATTCTTTAGCACATATTCTTTAATGGCCATGCTCTTTATTATATCTCTAGGACTGATCCCAGCATTTGACATTTTCACTATTTTTTAATGAGTGGAGTTAACTGTATGATGTTTTTTTTTTCCTGTCCATTTGGTCATGGTGCTAATAACATGCAAATAGATTGATCCAAGATACATTTCCATCAATTGCAGGGTTCTAACGATGTTCTATTTCAGAAAACTTCATAAGCTTCTCAAGTGTGCTATCTGTTCCCTTTTGTATAAACACAGATCAGTACAACCAGTATCAACACTTATCCTTTCCATAGAACTATCTAGACTTTATCCTACAAAAGAATCACAGGGTTGTGTGAACTTTGAGGTTTAGTTTATCATTTTTCAACCTCTGATGGTAGATTTTTGTGATTAGCATGCCATCAATATTTATTAAAACTAAAAAATAATACATTTATCTAAGATAAATAAGCTAATAAAATGGCAAATCCTTTTGGTTTGAGATAAAATCGATTAACAATCTCACAAACCGAGTTATCTCACCAATAATTCTTATTAGAAGTTGTAAATTGTATAAGTTAATTTTTAAAACTTTAGATTTTTTTTTTTTGCATCCAGGGTTATCGGTGGGGGCTTAGTGCCTGTACTTACAAGCCCACTGTTCCTGGCAGCCATCTTTTTTTCCATTGTTGTTGTTGTTATTATTGCTGTTATTGTTGTTGGATAGTACAGAGAGAAACTGAGAGAGGAGAGGAAGACAGAGAGGGGGAGAGATAGATAGACACCTGCAGACCTGCTTCACCACTTGTGAAGTGAGCCCCCTGCAGGTGGGGAGCCAGGTGCTCTAACCAGGATCCTTGTGCGGGTACTTTTGTTTCATACTATGTGAACTTAACCAAGTGTGCCACCGCCGGACCCCCAGTGGATCCATTTGTAATGTTTTGAGGTATCTCCAGACTGTCTTACACAGGGGTTGTACTGTTTAACGTTCTTACCAGCAATGTAGAAGTATTCCTCTTTAAGGTATGGACTATTTTAGAATACCTGATCCATCAAATGTCATTTTTAAACACTGCCCCTAGTAGCTATTATTGTTAAGTAGGAAATGAGCTCTTGACATAGATGACTGAAGTATGAGTAGGTGAAATGGAAAGAGAGATAAGGGGCAGTTTCTTCAAGTTCTAGATGTAGGATTCTTTAGGTTTTGCTAGTTTGTTTTGTACAAGCATTATTTCCATATATCATTTTGGTTGGTAACTTAAGCTGAAATACACTGTAGTTTGGCAACCCAAATAACCTTACAGGAATAACTGGATACAGCATTCAAATAAGAGTTTTACTAGAAGCATTTCCAGGTTTACAGTTTCCTTTTGTGGTTTTATATTTCATTAGTAAAGTTTTAGAACATTTTAGTCACTGAAAATGTGAAAAACATTAATAATAGCTATCACTTGGAATACTTACATTTTTGCCACCAGGTTATTGCCAGGGCTCCATGCCTACATGAAGCCACTGTTCTAAGTGACCATTTTCCACTTTTATATTTGACAGACAGTGATATACAGAGATCACGGAGGAGAGAAAAAGGGAGAAACGGAGAGGAGAGACATCTGTAGCACTGCTCTACTGCTTGTGAGGCTTCCCCCTTGCAGGTGTGGGTACGCCTTGGTCCTTGATACAGTAACGTGCTCTGCCAAATGCAACACCACTTGACCCCATTTTATTTATATTTATCTGAGACTGTACACTCATAAATCTTATTTCGTAAACTGGAGCTAAGTCACACTAAAGATGCATGACCAGAAAATATTGAACTCAGATTGAAAGCTGTGAAATTTCACATCAGAGTCCATACTCAACATCCAAGCAACTACAGTTACAAAGATTTAGCCATGACTGGTTCTCAAAATCTTTACAGAATTCTAGGGTGGGGGCCAGGTAGTGGTGCACCTGGTCGAGCTCATATATTACAATGCTCAGTGACCCAGGTTCAAGCCCTCATTCCTCACCTATAGGGGAAATGCTACAGAAGTGGTTAAGCAGTGCTAGATAGAGCTTCTCTCTCTCTCTCTCTCTCTCTCTCCGTCTCTCCCTCTCTCTCTCTCTCTCTCTCTCTCGGATTTTTATTATCTCTATTTATTAGAGACAGCAGAAATAGAGAGGGAAAGTGGTGATAGAAAGTGAGACAGAGAGACACCTGCAATACTGCTTCACCACTTGTGAAGCTTTCCCCTGCAGGTGGGGACTAGGTAGATGTCTCTCTTTATCCCTATATCCCCTCCCCCTCAATAATTCTCTGCCCTATAAAATTTTATTTATTAAAAATTTAAATTAAATAATAAATAAAAAATTTAGAAAGAGCGAATTCTAAGCCTCATTTTTTTCACATTTTAATCTTTTATGTATCTCTCTGAGGAAATTTACATACATTTTTATTTTTTAATTGGAGTTTAGATGGAAAGTGATATAGAAAGGGAAAGGGAAACAGAGAGAGAGGGAGAGAGAGAGAGTCCTGCAGCACTGCTTCACCACCTGGAGGAAGCTTTGGTGCTGTGGTGAATTTTCCTCTCTATCTTTATCTGGAAATGTCAATAGAAATTAGTGAAGTCCCAGTGGTGACAAAATAAAAATTGGATGATGATAAAACAAAATATAGTCACTGAACTTTATTTGTTCATAGAGTGATTAGTTAGTCTAGTGGTCACAATCATGATCTCTAGAGTAGGGAAAACAATTAGTTTCAACCTCCTAAATTATAAAATGGGTGTAGTATTATGACTTACGTATAGTAATTTTGAGAATTGAGTGTGATAATATAGCTAGAGCTTTCATTAAGGACTTGCAGTAAAAGCAGTCAGTACAATGCAAACAATTATTACTTTATTGTCTAGAATATGCTGACTACTTAATACAAATGAGAGAATTTATACATTTTCAGGACCTTGTGACAAGAACTATATAGGGAGGCTGGTGGTGGCACACTGCATTACCATGGGCAAGGACTTGAGTTTGAGCCTCCCCACCCCCACTGTTCACCTATGGGGGGGCCTTCATAAGTGGTGAAGCAGGACTGCAGCTTCTCTCTCCTTCTCTTTTTCTTATTTTTAATTTGTCTATTTTATTTGATAGAGCATAGAGAAATTGAGAAAGGAAAGGGGACTAGAAAACTGGATTAGGGAAGAGAATAGCCCCCAAATATGTGGAAAGTATATAAGTAATTTTTACTATATACCCCATCGATTTGATCTGGGGCCCATGTTCAGCACAGGAAGCTATGCAACCTTTGCATTGCTGAGGTAGGTCTATAGGTCTGAGCTTACATTCTGTGGCCACGGCTAGGAACATTCCAGGCTGCACTAATCAGGACCCATCTTCCTCAGGTAGTAGGCAGAGTATGTTGTTCAGCTTCCCTTCGGAAGATGGAACATTCCCTAGCATTGTTGATCCACATGGAGGGCAAGGTCCTATAGGGCCCACAAAGAGGTCCATTATATTGTTCCTGATAGGGATAACCAGTAACAGTGAGAGAGGGATCTGTTAGAGGTCTAGGCCCATCACATCTGTATGGGAATCGCAGGACTCCCTGACTAGGGCCCCAGGAGATGGGATGGCCTGGTAGTAACTAGAGAATCATCATTAAAATATGCCAGTCTCTTGCCCTTATTCAGCTTTCTTGTAGTCCTCACTTTGTCTGACAAGGTTAGCTTTGAAGTGATTGAGGGATGTGTAATGGGAGGTGGGTGGGGAGAGTACCTAGGTTTAAGTAAAAACAGTTTCATTAGGTACTGTAAGTTTTTTTTTTTTTTTTTAGGTCTTTCTACCTGCTTGCATCATTTATTGACTCACTGCAAATTATTGTGCACTTTTGCTTTAAGGTATATATTTTCCCTTAACATATGGATATGTGTATACATATGTCCTATCTCATGGAACCTGGCCTATATCTTTTTTCTTTTATAATTGTTTTTATTGCCCCCAGGATTATTTAGATTTCAGTGTTTGCACAAGGAATCTACCACTACGGATGACTATTTTTCCTTTTATTTTATTTTTATTTTATAAGGTGAATAGAAATAAAGGGGGTGGGTAGATAAACACGGAGAGAGAGAGACACCTGTAGTACCTGCACCATCACTTGGGAAGCTTCCCGCCTGTCAGTGGGAAGTGGGGAGCTTGAACCTGGGTCTCATGCATGGTAATATGTTTTTGCCTAACGAGGTGCACCAATGGCCACCCCCTCTTCCCTTTTTCTTTCTTTCCTTTCAAATACAATAGAAAGGAAGAAAAATAGAAGCAAAAAAATGGCTTCCAGGAGTGGTGGATTCATAACGCCAGCACCAAACCTCATCAATAACCCTGGTGGCAATTACCCAGCACCTATTTAGACAACCAGAGATAGTCCCTTCCTTTTAGAAAGATCTGCAGCAAGGGTGTAAAGAGAGGACAGGATGGAAATAAAGTGAGTGAAATATTATATAAAATATATTTATTTATTCAAATATGTATACTATACAAGTAGTTGTACATGATTCAATGTACTATATAGTTATATAAAGCATGTCATTATATAAAATTTTATACAAATTTAGAAAGGAAAAAAGAGAAAACAAACAAAAACTGGGTGGGCAGTAAAACCCTCTGAAGGTGACTTTGAGTAAATGCAAAAATGTGTACAGAATTTTCATTTCTTCTTCGGGTTCTTTCCTAAGGATTGGCATGAAGATCTTTCCCATATTGTGATAATTGCACAGGACCCAGAGGTTTGCTTAGAATTCCATTAGACTTTGAAAAACTAAAAGGAAGCTGGGTTTAAAGTTTAAATTTTTTAAATGTTCTTTCAAGTTCTCCAATTTGTCAGATAATTTCAGATAATTTCACTCTGCAAAAGTATATATGTGTGGGAGTCAGGCAATAGCGCAGCCGGTTAAGCGCACGTGGCACCTACTGCAAGGACCGGTTAGGATCCTGTTCAAGCCCCCAGCTCCCCATCTTCAGGGGAGTCGCTTCACAGGCAGTGAAGCAGGTCTGCAGGTGCCTTTCTGTCTCTCTTCCTCTCTATCTCCCCCATCTCTCTCAATTTCTCTCTGTCTCTATCCAATAACAAATAAATTTAAAAAACTTAAAAAGTACATATACATGCATATATGTGGGTATAAAACACATATGAAAGGAGTCAAGCGGTAGCACAGTGGGTTAAGCACACATGGCGGAAAGCTCAAGGACCGGCATGGCATAAGGATACCGGTTCGAGCCCCTGGCTCCTCACCTGCAGGTGAGTCGCTTCACAGGCGGTGAAGCAGCTCTGCAGGTGTCTGTCTTTCTCTCCTCCTCTGTTTTCCCCTCCTCTCTCTATTTCTCTCTGTCCTATCCAACAATGACGACATCAGTAACGACAAGAATAACAATAAATACAACAATAAACCAAAAAGGACAACAAAAGGGAAAATAAAATAAATAAATAAATATTTTTAAAATCTTTAAAAAAAATCACATATGAAATCTATGCATATAAACACTGATCCTCTGAATGGTTATTGAAGTCTTAGGCATACTTAACAACTTTGTCTCATTGTCTCCTTTCCACTTTGTTGGATTTAACAGCACACAAGTCTTTCCTGGCAGCAGAGAGAGGAACTGTAGCAAGTATCTGACACCATAAATGCAGATAAATAGGGGGAGCAATTTCATCATGCAGTTTACATTGTGATTTATTTGCATCAGGCTTAATCATCACAACCTTTAAAATAAATAAATAAGTAAAAAGCACTCTATTTGAGGTCAATCTCCATGCTTGTCCCAGGTTCTAAAGTGACCCTTAGTGCCTTGCTTTATTTCCAAATGGCATTTGGGACAGCAACAATTGATTGGACACATATTTAATGTTAAGTTATTATGCTAACTGGACTGTTTTAGGGCTCGTATTTTCTATGAGGACTGTCATAATAGTATCCTATCCAAAGATACAGAACATAACATTAGCTTAAGTACCTTGTACAGGTCTCGTATTCAGCAATGGGGGGAAGGAAAGATGGAAATTCAGGTCTGACTTAGATGACAGTGTTCTTAATTACTCTCTCTTCTTAGTTGTTTGTGGGGGAGGAGGGGGTTGCTCTACAAATTAATGCATCTATACACACATTTCATATGACAGATAAAGTTTTCTTTATGCACATTTCTTTACAATCTAGCAGTCTATTTCAAGTAATTAAGAAGTAATTTTTCCATCTTGAAATGAGTTTTAAGAATCTAGACTGAAAGGGGACCAGGTAGTGGTGCACTTGGTTAAGTGCACCCAAGTTTGAGTCCCCCTCCGAACCTGAAGGGGATCAGCTTCAAGAACAGTGAAGCATGCCTGCAGGTGTTATCTTTCTCTTCTGCTCTCTATCTCTTTGTGCTCCCTAATAAAAATTAGAAATTAAAAAAAGGGAAAAAATGGCCACTGGGAGTGGTGGATTCGTAGAGCTGGCACCGAGCTCCAGCAATAAAAAGTATATTAAAAGCTAGAAAAGACTTTTCTCACTGGCACGGGGTACTGCTCTGCCGTGTGCACCACCCAGGTTTAAGTCTTTCCCCCACCACTTTGAAGGAAACCTCAGTGTTGTTGGGGTTATTTTGTTTGTTGTTTGTTTGTTTGTTTTTATGGGGAGGTGGTTGCTTAATGAATTATACCATATTTATCTATACATGTGTATGGTTTCCCAGTTCTGCATAACAGGTGTCTGCTATATGGTCTCATCCCCACCCACCCCCATCAAGGACCCCAGATTCTCTTCCTCCATCTCCCCCATTCTATTCTCTCCCCAGAGTTCTTTGCTTTGGTACAGTAGACCACCCTCTAGTCCGAGTTTCACCCTCTGTTCTCCCTTTGTGACTCTGTGAGGCAAAGATTGAAGTTTTAGTTACTGTTCTAGTGTCTAGGTCTTTGATAATTGGCTTTGGTTCACCAACATTGTTCATATCCCTCTGTCCTTTCTGCCTTCCCTTTTCCTATGTGTTTTCTCCTTTCTTTTTCTGTCTATCTATAGAAGAGTCTAGACTGTACCTTTTTTTTTTTTCTAATGGCCAAATCAGAATTCACTGAGATAAATTTGGAAATAAAAAATACTTTATTTTCATTTTTTTCTGGAAGAATACAACTAACTATACCCAATTGCGATTTAGTAAGGATAATCAGCAAAACCATTGAACCATTACTGCTACTTATTAAGATATATTCAGTTACTGTGTTTTGAATTATTTTCATGTATTTCTCGTCAACATCAGTTTTGCTTCCTTTGAGGGACAACACACAGTGACAGGAAGAATATCTCTTCCACAACTACAATAATCAACCCAGCCCCTGGTAGTTATGTTTACTTTTTCAAATTATTAAATCTCTTTAGGCTCCAATTTTTCTCATCTTCTAAGATGAAGTAAAAATCTGTGCCTCCCAGGGCTACTCTAAAATTGAGACAGATAATGTGCATGAATTACATAGCAATATATCTGGTACAAATAATGTACTGCAAAAGTGGAAAATAATGTTTTTTAAGCTCAAACTTCTTTTCCATTCTTTATAAAAATATAGTATCTAATTTCCAAGTTGTGTTTCCTGAGATAACTGTAAAAAATAAATACAGAAACCCTAACAGTAGTAGACTCCATGAGGAGTGAACTCTCTCCCCTTCAATTAATTTAAATTAAAAACACATTCTAGTCATCTTGATTTTCTTTCCCTTATAGATGTGTGCTTGGTTTATTGAATTGAGTGTGTGCAATTTCCATTTTCGAAATTTTAACTTCTCTAGTAAATTAAGAGGAAAACCCATGCAAAATACAATCTCGACAGGAAAAGAAAAAGCTACTTTTCAGGCAAAGAGATTATGAACTTAAAATGTAGGTTCCTTTTCAATATTTCAGGAAAATACTTTACATACAGTTCTGGGAATATAGCCAAGATGAGAAAGCTAAGAGTTATATCCAACAGATATTATGAGAGGGTAAAAGGAGTCACAGATATCCAATTACTTCTGTAATAAGAGCAAAATACACTATACATTTCTATCTACCTCTTTGTTTTAGAAGGCTAGGCAAAGGGTGGAGGTTGTGGACTAAATCTTTAAAGCTTTATTTGAGAAGCTCCTCTCTTTTCCTCTCACCGTCTTCTATTTTAATTTTTCAGTTTCAGTTAAGATGCAAGGAGAGACATTCTTCAGAGTGTTACACCTAGGAAGTTCTCTGAAAGAAAAGTTTGTAATGTATATCCATTCACTCAACTATTGAAATTCCTACTCTGTGCTGTGTACTGACATATATGCTGAGACTCAAGCAAGAAACTGGAGGAAACTTTCTCCATGCTCACACACAAGATCTATATTAAATATGCATTTATTGTAAAACATTCTCTTTTTAGAAAGATTTTACTTGCTTGTTAATGAGGGGGGGAGTGGGAGAGGGAGAGGGAACGGGAGAGGGAGAGGGAGAGAGAGAGAAAGAGAACCAGCTATCACTCAGGTACTTGAACTACTGGGGATCAAACAAGACCTCACGCTTTAGAGTCCAATGCTTTGTTCACTGGACGACTTCCCAGACCATGGCATTTTCTTTCTTATTTTATTTTATTTTTTTAGAGAGTAATGATTTACAAGCCAGTTGTCATATGGGTGCAGTTTTACATCTCTTTGTGCAAGGGCATGATAGTGGAGGAAGACCTAGGTTGGAGGTAGAAGTGGTTTGCAGACATCTGTCCCTCAGAGATGATAATATTTTCTTCTTTCCCCATCACAGTGAAGAAATTCTTTCATCTCCTAAGGTTGATTCCTTCTCTTGGCTAGTGTATCACATTCTTTATTTCTCACACAAGGAATTAACTCTTGCCATTGCCTTCCATGAATTTTCTTCCATTTCTGTGAACAGTCTTAATGGCATTTTACCTTGAAAATATTGTCTCCCTTCATCCCACATTATGAATCCACTGCTCCTGGAGGCTATTTTTTTTCAGTTTGTTGCCCTTGCTATTGTTATTGTCATTGTTGCCCTTGCTGTTGTTATTGTCATTGTTGCCATTGCTGTTGTTGTTGGATAGGACAGAGAAAAATTGAGAGAGGAAGGGAAGACAGAAAGGAGGAGAGAAAGACACCTGTAGACCTGCTTCACTGCTTGTGAAGCTACCTTCCCCATCCCCACAGGTGGAGAGCTGGGGCTTGAATGGTTATCCTTGTGCCAGTACTTGCACTTCGGGCCATGAACGCTTAACCTGCTGCGCTACCTCCCGACCCCCACTATCTTTATTTTTATAAAAATAAGTTTATATCTCTATTATCTTTTTTCTTATCTGATAGATTAATATAATTGAAACAAAATGCATTAACAGAAACTTTGTTTCAGGAATTTGCAAACTGGCTGACTTTTCTAAAGTTAAAACTGATTCTTTCCTTCCTTTCTTTTTTTGTTTTTTTTATTTAAGAAAGGATTAATTAACAAAACCATAGGGTAGGAGGGGTACAACTCCACACAATTCCCACCACCCAGTATCCATATCCCACCCCCTCCCCTGATAGCTTTCCCATTCTTCATCCCTCTGGGAACATGGACCCAGGATCATTGTGGGTTGCAGAAGGTAGAAGGTCTGGCTTCTGTAATTGCTTCCCCGCTGAACATGGGCATTGACTGGTCGGTCCATACTCCCAGTCTGCCTCTCTCTTTCCCTACTAGAATGGGTCTCTGGGGAAGCTGAGCTCCAGGACACATTGGTGGGGTCTTCAATCCAGGGAAGCCTGGCCAGCATCCTGATGGCATCTGGAACCTGGTGACTGAAAAGAGAGTTAACATAGGAAGCCAAACAAATTGTTGAGCAATCATGGACCCAAATCTTGGAATAGTGGAGAGGAAGTGTTAGGGAGGTACTCATTGCAAACTCTAGTGTACTTCTGATTTCAGGTATATATTTTGCAGTAGTTTATAGATACGTGTGAACATAAGCTCTCTCTCACAGAAACTGGTGTATATCTAGGTTTTGGGACTTTGTTAGAAAGTGAACCACCTGAGATGAAATTAGAGTATACTATGAAAGGAAAGGTCTCACCTGAGTAATGAAGCTGAAGGATTGTCATTCCACACGTGAAATCTCTGGACATAGTCTGAAGTGAAGCATGTTGAGGTGGCAATCATTGCATTGGTTAGGTTGTGATCGGCAGATGCAATATTATTTGATATGGATTGGGAGAGGCATACGGGAAAGTGGGCCCTATCCAATGGTTCCAGGACTGGGGGAAATATAGGTTCTATAGTGGAATTCCACACACTGCTCTGACCACCAGAGTTCTGAGTCCTCATCCCCTCCACTGTAAACTGCAGTAGTTCTTCCAAGGTCACAGATATGGGTTGACTATCATTTCTGTAGTTACCTGTCTCTATTTATATATAAATATAAATAATTATTATTCTCCCCCTTTTTTGCCTCCAAGGGTTATTACTGGGGCATCAGTGCTGGCACTATGAATCCCCTGCTCCTGCAGGCTATTTTTTCCATTTTAATGGATAAGACAGAGAGAAATTGAGGGGGGGGGGAGATAGAGAGGAAGAGAGAAAATCTAATGCTCCTGGCCACCATTTTTTCTATTTTATTGGATAGGACAGAGAAAAAGTGAGGTGAGGAGGCAGGGGAGGAAGACAGAGAGGGAGAGAGAAAGAAAGACACATGCAGGTCTGCTTCACCACTTGGGAAGCTTTCTCCTTGCAGGTGGGGAGCAGGAGCTCGAACCTGGATCTCTGTGAAGGTCCTTGCCTTTTGTACTATGTGTGCTTAACCAGGTGCTCCACTGCCTGGCCCCCTTGATGTAGATTCTTCAGTAAGATTTATTTTCAAGAGCGTAACAACCAAAATACCTCTTTCTCTCTCTCTCACTTATTTTGTTGCTATGTTGATAGGAAGAGTTAAATTTGCACTCCATGTTCATGTTACTTGTAAGAAAAGTCAGTAGTTAGATTTGCCAACACTTGAGTTTTGCTCAGTTCACTCAGCCTCAAGGTGCACTGTAGAAGGAAATAACTTTGAAGCCAGAGATTAAGGACTGAAACCCAGCATGTGCATAAAGTAGCTATGCAATTAAGAAGCTATCTTCATTTCTTTGTCCAGTTTTTTTCTCACTTATACACACTAAGAGAGAGAGTAATTTCTACTTTGTAATGCTGTTAGAGAGATTAATTAAGGCACTAAATATGTAGCATGAATGAATCTAGATCTATAAATGTAGAGGTGGAAGAGAACAAGTTTTTTTTTTTTTTCATTTTCTTTAACTTCGTAATTTCTAACTCTGAGACCTTCATCTAGTAAAGATACAAAGATAAGAACTCAGTTCATTTGTACCTGAAATATAATAATCACTGTCATTCTTCAAGGACTAACCCAGTCCTATCCAGTTTACCTATAGAGAGCACATGAGATTGGTGGTGTTCATGGTGGCCTTGAACTCTGATCACTTTCTATAGGGAGTGGCATTCAATGTTGAAGTCTTGGTAAGAGGGTTCATTGTCTTGTCTCTAGTCATAAATTGACTCACTTGGCTCTGGCATCTACAGTATCAGTGTGCATTCTGCTTTCAGTGTCCTGGGTTCTCTAACTTTATTTTTCCCTGTCAAGTTTGTCTATAGATTATTGGATGAATTTTTCTAGCTGCTCCTTTCTCCAATGCTGTTGTCTTTTCTTTGTTAAAGAACTAAAACTTGGAATAAGAAAGAGGCATAGATAGGATTTCTCTTCTCTCAAAATATGTAGAATTTTTCTTTTCCACAAAAGTATTTTATTTATTTTTAAGGAGAGAGAGAGGGTAAGCAGGAGAGAGAGGGAGAGAGAGAAATCACAGCACTACTTGTCTTTATTTTGTGGTGGTTTTAGGGGTTGAATCTGGGTATTCAGAGCTTCATACATAGAAGTCTTTTACATAACCATTAATTTATCTCCCCAGCCTCTCCTTTCCTTTCCTTCCCTTCCTTTCTTTTTTTTTTTTTTTTTTTTTTTTTGTCTCCAGGGTTATAACTGGGGCTCGGTGCCTGCACTATGAATCCACTGCTCCTGGAGGCTTGTTTTTCTAGTTTTGTTGCCCTTGTTGTTTATCGTCGTTGTTATTATTATTGTTGTTGTCACTGCTGTCATTGTTGTTGGATAGGACAGAGAGAAATCAAGAGAGTAAGGGAGACAGAAAAGGGGAGAGAAAGATAGACACCTGCAGATCTGCTTCACTGCTTGTGAAGCGACCCCCCTGCAGGTGGGGAGCCGGGTGCTCAAACCGGGATCCTTACGCCAGACCATGAGCTTTGTACTATGTGTGCTTAACCCATTGAACTACAGCCCGCCCCCCTCTTTTTCTTTGATGATCTATTTAGTTGTTTTGAACAAATACCTTTATCCTTATGTTTCTCTTAGAAGCATCCAGTATGAGTTTCTCAGGTGGTATGGAATGGTGAACAAAAATCACTCTTCCTGGAACTCCACTGTAGGCAGTTTATGAAAATAATACCCTCAGTCTTGAATAAAAATTGAGAGGATGAGTGTCCAAAAGGGGGTAAATTTTCGGGAGTAAAAACACTCAAATAGGACTGATGAAGTAATTCACTTGGATAGTGTGCTCCTTTGTCATGTGAGCAGTGGAGGTTTGAGCCCAGCCCCCACCACACAGTAGGAAGTTCCAGAAGCTTCAGTGCTTGTAGTATCTGTCTGTCTGTCTATCTATCTATCTATCTATCTATCTATCTATCTATCTATCTATTCTCTCTCTCTCTGCCTTTATCTATAAAGAAAGGGGGGGAAGAGAGAAAGAAAGAGGCAAGGGAGAAACTAAACACTTAGATTAATACTTCAAATTATTTTCCTGAGTCCTATGTGAAGAAACACATATAGGATGACTGACTGGCTCATAGGATCCCACAAGTTGGAGTTATTACTTACATTTAGAACTGATTGTTGTTGTATCCCTTTAGAAAAAAAATCCCTTGTTCATTTTTTACCATGTCTCTACAAGAATGTCTTCTGATATTAGACAATAATTTTGAGATGGGCAGCCTATGAAATTCTGCACACTTAATTGGTACAAAGTGATGGAGAGGTCGGGGTGGGGAAGGTGGTTCACCCAGTTAAGCATACATATGTGCAAGTCTGTGCTCAGACCTGGGTTCCAGTCCCCACTCCCCACCTGAAGCAGGGACACTTTACAGGGGTGAAGCAGGTCTGCAGGTGTCTATCTTTCTCAATTCCTATCTTCCTTTCAACCATCCCCTCTCAGTTACTCTATGTCCTATCAACTAAAAATAGGGAAACAGAAAAAAAAAATGCTGCTATGAATGGTGGATTTGTAGTGCCAGCACTGAGTCCCAGTGATAACCCTGGTAGCAATAAAAGAAAATTTGAAAAAATAAAGATAAAACTCAAAATTTAAGTCTCTTGTATACCACAGAGTCCAGCTACCAACAAGACACACTATCTGAGAAGCTAAAGATAAGATCAATTTCAAAGAGAAATATACACCAACCATTTAATTATCTGCCAGTGTGCTTTTTTTTTTTTTTTTGCTTGATAAGCCTAATTAGTTTGTACAGAATGTCTAATGAGGCTGGCATTTTCTTTTGTGTACAGGCCAAAGTTGAAGTGGCCAAAGAAAGCTGTGACTTGTGAAAGAATCAAGGGGTAGAAGCCAGCCGTCTTACAGGGCAAAGCAAGAGCCTGTGGCTGCAGAACCTGGGAAGGCAGGACTGGCTGTCTCCTCAGGTAAGTTATAACAGATCACATTTGTCTTTACTTATCATTTTGTAACATTTTTATACACCTAATTTGTTTTTACAACTTTGCAACATTGGTACAGTTTCTTATAGATGAACAAATCTGAAGCTCAAAATGATCTACCTAACTGCCAACAGGCAAGAAACAGTTCCAAACTCATAAGAAAAGTACATTGCCTAGAAGATCTCATTGTATCCTGAAATATATGGAAAAGATTTTCCTTCCTTTGATTTTTTTTTTCTTGACCTACTTTCTTAAGGTTAACAGATGCTTTATATGCAAATTTATGACATAGAACTATTACTATTTCTTTAGGAATTCTAAAAATTCAAATAAAAGGCCTTGTTAGATTTTTGAAGGTTGCTTGATATTTGAATTAATTTGTATGCTTTGCCACAGCGGTCTATTTTTATAATTTGACCTTTTCTCTATACATAATACTAATATCTTAACCTTTTATGTGTTATTATTTATGTCTTTTTTTTTAAATTTTTTATTTAAGAAAGGATTAGTGAACAAAAGCATAAGGTAGAAGGGGTACAACTCCACACAATTCTCAACACCCAATCCCCATAACCCACCCCCTCCCATGGTAGCTTTCCCATTCTCTATCCTTCTGGGAGCATGGACCCAGGGTCATTATGGGTTGCAGAAGGTAGAAGGTCTGGCTTCTGTAATTGCTTCCCCACTGAACATGGGCGTTGACTGGTCGGTCCATACCCCCAGTCTGCCTCTCTCTTTCCCTAGTAGGGTGTGACTCTGGGGAAGCTGAGTTCCAGGACATATTGGTGGGGTCTTCAATCCAGGGAAGCCTAGCCAGCATCCTGGTGGCATCTGGAACCTGGTGATTGAAAAGAGAGTTAACATATGAAGCCAAACAATTTGTTGAGCAATCATGGATCCCAAGCTTGGAATAGTGGAGAGGAAGTGTTAGGGAGGTACTCACTGCAAACTCTAGTGTAGTCCTGCTTTCAGGTATATATTTTGCAGTAGTTTATGGATACGTGTGCACATAGGCTCTCTCTCACAGAAACTGGTGTATATCTAGGTTATGGGACTTTGTTGGAAAGTGAACTACCTGAGATGAAATTAGAGTGTACTATTAAAGGAAAGGTCTCACCCGAGTAATGAAGCTGAAGGGTTGTCATTCCACACGTGAAGTCTCTGGATACATTCTGAGGTGAAGCATGTTGAGGTAGCAATCGTTGCTTTGGTAAGGTTGTGATCGGCAGATGCAATGTTATTTGGTTTGGATTGGGAGATGCATACTGGAAAGTGGGCCCTATCCAAGGGTTCCTGGACTGGGGGAAGTAGGGGCTCTATAGTGAAGATGTGAGGTTCCTGCTGTCTTAGGGTTCAAAAAGACAATCAATAGTTAATATTATCATCACATTATTTGTTAATTGGGTTATCTTTGAAAAGTCCCTTTTTATGGTTTGCTGGACAGTACCCAGTATCTTGTATATAGCTGTGCTATTGGAAGCTTCTAATCTACTTGGTCTAGGCTTTTGAGAGAGTCCGCATATCAAATACTTAGCCTATATATTAAAAAGATTCAGTTTGTCTTTTGAGAAACTTTGAGACATACAATTGATTTCCCCCTCTCATATTAATTAGCTACTGATTTATATATCTACATTTTGCTAGGAGTGTACATAAACACCATTCTCACCACCAAAGGACCGTGACCCATCCCTCCTGCCCACTCCCACCCCCCACTGGCCCAGAAAGCTACATGCCTACCCCTCACCACTGGGTTTTTACTTTGGTGCCCTACTTACAATTTGATCAGGTCCTGCTTTTAGTTTCCCTTTCAGATCTTCTTAGTCAGCTTCTGTTGATGAGTGGGATCATCCCATACTCATCTTTATCTTTCTGACTTAGTTCACTTAACATAATTCCTTCTAGCTCTGTCCAAGATGGGTCAGAGAAGGTGGGTTCATTGTTCTTGATAGCTGCATAGTATTCCATTGTGTATATATACCACAGCTTTTTCAGCCACTCATTTGGTGTTGGGCACCTGGGTTGCTTCCAGGTTTTAGCTATTATGAATTGTGCTGCTATGAACATAGGAGTACACACCTCTTTTTGGTTGGGTGTTCTGGAGTCCTTGGGGTATAACCCCAGGAGAGGAATTATTGGGTCATATGGAAGGTCCATGTCTAGCCTTCTGAGAGTTTTCCAGACTGCTCTCCACAGAGGCTGTACCAATTTACATTCCCACCAGCAATGTAAAAGGCTTCCTCTGTCCCCACATCCTCTCCAGCATTTGTTACTGCTGTCCTTTTTGATGTATGCCATTCTTACAGGAGTGAGGTGGTATCTTAGTGTTGTCTTAATTTGCATTTCTCTGACAATCAGTGACCTAGAGCAGTTTTTCATATGTTTGTTAGCCTTTTGGATCTCCTCTGTGGTGAATGTTTTGTTCATTTCCTCTGCCCATTTTTGGATGGGGTCATTTGCTTTTTTGCGGCTAAGTTTGCTGAGCTCTTTATATATTTTGGTGATTAGTTTCTTGTCAGATGTCTGGCATGTGAAGATCTTCTCCCATTCTGTGAGGGGTCTCTCTGTTTGTTTAATAGTTTCTTTGGATGTGCAGAAGCTTTTCAATTTGATGTAGTCCCATTGGTTTGTTTCTGCTTTGGTCTTCCTTGCAATTGGGTTTGATTCATCAAAGATGTCCTTGAGGTGTATGTGGGAAAGTGTTTTACCAATGTTTTCCTCTAAGTATTTGATTGTTTCTGGTCTGACATCTAGGTCTTTGATCCATTTGGAGTTGATTTTTGTTTCTGGTGAGATAAAGTGGTTCAATTTCATTCTTCTGCATGTTTCAACCCAGTTTTCCCAGCACCATTTATTAAAGAGAGCCTCCTTTTTCCATTTAATCCTTTGGGCCCCCTTATCAAAGATTAGATGCCCATAGGTGTTATTTATGTCTTATTTTATATAATATCTTGAAAATAAGAATTGGAAAGCATAGAAAATGATAGGCTGTGGCTTTGAAAGGAGACATGTAAAAAAAAAAAACTGTCTGAATTCTGTCTTTCTAAGCTCTCCCTCTTCCCACTATGTTCCTCAAGTAGCCATAAGGAATCTAATAGAAAACTTAATATTTAATTCTCATTAAATATTTTACCCTAAATTAAGTTAGATAGTAAACACATCCTAGTCCAACATTGCCAAAACAAGTATCAGTCATGGAAGGTGGCATGTGAGCTTAACTAATGTCATATTTTCCAAAAGTATCCAGAAAACACAACAGAGCAATGGAATCTCACTTTCAAAGCAAAGGCAAACTGATTAGTGGCCTTGTGGTCAGGTCTATTGTCCACCCTGAAAAAATAATATAAGTTGTCTTTAAACTGGACTGAGAAAATTAGCTTGGCCCTATTACCTTTTACCCCTTAATTTCTACAAGGTGTGAAAGTTAAAATGATAGATACTCATCATGAAAGATACTCCATATCTTCTGTATTTTATAATTCATAGTCTGCCTTGGACCTTAGGACTTGCTGTTTGAGGCTTACACTGCTCCCTATTTAAAGTAGACTTGTCCTTCTGTCTCTACCTGCTGTAGATCTTATGAGGTAGCATAACTTCTATTAGCACACATGCCTTGGTGTCCTGCTACTGATTCTGGCTACTCAAGCAGTATTCTGCTCTGACGATGAGCAGTGAAAATGACCTTTTTCATGGCCTGGGAGATGACGCCGTGTATAAAGCACTGGGCTCTCAAGCATGAGGTCCTGAGTTCCCCGGCAGCACATGTACCAGAGTGATGTCTGGTTCTTTCTCTCATATCTTTCTCATCAGTAAATAAATAAAATCTTAAAAAAAAGAAAAGAAAAATTACCTTTTTCTTGGTCAACCTTAGTTTGAATTGAAGTAGCATGTTTAAATGTTTAACCTCCAGCATCATGGACAATACTGGGAAAGGTACTATTTGGACTAGGAGGACAACTTGGATGGTGGAGGATGGCACTGAGGTTTCTATCTGTCTCTCAAATAAAGAATAATAAAGTTGACCTGTACAGGTCACTTGGTGATTACATCAAACATGCTAGAGGCTCCAGTGCTACATTAGAAGAAGTGATACACTTACAACAGTTAGTATCTTTGCCTGAAAACCTAATAGAAACTCTCGTGCATTCTGAAAGATTTAAGGTAGAGCACTAGTTAATGTTGTAAGTATAGAAATCAAAAAGATGGGGGGAAGGGGCGGTAGCACAGCAGGTTAAGCTCACATGGTGCCAAGTGCAAGGACCTGCATAAGGATCCCAGCTCAAGCCCCCAGCTCCCCACCTGCAGGGGAGTCGCTTCACAAATGGTGAAACAGGTCTGCAAGTGTCTATCTTTCTCTCCCCCTCTGTTTCCCTTCCTCTCTCGATATCTCTCTATCCTATCCAACAATAACAATAACGACAACAAGGGCAACAACAAGTGCAGTAAAAAAAAAAAAAATCAAAAAATTCTTAAACCTGAACTATAACCAAGTGGGTGTTTGTTTATTTGCATAGTTGGGGTCTTGCACATGTGTAATTTCACCTCCCCAGGCTACTTTTTCATTTAAATAGACAGAGATAAAGATAAGGAGAAACACCACAGTGCTAGTGCTGGAGCTTCCCCTGGTACCAACCGCACTTTCAGTGTGGTGCCAGGGCTCAAACCTGGTCACATCTATAGCAACAAATGAGTGAGCTATTTCTCTGGCATGAGGTTGTTTTAAATGGATAAACTGTTTTCTTTCATTGAATTAATTGTCCAGAGTTGTGGTCGTCCCCATCTTATTTATTTATTCCCTTTTGTTGCCTTTTTTTATTGTTGTAGTTATTACTGTTGTTGTTATTGATGTCATCGTTATTGGATAGGACAGAGAGAAATGGAGAGAGGAGGGAAAGACAGAGAAGGGGAGAGAAAGACACCTGCAGACCTGCTTCACCACCTGTGAAGCGATTCCCCTGCAGATGGAGAGCTGCGGGCTAGAACCCGGATCCTTCCTCCTGTCCTGACACTTTGTGCCACCTGCACTTAACCCGCTGCGCTACCACCTGACTCCCCTTCTGCTGTTTTACACCCCACATTAAGTATGACTTTAAAATGCTCAGTGTCCAGGCTTTCTTGTTCCTTAACAGTCCACATGCTTCCTGAAAAGATTGCAGTATGTGTGTGGTGTGTTATCTGCACTTAGAGAAAGGACTCAAACCTGAGTCTATAATGAGTTTTTACCCCACAGGTAAGCCATAACATCTTTCTGTTAACTGCTGGTGGCACAGTATTGTCCTTGCTTAATTTGCTGTGCATAGTGATGCCTACATTTTTCCGTTCTTTCCACTTCCCAATTATTGCTCTCCAATGGGCATAGATTGAAGTTTAAAATCATTTTTATACATTATACTTTCCCAGTTCATTTCATCTTGTTACTTCTTGCCCCATAATTTTAACCTTTTTTTTTTCCATTTAATGGGATTGCTCCATCCTTTAGTATATTTGTTCATTTAAAATAATCTCTCTACTTCATATGGGCCACTACAACAGCTTAAAATTAGGATCAAGTAATTCAAATTAGGAGAGAATCATTTTTCCCTATTACATGTCTAGTCACTTATTTACATATCATTGCTACTCTAGGTTTCGAGTCCTTCTTACAAACTATCAATGGAGCATACATTTATTTATACTAAAAAAAGAAGCACAAAATGTATTGATTTCCCAAGTAGAACTAACCAATTAAATCAGATCCATCACACTTCTTTCAGCATTATTGTCAGTCATGGGGCTTTATTCCCCTAGGCTGAATTTTTCAGATAGAAAGAGAAAGGGAATGGGAGAGAGGGAGGGAGAGAGAGAGAAAGACAGAGAGAGAGAGAGACAGAGGGACATACTACATCACCAAAATGTCCTCCTACGTGGAGGGGACCAGGCTTAAAACTGGGTTACATACATGGGAAAGCAGACACACTATTCTGATGAGCTATTTTGCCAGCCTGACCTTAAATGTAATGGTTAGCTGAGGAAACAATTTTTTAAATTTCTATATTGAGGGGTTAATATTTTACATTCAACAGTAAATACAATAGTATGTTTCACTTATTTATGTAATCCTTTAATGAATTTTTCAAACCATGCATGCATGTACAATACCTTTATTGATTTTCTCATCTGATACTGTCATTGTAATTTTGTGCTTTTTTTTAGAATACTTAATGAAGAGTAGAATTCTCTTAAATTTATCCTTTTTCTGATTAATTGATAAATATAGAAATATCTCTATTGCCAAATCAGTGAAATAAAGCAAACATACAGATTACCTAACTAGGTTCAGAGGGTAATGAAAATTGTTTACTTCAAAGGTCAGGCACAATCTTGAATTTGTTTCAGCCATATGTACTCTTTAAAATTGTTACATAATGTTGGGGAGGTATTATAATGCTTATGGTTCTATAAATTACTTTCATGCCTGGAGCTTTGAGCTAGCAGGTTCAATCTTCAGCACCAGCATAAATGAATCAGAGCTGAGTAGGTGCTCTGGTTTATATATACATACATATATATATATATATATATATATATTATATAAATTGTTGTAGTTTGCTCATCTGTATTTACTGATGACTTCAATATTGACCTATCATTGCTCTTAACAGTGTCTGCAACATAACAGAGGTTTACTGAATGTTAGCTGAAGAAATGAATTATTTGTATTACATCCTAGTACATACATATTCAAGTGGGTATAACTCTATCCATACCTATGACTTCCCCACCTGGAAAAGAAGACACAGAGATACTGTGTGTGGGTCAAGTCCTGTATATTTACATAGACACTATCCTACTTGAGAAGGATTTCTTCAAATAACCAAGGCATGTGGAAACTAGACATTAATTTTAATATATAGTGGCTCTTTCACATTTGTGGTTACTTTTCCCCTCTCTCCCTGATCTGGGATGAATTGTTTAGATAGAACAAGAGAGAGAGAGAGAGAGAGAGAGAGAGAGAGGGAAAGACAATACAGTACCAAAGCTTCTTCCAATACAGGGATAGCCAGGCTGAACCTGGTAAAGCAACATACTATTCAAATAAGCTATTTCATTAGCCTTAAAGTGCAGTTTTAAACAGATGAGTGGCTGAGCAAGTTGTGGTATATATATACAATGGAATACTACTCAGCTATAAAAGTGACTTCACCATTTTCAGCCGATCTTGGATGGACCTTGAAAAATTCATGTTAAGTGAAATAAGTCAGAAACAGAAGGATGAATATGGGATGATATCACTCTCAGACACAAGTTGAAAAACAAGATCAGAAAAGAAAAAACAAGTAGAGGGAGTTGGTGGTAGCACAGCAAGTTATGCGCAGGTGGCACAAAGCGGAAGGACCGGCATTAAGGATCCCGGTTCAAGCCCCTGGCTCCCCACCTGCAGGGGAATAGCTTCAGAGGCGGTGAATCAGGTCTGCAGGTGTCTTCTATCCTTCTCTTCACCTCTCTGTCTTCCCCTCCTCTCTCCATTTCTCTCTGTCCTATCCAATAACAACAATAATAACTACAATAATAAAAACAACAAGGACAACAAAAGGAAATAAATAAATATTTTTTAAAAACACACACACAAGTAGAACCTGAACTGGAACTGGCATATTGCACCAAAGTAAAAGACTCTGGGGTGGGTGGGTGGGGAGAATACAGGTCCAAGAAGAATGACAGAGGACCTAGTGGGGGTTGTATTGTTATTTGGAAAACTGGGAAATGTTATGCATGTATAAACTATTATATTTACTGTCAAATGTAAAACATTAATTCCCAAACAGAAATTTTCAAAAAAGTGTCGTTTTAGAGGTGTGACTTTCCTATAAGAAAGGTCAATAACTATTAGAAGGACACAAAGCTTTGCTAGAATCTGTATGCTCTAATTTATCTGTGATCTTCTTTTCACATTCAAAATCATATGCCTTTCTTTCTCTATTTCCCAATCCAGTTATCTTACATATAACTGAAATGCTCCCATATTCTTTCCTACCTCAAGGTTTCAGAACAAATCTCTCTCAACTCTTTCACTAATTGACTTCATCCACTCATTGTATATGTGCCATTGTTTGTTTGTTTTTTCTTCTCTGTAGAATTACTTCTCTTTTTTTGGCCTGTATTCAGGTTCTCCATAAACACTTTTTTCTCTGCAATCTGTACTTTTCCTTCCTTGCTGCAGTCTATAATTCATATTTGTGTGCTTTTATTTGCATAATGTTTATTTAATACACTAGACTACTTAATAAAATATTTTGTTTATTTTCATTTTTTTAGAATTAAAAAAATTAGTTATAAAACGAAAACACTGACAAGACCATAAGATAAGAGGGGTACAATTCCACACAATTCCCACCACCAGAATTCTGTATCCCATCCCCTCCCTTGAAAGCTTTTTTATTCTTTATCCTTCTGGGAGTATGGACATAGGAGCATTGTGGGGTGCAGAAGGTTGAAGGTGTGGCTTCTTTAATTGCTTCCCCGCTCAGCATGGGCATTGGCAGGTCTATCCATACTCCCAGTCTGTCTCTCTCTTTCCCTAGTGGGGCAGGTATCTGCAGAGGTGGGGCTCCAGGACATATTGGTGGTGTCTTCTGCCCATAGACATCAGGTTGGCATCATGGTAGCATCTGGAACCTGGTGGCTGAAAAAGAGTTAAGATATAAAGAACAAATTGTTGTTTTTGAACCTAAAGGCAAGAATATTGCAGATAAAGATTTGGGGTTTCCATTTTGGAAAAAGCTTGTAGATCTATTTTAGGTATATTCCAAGGGGCCCATGACTTTATATAGTTTTTACCTGACCATGACATCAGATATGCAGGTAGACCCAAGTTATTGTCTAGGGAGATTATGCCATGGCTTGAAAAAGGGCTAGAAAGCTGGATCATGATCTTAGTATTTATTTATTTATTTATTTTATTTTTTTCTTTATAAAAAGGAAACACTGACTGAAACACTGACTAAACCATAGGATAAGAAGGGTACAACTTCCCACAATTCCCACCACCAGAACTCTGTATCCCATCCTATCCCCTGAGAGCTTTCCTATTCTTTAACCCTCTGGGAGTAAGGACCCAAGGTAATTGTGTGATCAGAATCTTTGTACTTGATACATTATATTCCATATCCACTCAAAGATTATCTGATATATATATATATATATATATATTTGCCAGATAATCTTTATATATGCCAACCAACCTTGCTCTACTGGTCAGTATAGCATTGAACTATCAATATAACCTCAAGTGCATCATACATTGTAAAATACTGCCTTTTCTCTTCCCATGGAATTTTTACATCAAGACATACAGAACCCAGTAAAAGATTCTACCATAATTACGTTCATCTTTCTGCAACATTCTCAGCCTCCTGTGCACTAGAATTTCCAGGTTCCATTCCCTGATGCTAGTGTATAATTTGTTTTGCTCCACTTCCAAAACATTCTAATTCTATAATCTTGTCCACTTGTCTTCATTTTAAATAGTTAACCTTGATTTATTATCCCAACCCAAATTCTCTTTTTCAGTCATCTCTTTTAAACAGTGAGATCACAGGCTGTTAGTCCCTAGGTCCCAAGGAATTTATCACTGAATTCTCTAAACCTGTGATACCTTACTAGTACAGTCAACATTCTATTGACTTTTGAGAAGAACTGAATGCATTTAACTTATATGGTATTGTGGAGAGGATGTGTATCTGTATCATCATCCCAAGACTTCCTAGATTTTTTCCTTCCTGATAAATTTTCAATGGGAGAGAGAGAGATCTTTTTTTTTTAAGTTTCTTTACTGGGGGATTAATTGTTTATAGTCAATAGTAAAATACAATACTTTGTATACGCATAACATTTCCACATAACAATACAACCCCCTCTGCATCCTCCTCTTCCATCATGTTTCAGAACCCAAACCCACCTTCCCACCCCAGAGTCTTTTACTTTGGTGCAATACATCAACTCCAGCCCAAGTTCTGCTTAGAATTTTTCCTTATGATCTTGTTTTTCAACTTCTTGTTATAAGTGAGATCATCCCATATTCATCTTTTTGTTTCTGACTTACCTCACTTAGCATGATATCTTTGAGTTCCATCCAAGATGGTGAATTCACCTTCTTTACCCCATCTTGGGAGAGAGAGATCTTAACTTCTCCAAATACCCTCCTGCTTTCTTTGAGTAAATCAAATTACTTGAATCACTAACATTTTCTTCCGGTCTTAATGAACTCAGTTTTCTCTCTTCTCCCAATGACTTAGTTCATGTATCTCACAGCTATTAGCAAGTCACAAAAATAGCTAACCAGGATTTTTGAAAAAGACCTTCAATATTATAGATATGGCACAAATGAATTTTATAGTTTCTAATAATGCTTCTTGTAACTAAAATTCCAACAGTTTCCAGAAAATCATGGGAAAGGATAAAATAAAGGGTTTTTTTCCCCTTACTAATTTGTGTGCAGCTAAATCCCAAAGCAGAAAGAGGACCTTGTGAGTTTGTACAGAAATACAATATAAGAACTTTGATAGAACTAATAAAAATTAGTTTTTGCTTGGCAGGGATATCCTGGTAATATATTTATATTTGCTCTTTTGGAGGAAGTTAAGATATAAAAGTCAAATCAAATAATTTATTTTGTACGTTTTCCCTGTGTGAGCCTTCAGCACTCAGCTGTATCAGCCTATAAAGCTGTCATTCAACACTCCTCTCACCTAGTAAGAAGAATGGTGCCCTGAGCAAAGACATGAATCACAGAGAGTACTACATTTCTAGAATCAGATCCTGTCTGTGCCACTTGGTATATACAACCCTGGAAAAAGTAAATCACTTCTTTATCCTTAGATTCCTTATCTGACTCTCTTTTGAGGTTATTCCATAGACCAATTTATTCAGATAAGCATACATTTATACATTTTTTTCTTTCAATTCTTTAAATTTAATGAAAGAGTAATGATTATATTTTTACTTTTGCATCTGCTCTTTTATTGTGACTGGAAATAGTGTGTGCTGAGTAAATATTTGGAAAGTGAATAGTGTTTTAGAGAGTGATCATGGTTTGTGCTTAGCATATATGTGAAAAAATGAGTCCTTTTCCTTTTAGTGATCTTTCTTAGAATTGAAATTCTTGAAAAGTTCCAAATTGGGAAAACTAGGTATTTTACTATTGCCTTCTTTCTTAAAGTTTTACTTTATTTGGTAGAACAGATAGGTTTAAAAGAGGGTGGTGACTAAAGAAGAAGATAAAATGATGCTTGAAACACTGCTTCACTGCTCATGAAGCTTACCCCTGCAGGTGAGGTCTGGAGGCTTTAACCCAGGTCTTTGCTTGTGCATGGTGATGAGCTTAACCCAGTGTGTCACCTCCCAGACCCCTCCTATTACTTTCTCTAATCCCAAATTCTAGGCTATTCTTTGTGATGATAGAAATTAAATCTCTTGGGAGTCACCTCTTGGGAAGTGGTAGCTCAGCGTGTTAAGCGCACATGGTGCAAAGCGCAAGGACCATTGTAAGGATCCTGGTTCGAGTCCCCGGCTCCCCACCTGCAGGGGAGTTGCTTCACTGCCTGTGAAGCAGGTCTGCAGGTGTCTGTCTTTCTCTCCCCCTCTCTGTCTTCCCCTCCTCTCTCCATTTCTCTCTGTCCTATCCAACAACGACATCAGTAATAACTACAACAATAAAGCAACAAGGGCAACAAAAAGGAATAAATAGATTCGACTTCCGGAGGCGGAGCTACGAGCAGCAGATCGCTTTCTCTCCTCTCCTCTCCTCTCCCGGATCAACTAGGAATACCAAAGGAGACCACCCAGACCGAAACAAGACAGGACTAGAATGACCACAGAAACCCAGTAAATCACCCGTGAGTACAAACACGCGTGGCTGGTGACAGAGAGGAGAGAGGGGCCTAAGGAGAGATTAAGTGACTGCTAACAGTTCGACAGTCTGTCAGTGGAGACACCACCTCCAGTCTGCTCCACCAACAAGGGGACAGCTGAAGGGAGGAAAGGACTCCCCAGAGACTCACCAAGTACAACTCTGAGTCTCCATTGCTACTACCCTCAGAATCTGGAGCAGCAACAGGGAGGGACACCACGGCACAGAGATCTAACCGGGAAACTCAGGAGAAGACCTATACATCGGTGGCATAGCTGAAGGGCTGTGAAAGTCTCTTTGCATAACCACTGGATTATCTCTGCCACACCCTGCTTTATCTCTTGGTCAGGAGTCATTGATTAAGCCAAGAAGCCTATTGATAGTTTAAAAGCCCTCAGGCTACCATAGCCTACAGGGGAAAAAAAAAAAAAGGCTTTTACACCACTGAACTCCAACTCAGGGATTGAAAAAACTGTTAACTTATATAAAATGGTTAAAACAACAAGAAAAAATAATGGAGACTTGAACCAGGACAAGAGTCCAGCTAAAAGTCCTCCAGAGGGTGAAGCACAAAACAACGAGTTCAACATCCAAACATTAGCTAAGGAAATAATAACAGGAGTGAGTAAAGAATTTGAAAAAATTGTAATCAGAACTGCAGGAACAACAAATGAGAATATGGAAGAAAATTCTAATAATCTCATGGTTATTAGAGAGCTGAAAGCTGAAATTGCTGAGCTAAGAAGGCAACTAGCTGAACAAGCTAAAACAGTATCAGAGCAGGGCAACAAAATAGATGAACTCCAGAAAGCAGTAGTGGGCAGAGAGAATAGAATCAATGAGGCTGAAGACAGAATTAGCAAGATTGAGGATGAATTAGAGACAACTAAAAAAGAAGTAAGAGATCTCAAAAAGAGATTAAGAGATGCTGAAAACAACAACAGAGTCCTATGGGATGACTTCAAAAGAAACAATATACGCATTATTGGCTTACCAGAGGAAGAAAGAGAAGGGGAGGAAGAAAGCGTTCTCCAGGCCATAATAGCTGAAAATTTCTCTAGTCTAGACAACACCAAAGACATAAAGATTCAAGAAGCCCAGAGGGTCCCAAACAGAATTAACCCAGACCTAAAGACACCAAGACATGTCATACTTAGATTGGAAAGGAATAAGGATAAAGAAAGGATCCTCAAGGCTGCAAGAGAAAAACAAAGAGTCACCTACAAAGGAAAACCCATAAGATTAGCAGCAGACTTCTCCATACAAACACTACAGGCCAGAAGAGAATGGCAAGATATCTATCGAGTGCTCAATGAGAAAGGCTTTCAGCCAAGAATACTATATCCTGCTAGATTGTCATTCAGACTAGATGGAAGCATCAAAACCTTCTCAGACAAGCAACAGTTGAAGGAAGCAACCATCACCAAGCCTGCCTTGAAAGAAGTTCTGAAAGGTTTCCTATAAACAACCAGACCACCACAAATAGAACATATATCAAAACACCCTAAAACTCTACAAGAATGGCGTTAAAATATCTTCAATCTTTGATATCAATAAATGTGAATGGCCTGAATTCACCTATTAAAAGACACAGAGTAGGAAGATGGATCAGAAAACACAACCCAACAATATGTTGTCTACAGGAAACTCACCTAACTCAACAAGACAAACACAGACTTAAAGTGAAAGGATGGAAAACTATCATTCAAGCCAATGGCCCACAAAAAAGGGCAGGAACAGCTATTCTCATATCTGACATGATAGACTTTAAAATACATAAGATTAAAAAAGATAGGAATGGACACTACTTAATGCTCAGAGGATCAGTCAATCAAGAGGACTTAACAATTATTAATATCTATGCACCCAATGAGAAGCCATCTAAATACATCAAACTTCTACTGAAAGAGCTACAGCAATATATTAACAGTAACACAATCATAGTAGGGGACTTCAACACCCCACTATCTCAACTTGACAGATCATCCAGGAAGAAAATCAGTAAAGACATAAGGGAGCTAAATGAAGAGATAGATAAACTAGAACTATTGGACATTTTCAGAGTCATTCATCCCAAGAAACTGGAATACACATTTTACTCAAATCCACATGGATCATTCTCAAGGATAGACCATATGTTAGGCCACAAAGACAGCATCAGCCTATTCAAGAGCACTGAAATCATCCCAAGCATCTTCTCAGACCACAGTGGAATTAAACTAACACTTAACAATCAACAAAAGATTAGTAACAGTGCCAAAATGTGGAAGCTCAACAGTACACTTCTTAACAACTTCTGGGTCAAAGAGGAAATCAAGGAAGAAATCAAAATGTTTCGAGAGTTCAATGAAAATGACGACACAAGCTATCAAAATATTTGGGACACAGCTAAAGCAGTCCTAAGAGGGAAGTTCATAGCTATACAAGCACACATTAGGAAACAAGAAAAGGCACAAATAAACAGCCTGATTGCACATCTTAAAGACCTAGAAGAAGAACAACAAAGGAACCCTAAAGCAACCAGAAGGACAGAAATTACTAAAGTTAGGGCAGAAATAAATAACATTGAGAATAGGAAAACCATACAAAAGATCAATGAAAGTAAATGTTGGTTCTTCGAAAGAGTAAACAAAATTGACAAACCTTTAGCCAGACTCACAAAACAAAAAAGGGAGAAGACCCAAATAAATCGGATAGTAAATGAAAGAGGAGATATCACAACAGACACTGCAGAAATTCAACATATCATGCGAGGCTTCTATGAACAACTATATGCCACCAAGTTAGAGAACCTGGAAGAAATGAATGATTTCCTAGATACCTACCAACTTCCAAAACTAAGTAAAGAGGAAGTGGACAACATGAACAGGCCCATCACAGCTAATGAAATTGAAACAGTTATCAAAAATCTTCCCAAAAATAAAAGTCCTGGACCAGATGGTTTTACAAATGAATTCTACAAAACTTTCAAAGAAGAACTAATACCTCTACTTTTAAAAGTCTTCCAGAAGATTGAAGACACTGGAATACTCCCTGCCAGCTTCTATGAAGCCAACATCACCCTGATACCAAAAGCAGACAGGGACACAACCAAAAAAGAAAACTACAGACCAATATCTCTGATGAACATAGATGCGAAAATATTGAACAAAATTCTAGCCAACCGGATACAGCAGTATATCAAAAAGATTGTTCATCATGACCAAGTGGGGTTTATCCCAGGCATGCAAGGTTGGTTTAATATACGTAAATCAATCAATGTGATCCACCACATCAACAAAAGTAAGACCAAAAACCACATGGTCATATCAATAGATGCAGAGAAAGCCTTTGACAAAATACAACATCCCTTTATGATCAAAACACTACAAAAAATAGGAATAGATGGAAAATTCCTGAAGATAGTGGAGTCTATATATAGCAAACCTACAGCCAACATCATACTCAATGGTGAAAAACTGGAAGCATTTCCCCTCAGATCAGGTACTAGACAGGGCTGCCCACTATCACCATTACTATTCAACATAGTGTTGGAAGTTCTTGCCATAGCAATCAGGCAGGAGCAAGGAATTAAAGGAATACAGATTGGAAGAGAAGAAGTCAAACTCTCCTTATTTGCAGATGACATGATAGTATACATGGAAAAACCTAAGGAATCTAGCAAGAAGCTTTTGGAAATCATCAGGCAATACAGTACTGTGTCAGGCTATAAAATTAACATTCAAAAGTCAGTGGCATTCCTCTATGCAAACACTAAGTTAGAAGAAATTGAAATCCAGAAATCAGTTCCTTTTTCTATAGCAACAAAAACAATAAAATATCTAGGAATAAACCTAACCAAAGAAGTGAAAGACTTGTATACTGAAAATTATGAGTCACTATTCAAAGAAATTGAAAAAGACACAAAGAAGTGGAAAGATATTCCATGCTCATGGGTTGGAAGAATTAACATCATCAAAATGAATATATTACCCAGAGCCATCTACAAATTTAATGCTATCCCCATCAAGATCCCAAGCACATTTTTTAGGAGAATAGAACAAATGCTACAAATGTTTATCTGGAACCAGAAAAGACCTAGAATTGCCAAAACAATCTTGAGAAAAAAGAACAGAACCGGAGGCATCACACTGCCAGATCTCAAACTGTATTATAGGGCCATTGTCATCAAAACTGCTTGGTACTGGAACATGAACAGACACACTGACCAGTGGAATAGAATTGAGAGCCCAGAAATGAGGCCCCACACCTATGGACATCTAATCTTTGACAAAGGGGCCCAGACTATTCAATGGGGAAAGCAGAGTCTCTTCAACAAATGGTGTTGGAAACAATGGGTTGAAACATGCAGAAGAATGAAGCTGAATCACTGTATTTCACCAAATACAAAAGTAAATTCCAAGTGGATCAAGGACTTGGATGTTAGACCAGAAACTATCAGATACTTAGAGGAAAATATTGGAAGAACTTTTTTCCGCATAAATTTTAAAGACATTTTCAATGAAACGAATCCAATTACAAGGAAGACTAAGGCAAGTATAAACCTATGGGACTACATCAAATTAAAAAGCTTCTTCACAGCAAAAGAAACCACTACCCAAATCAAGAGACCCCTCACAGAATGGGAGAAGATCTTTACATGCCATACATCAGATAAGAGTTTAATAACCAACATATATAAAGAGCTTACCAGACTCAACAACAAGACAACAAATAACCCCATCCAAAAATGGGGGGAGGAATTGGACAGAATATTCACCACAGAAGAGATCCAAAAGGCCGAGAAACACATGAAAAAATGCTCCAAGTCTCTGATTGTCAGAGAAATGCAAATCAAAACAACAATGAGATATCACTTCACTCCTGTGAGAATGTCATACATCAGAAAAGGTAACAGCAGCAAATGCTGGAGAGGATGTGGGGTCAAAGGAACCCTCCTGCACTGCTGGTGGGAATGTCAATTGGTCCAACCTCTGTGGAGAACAGTCTGGAGAACTCTCAGAAGGCTAGAAATGGACCTACCCTATGACCCTGCAATTCCCCTCCTGGGGATATATCCTAAGGAACCCAACACATCCATCCAAAAAGATCTGTGTACACATATGTTCTTGGCAGCACAATTTGTAATAGCCAAAACCTGGAAGCAACCCAGGTGTCCAACAACAGATGAGTGGCTGAGCAAGTTGTGGTATATATACACAATGGAATACTACTCAGCTGTAAAAAATGGTGACTTCACCGTTTTCAGCCGATCTTGGATGGACCTTGAAAAAATCATGTTGAGTGAAATAAGTCAGAAACAGAAGGATGAATATGGGATGATCTCACTCTCAGGCCGAAGTTGAAAAACAAGATTAGAAAAGAAAACACAAGTCGAACCTGAAATGGAATTGGAGTATTACACCAAAGTAAAAGACTCTGGGGTGGATGGGTGGGTGGGGAGAATACAGGTCCATGAAAAATGATGAATGAAATAGTGGGGGTTGTATTGCTAAATGGGAATCTGGGAAATGTTATGCATGTAAAAAAAAAAAAAAAAAGAAGTAAAAACACAAAGCAGAAATTGAAAAAAAAATAATAATAAAAAAAAATAAAATAAAAAAAAAAAGGAATAAATAAATATTTAAAAAAAAGAAATTAAATATCTTAAACTTTCTTGCCAAGTGACTTTGAATAAATTTAGTGTAATAACAAGTTCAGATCTGAAATGTACTAACTTCTACCTGTGTGGAGATGCTTTGCTAACAACTCAAGACAATCACAAGTGATCATGATATGATTTATCGTGTGTGTGTGTGGGGGGGGTTCCCATTACATGGTGGGGTGGCTTATGAACACTAAATAAAGACTCTAGAGACTAACCTGCTAGTAGGTTGTAGCTCGGATCAGAGAGTTTCAGTGAACATCTGTGATCTGGCCTAAAGGGTTGGGGAAAACATTTATTCAAGTAAAAGTGCTTAGTGGTTTAGGACAACACCTGAAGATTTTAGGATCTCAGGTACAGAGTCCAGAAGATATCTTACATTGGCCTATTTTATGCCTAAATTTATGTCATTTTATTTAATAATTGAGAATATACCTCAGTTTATTTCAGATGTATATTATTGTACATATGTATATTATTGTATATATGTATATTATTATATTATTATCTGTCAATTATAATTTAGGTAAGGACCCTTCACAATCTAGGTTTGTATGTGCTCTTGTGTTTTGCAGGTCTGTTTATCAGTGCCTCTATTAAAACTAATTTTTTTAATTGAAAACTCAACTTTACCTGAATTATCCCTACCAAACAGCCAGAGTCATTATAATGTCACTACATATACTCTCCTGATCATTCAAGATCATTTCAATACCAATACATAATAGTCACTAAGCGGGGCAGCAAAAGGAGGATCAGAAAGAACATTCTTCTTTTGATTTTGTTAGCAGCGGTTCAGCAAAAGGCATTTTCAGAAAGGCCAGAGCAGGGGCCAGGCCAGGTTATGGTCTACCTAGTTAATCACACGTAGTACAAAACAGAAGGACCAGTGCAAGGACCCAGGTTCTAGCCCCATCTCCCCATCTGTGGGGAGGTCTGCAGCTGTCTATTTTTTTCTCCCCCTCTCTGTCTTTCCCTCCCTTCTCAACTTCTCTCTGTTCTATCCAATAAAATGTAAAAAAATTTAAAAATGACCGCCAGGATTTGCAGTGCCAGCAATGAGCCCCAGCAATAACCCTAGACACAAGCAAGCAAACAAAACAGAAAGACCAGAGCTAATTCCAGCATGCCATTCTAAAAGTAGCCAAAGCAGGGAAATGATCTTCCTAAGACATGGGTCTTAGCATGAGATATTTTTTAAATATTTATTTATTCCTTTTTGTTGCCCTTACATTTTTATTATTGTTGTTGATATCGTTATTAGACAGAGAGAAATGGAGAGAGGAGGGTAAGACAGAGAAGGGGAGAGAAAGACACCTGCAGACCTGCTTCATTGTTTGTGAAGCAACTCCCCTGTAGGTGGGGAGCCAGGGGCTAGAACCAAGATCCTTTGCACCACATGCACTTAACCTGCTGCACTATTGCCAGTTTACCTCCCTTAGCATGAGATTTTATCTATAGAGTTCCTTTTTTGAATCTGTAAATTTCAGCCATTCCATCTTTTCTCATTTGTTCCCCTCCAAGAGACAGACATAATTGCTTTCTGCAGTTACTAACTACTCAGAGTTGGTTTTTTTTGTAGGTACTTTCAATTTTTCAACATTTTTGTAATCAGCTCCCTATATTACTTTTCTCTCTATCAAAGAAAATTCTGGTAAAGTTTTAGTTTTAGTCAAGGTTCATTCAGGAAAAACTAAAACTTTTATTTATTTATTCATGAGAAAGATAGAAGGAGAGAGAGAAAGAACCAGACATCACTCTGGTATATGTGCTGCCTGGGCTTGAACTCAGCACCTCATGCTTGAGAGTCCAATGCTGTATCCATTGCACCACCTGCTGGACGATTCAACCTTTTTTTTTTTTAATAATTGTAAAAATTATATATCACGTATGTATGCTGTGTTATCAGGGTCAATTTTTAAGGCAAGTTCATTATCAAATGAAATAAAACTCTAGTATTATAGTAAATATCATGGCCCTATCTACTTCTTCAGAACTTTGTGGAGACTAGCAGGTATAAACAATTGTTCTTTCTGATCATAAATGCCAATTGTAACCAGTTTTCATTCAAGATGCTTTTTCTCCTTGTGTAGTTAAAAGGTCAGGCAGAGAGGGTGTTGTTAAAATTCGGAGGCTCCAGCTGCCAGGCTAGCTTCACGGGCGGGTAACAGAGACAACCAGAGACATATGGCTGGGCCGGGAAGCTGTATTTCTTTATTCAGGAATAACAATTTATAAACTAAGACAAACTAATCACCAAACAGAACTCTCCTGCCTCCTTCCCCCGCAGCAGCGCCAAGCACTCTCTAACTCTGAAACTCTGGAACTCTGGCGGGGTTCCTTGGGGCGGGGACAAGCGGGCCTGCGAAACTAGCAGGACTGAACCAATTTTCTTGGCAGGGGGAGAGCTAGAACAACCCAATGTAAAGCATACAACAGAGGGGATGTTGGTTCTCCAATGGAAACCTTTATCAAAGTAACACAAAGTAGATCAAATAGCAGAAGCATAAATCTGCATGATATTCTGTCCAAACTGAATACAGTATGAGGAACTTAAAGAAATTTACACTTAATGGAATTATTTAGACTATATTTATCTTGGAGTTAGATGAGGCAGCAGTCTGAGGTGGTTAGCATTTAATACTGTACTTTTGTGACATAAAGGACCAAACATGGTGCTAAACACTGAAAGGATCAGTACCTGTGTTAACCCCATCAGTATTTTCCTCTCAGTTGAGCATGCTGACTTTGCCCCTATGCATTCACAAGTTTTAATTATTTGACAGTTAAAGCACTAGGGAAGAGGTTTAAGTTCATCTTAATATGTACAAGGCATCATTTCTGTTAGTATATTGCTATCTGGGTCAGTTTCTGAGATTCTTTCTTTCTTTCTTTTTTTCTTCTTTCTTTTTTTTTTTTCCTCCTGGGTTATTGCTGGGCCTAGGTACCTGTACTAGGAACACACTGCTCCTGGAAGCCATTTTTTGTTGTTGCCCTTGTTGTTGCTATTATTGGTATTACATAGGACAGAGAGAAATCGAGAGGAGAGGAAGACAGAGAGGGGAAGAGAAAGATAGACACCTGTAGACCTGCTTCACCGCTTGTGCTGGCAGCTTGAACCGGGATCCTTATGTGAGCCCTTGCACTTCACACCATGTGTGCTTAACCCGCTGCTCTACCACTGGCCCCTGAATATTTTATTTAAACCTATTTATTTACTTATTTATTATTGGATCGAGACAGAAAGAACTGAGAGGAAAGAGTAAGAGAGACTCCTGCAGCACTGCTTCACCAGTAGGAGAGGACCCAAAGCTTTAACCCAGGCCCTTGATTATTGTAACATATGCAGGAATCCAGATGTTCAACTCCCTCTGAACCTTTCTGAGCCTCAGGTCTTTCAACTTGAAGTGGATTCAAGGATAGCCCCTTTATTACATTATGTATCATTAAATGTTGTATATTCTAATTTAGTAATGTTCACAAAAATAAGTACTCATTATAATTAAACTATTACTTCCCCAACTTAATTAAATATATATATTGATTTCTTTTTTTTAAGCTTTTTTATATTTATTTTATTTATTCCCTTTTGTTGCCCTTGTTGTTTTATTGTTGTAGTTATTATTGTTGTTGTCGTTGTTGGATAGGACAGAGAGAAATGGAGAGAGGAGGGGAAGACAGAGAGGAGGAGAGAAAGCTAGACACCTGCAGACCTGCTTCACCGCTTGTGAAGCGACTCCCCTGTAGGTGGGGAGCCGGGGTTCGAACCGGGATCCTTATGCTGGTCCTTGTGCTTTGCGCCACCTGTGCTTAACCCGCTGTGCTACAGCCTGACTCCGTATATGTTGATTTCTATCTTTATGTTTTGAAACAATGCTATGATTAGAGATGCAAAGAAGAAGAGAGATATTTTAACCCTTAGGAAGCTAAAGTCTAGTGTTGGAGAGGTCAAAATAGTAAAATCAATTTACTACAGTAAAATAAAGGTTTATGGATATAGGTACAGGGTGCTAAAGATACAAGAATCTTGAAAACCTATCCCTCTGGGAGCATGGACCCAGGGTCATTGAGGGTTGCAGAAGGTAGAAGGTCTGGCTACTGTAATTGATTCCCCGCTGAACATGGGCATTGACTGGTCAGTCCATACTCCCAGTCTGCCTCTCTCTTTCCCTAGTAGGGTGTGTCTCTGGGGAAGCTGAGCTCCAGGACACATTGGTGGGGTCTTCAATCCAGGGAAGCCTGGCCAGCATCCTGGTGGCATCTGGAACCTGGTGATTGAAAAGAGAGTTAACATACGAAGCCAAACAAATTGTTGAGCAATCATGGACCCAAAGCTTGGAATAGTGGAGAGGAAGTGTTAGGGAGGTACTCACTGCAAACTCTAGTGTACTTCTGCTTTCAGGTATATATTTTGCAGTAGTTTATGGATACATGTGAACATATGCTCTCTCTCACAGAAACTGGTGTATATCTAGGTTATGGGACTTTGTTAGGAAGTGAACCACCTGAGATGGAATTAGAGTGTACTATAAAAGGAAAGGTCTCACCAGAGTAATGAAGCTGAAGGGTAGTCATTCCACACATGAAGTCTCTGGACACAGTCTGAGGTGAAGCATGTTGAAGTGGCAATCATTGCGTTGGTTAGGTTGTGATCGGCGGATGCAATATTATTTGGTATGGATTGGGAGAGGCATACGGGAAAGTGGGCCCTATCCAAGGGTTCCAGGACTGGGGGAAGGAGGGGCTCTATAGTGGAGATGTGAGGTTCCTGCTGTCTTAGGGTTCAAAAAGACAATCGATAGTTAATGTTATCATCACATTATTTGGTAATTGGGTTAACTTTGAAAAGTCCTTTTGTTATGGTTTGCTGTACAGTACCCAGTATCTTGTATATAGCTGTGCTATTGGATGCTTCTAATCTACTTGGTCTAGGCTTTTGAGAGAGTCCGCATATCAAATACACAGCCTATATATTAAATAGGGTCCATGCTCCCAGAGGGATAGAGAATGGGAAAGCTATCAGGGGAGGGGGTGGGATATGGAGATTGGGTGGTGGGAATTGTGTGGAGTTGTACCCCTCCTACCCTATGGTTTTGTTAATTAATCCTTTCTTAAATAAAAAAAAAATTTAAAAAAGGAAGATCAATACACAAATAATCAAAAAAAAAAAGAAAAAGAAAAACTAACAGTTTTATTAGATAAGGAAGTTATTTTTATTACAAGTTTGAAGGACTGGGGAAAGATCATTAAAGTGTTTTAATGGGATTTATAGAGACATGGACATATATGTATATATGTAATAGTATAGATAGGTATCTTAAATAGCATATTGATTATTTTGCTTTGGAAAGAGGTGGTGTAATCACTGAAAAAAATGTTGAAACCTGCAATGTTTCCTTTAATGTAGGAAATAGATCATTCATTCATCCTTGTTTTGCTGTGGATCTTACGCATTTACACACAGATTTGGAAACTTGTCTTACTAATAAACTAGCTTTAGTAGTTAATATTGTAATTATAACTGAGCTATAATTTCTTCATTATCTTTGAATAAGAGCCAGTAGTGGGAAAGGGAGGCAGCAGAATAGTGACGCAAATGACTTTCCTGCCTGAGACTCTGAGCTCCCTGGTTCAATCTCCAGTATCACAATAAATAAGTCAGAGATGAGCAGTGGTCTGATTAAAAAAAAAAAAAAAGGAAAGACAGCTGAGAGACAAGTGATAAGAATAGCCTCTGTATGGACACAGAAGCATAATAATGATTTTTTAAATTTTTCTTATTTTTAATTTTTAACTGACGATTTAATAGTGATTTGCAGGATTACCAAACAAGGCTTAGCCATGAGTCCCTGGTTGTCTGTCTCCGCCCACGAAGCTAGACCGGCAACTGGTGCCCCGAACTGGGACAGGCAAAAGCCAAACAAATTGATACCAATCATGAACCTAAAGACTACAAATAGTGCAGATGATGAGTTGGGGCGGCGGGGGGGGGGGGGGGGGGGAGAGATGTCTTTGTTTTGTAAATAGCTAGTAGGCATCTTTTAGTTATATTCTAAAGGGCCTGTGGATATACTAGTTTTTTTTTTTTTTTCCTGAGCCTGAAATCTGATATGCAGTGTGATCCAAGTTATTGTCTGGGGAGATGATGTCATAGCTGGAAAAAGGACCAGAAACCTGTATCAGGGAAGAGTAGCTCCCAGATAGGTGAAAGGTGTATAACTATTATTGATTGTAAACCCCATCAATTTGATGTAATCTGGGGCCCATATTCATCTTAGGAGCCTATGTGACCTCTGCATCCCTGTAGTTCTGAGCTCACATCCTGTGGTTATGAGTAGGGATGTTCCAAGCTGCCCCAATATGAGGACCCATCTTCCTCAGGTGTAGCATAGAGTATGTTGTCCATCCTCTCTTTCGAGGATGGAACATTCTCTACCATTGTTGATCCAAGTTGAGGGCAAGATCCTATAGGAGCCCACAGCTATATACAAATATCAAAGGACATAAATTATGGTGATATTGTAATGATACAGCAAATTCTAACAAATGATATTTCAAAGTTAACCCAATTCCCAAACAATGTGATTATAGCAATAACTATCTTTTGCCTTTTTAAACCCTAAGACAGCAGGAACCTCCCACTTCCTCTATAGAGCCTATATTTCCCCCAGTCCTGGAACCTCTAGGGTGGGGGGCTCACTTCCCTGCATGCTTCTCTCAATTCATACCAAATGATATTGCATCCACCAATCCCAACCTAATCAATGCCAAGAGTAACAGCTCAGCATGATTCACTTCAGACTGTGTCCAGAGGCGTCAGGCATGGAATGTCAACCCTTTAGCCTCATTACTTGGGTGAGACCTTTCCTCTCATAGGATTCTCTAATCATTCCAGGTGGTTCACTTCCTAGCAAAGTCCCAAAACCTAGATATAGACCAGGTCCCATAAGATAGAGCATATGTTCACACGTGTCTATAAACCAGAGAAAAATATATACCTGAAAGCAAAAGTACACAATAGTCTGCAGTGAGTCAGTATGAGGTTCATAATGGAATGATATCTACTTTGACTTAGATACTCTCATCACCTACTTCCTATTACACTTCCCTCACTGACTCCCAAGCTATCCTTATCAAAGCAAGGACAGCAAAAGCTGAATAAGGGCAAGAGACTGGCATACTTTAACAATGACTCTTTAGTCATTATCAGACCACCCCATCAGCTGGGACCCTGTTCGGGGAGTCCTGAGATTCCCAAACAGACATGATGGGTGAGACCTGAAATAAATACCTCTCTCCATTGTTACCGGTCATCTCTATCAGGAACAACAAAACCCCTTTGTGGGCCCCCATAAGATCTTCATTTTTAAAGTGGCCTTATTCCTTGAGGAGGAGTAGGAGAAAAGGAAGAAGGAGGAGAAGGAGCAGGGAAAGGAGGAGGAGGAGAAAAAGAAGAAGGAGGAGGAGGAGCAGGGAAAGGAGGAGGAGGAGAAAAGGAAGAAGGAGGAAGAGGAGCAGGGAAAGGAGGAGGAGGAGAAAAGGAAGAAGGAGGAGGAGGAGCAGGGAAAGGAGGAGGAGGAGAAAAGGAAGAAGGAGGAAGAGGAGCAGGGAAAGGAGGAGGAGGAGAAAAGAAGAAGGAGGAGAAGGAGCAGGGAAAGGAGGAGGAGGAGAAAAGGAAGAAGGAGGAGGAGGAGCAGGGAAAGGAGGAGGAGGAGAAAAGAAGAAGGAGGAGGAGGAGCAGGGAAAGGAGGAGGAGGAGAAAAGGAAGAAGGAGGAGGAGGAGCAGGGAAAGGAAGAGGAGGAGAAAAGGAAGAAGGAGGAAGAGGAGCAGGGAAAGGAGGAGGAGGAGAAAAGAAGGAGGAGGAGGAGGAGCAGGGAAAGGAGGAGGAGGAGAAAAGGAAGAAGGAGGAGGAGGAGCAGGGAAAGGAGGAGGAGGAGAAAAGAAGAAGGAGGAGGAGGAGCAGGGAAAGGAGGAGGAGGAGAAAAGAAGAAGGAGGAGAAGGAGCAGGGAAAGGAGGAGGAGGAGAAAAGAAGAAGGAGGAGGAGGAGCAGGGAAAGGAGGAGGAGGAGAAAAGGAAGAAGGAGGAGGAGGAGCAGGGAAAGGAGGAGGAGGAGAAAAGAAGAAGGAAAAGGAGGAGGAGGAGAAGAAGGAGGAGGAGGAGAAGAAGGAGAAAAAAGAAAAGAAAAGAAGGAGAAAGAGGAGGAGAAGAAGAAATACTAATAATATGATCTTGGTGTATAATATAAAATAAAGAAAATCAAACAACAATAGGTCTGTATTATAAAATTATCTTCTGTCAGGTTCAAAGAATAGGCTAACATTTAACAATATTGTTACTAAGAATTATAACTTTAGGGAGTAATGAGTTTTGATTGAGAAGGAACATTAGAGAAACTACCTGGTAGATAAGAATTGTCCTTTATTTGAACTGGGGTAATGATTTTAAGGATGTAGAAATATTAAGCTTTACATTTATGATTTATGATTTTCACCAAATATGTTATGACTTAATAAATGCCATTGCCTTCCCTATTTGAAAAAATAATTAATGAAATGACAGACATAAAGTAGTGAATATAATGCTTGGCACACTATCAGAACTCAATAAGAGTTGACTTCCTTTCGCCCATTAAAGAAGTGATCAAATCAGATATTACATTCAATAGAAATACTGAAGACAAAAAGTACTGAAGTAGAAAAAAAGTCATAAAATAAATCAATATATGCATTTTGCCCAAGAAAACAGTAAAAGGAGATGCAGATAATTTCTTCTTGGAGAGAATATTCCCAAATATTACAGGATCTCTGTGACAAGATGGAACTGATGATGTTTCAAAGCTCCCAGAACTAGTGAAGTAAAGACAAATTTCAGCATGTTCTGTCTTTTTTTTTTAAAAAAAAGAGTTTTCCTAACCATGAGAGACTTTCAACAGAAATTATGGAACCATTTCTGAATGTATTAAGGGACTGGACAAGTTTCCTCTCCTCAAAGTCTATGATTTTAATAAATAAAGGTTAAAAGTCTCAGAAAGATGCAAGAGTTCAGTGATATTACATGCCCAAGAAAGTATGCAATATATACCTTTTACCCCAAATACATACAGCTTTCAGGTTTATGTATTTACAAGTTGGAACACGAAAATATGAAGGAAATTTCGTCAGATGGAGAGTAGAGACAGAAACTCACATTATCTCAGATGGCAATGAGGTATTTAAAAAAATTTTTTAAATTTACTTTAAAAAGGAGACATTAACAAAACCATAGGATAAGAGGGGTACAAGTCCATACACCAGATCTCCGTATCCCATCCCCTCCCCTGATAGCTTTCCCATTCTTTATCCCTCTGTGAGTATGAACCCAGGGCCATTATGGGTTGCAGAAGGTGGAAGGTCTGGCTTCTGTAATTGCTTCCCCGCTGAACATGGGCATTGACTGGTCGGTCCATACTCCCAGTCTACCTCTCTCTTTCCCTAGTAGGGTGAGTCTCTGGGGAAGCGGAGCTCCAGGACACAATGTTGGGGTTGTCTGTCCAGGGAAGTCTGGTTGGCATCATGCTGGCATCTGGAACCTGGTGGCTGAAAGGAGAGTTAACATACAAAGCCAAACAAATTGTTGAACAATTATGGACCTAAAGGCTGGAATAGTGCAGATGAAGTGTTGGGGGGTGGTGTACTCACTACAGACTATTGTGTACTTTTGCTTTTAGGTAATGATGTATTTTAAGGATTCCTATAAAATGAGAAAGCACAAAAAGTAATTTAAAGATAAAATGACCCTTGTGGAGAAATGAAACATCCTTTTTAACCTTCCATAATATGGGCTTTATAAAGTACTAATAAATCCAATAAAAACTCCTTTCTATCTTTTGTAACTCTTTTCAACTAAGTAAAACTTCAATAAAACTATCCAAGGAGGTTGGGGGGTGATATATACTGATATAATGGTGACCCTATGTGGACAGGGTTGGACAAGAAAATATGACAAATTCATCAAGGCTTTAGAACTACCCTTCCAATAATAACAATGAAGTGGTAGAAATAAAATGTATGTTTACCATAAAGTCTGAATAGAAGATTTTTATGGTTTATATCATACTGTCCTGTGACAGAAATATAGCCCTGCCTTTTCTTTTTCTTTCTTTTAAAAATTTTTTTGTTTATTTATGATTGGATAGAGACAGAGAAATTCAGAGGGAAGAGGGAGATAGGGAGAGAGACAGAATGGCACCTGCAGCCCTGCTTCACCACTCATAGAAAAGCCCTGCCTTGGGAGTCGGGCTGTAGCACAGCGGGTTAAGCGCAGGTGGCGCAAAGCACAAGGACTGGCATAAGGATCCCGGTTCGAACCCTGGCTCCCCACCTGCAGGGGAGTCCCTTCACAGGTGGTGAAGCACGTCTGCAGGTGTCTATCTTTCTCTCCTCTTCTCTGTCTTCCCCTCCTCTCTCCATTTCTCTCTGTCCTATCCAACAATGACAACAACAATAATAACTACAACAATAAAACAACAAGGGCAACAAAGGGGAATAAATAAATAAAATAAATATTAAAAAAAAGAAAAGAAAAGCCCTGCCTTTTCTATGGTAGCTAATTTCTCTTTTTTTAAAGAATATTTACATATATATGTAGAGAGAGAAAGAGGAAGAGACAATTTGCAGTCATATAAATCACTATTTAATTAATATGAGGGGAAAATTGATTGAAATACTTTAATAAAATATAAAATAAATAAAAAATAAAAATAAGTAAATAAAAAGGAAGTGGGAGGGAGAGGTGCGAAGGCACTGCTCAGCTTTGGTTTATGGTAGTGCTAGGGATTGAATCTGGGACCTCAGAGCCTCAGACATGAAAGGCTAATTTCTTTTTCTTTTCTTTTTAAGCATTTTATTGAGAACCTAATGGTTTTTAATACAGTTGTTGACACATAAGTGCAATTTCTCATCTCCCTGTGATAGGTGTTTTGTGATAGCAAAACACTCTCACCTCTATTTAGATCATTTACACCAAGACTTCAATACTGTCCCCTCTCCTTCCCCTCCCCATCTCCCCCAGAGTTCTTTGCTTTGGTACAATATGCCATACCCAGTCCAAGTTTCACCTTGTGTTTTCCCTTTCTTAAGTTCCACCAGCACTAGAATTCTAAACCATTCCAGAGACTTGCTTTGGAACCAGACTGAAAGGGGATAATTTCTCTCCCTTCTTTTCTTTTCTTTTCTTTTCTTTTCTTTTCTTTTCTTTTCTTTTCTTTTCTTTTCTCTTTTCTTTTCTCTCCTTCCCTTTCCCTTTCTTTATCTTTCTTTCTTTCTTTCTTTCTTTCTTTCTTTCTTTCTTTCTTTCTTTCTGCCTCCAGTTGCTGGGGCTTGGTGCAGACACTACAAATTCACCACTTCTGGTGGCCATTTTTTCCCTTTTAATTTCTTTATTAGATAGGATGGAGAGAAATTGAGAGAGGACGTGGAGACAGAAAAAGGGAATAGAAAAATTCCTGCAGACCCTCTTCACCAATTGAGATGCATTCCCCCTTTAAGTGGAGCGCAGGGTCTTGAACCTGGATCCCTACGCACATCCTTTTGCAAAGTACTATGTGAGTTTAATCAGGTGCACCACATGCCCCCCCTCAGGGGCTTATTTCTTCATTTAAAATATTTAAGTATATTGTTGCAAAGATTTTTAATCGTGAGGCAAGAATGCTTCCATTTCATAGGTATCAGTTCCCAATGTTCCTTTCACTGCTGCTTAAATAAATGCTCAATTTTGAAGCATTTCAATTTGATTGATGTTGAGCTGGAGCAATAATAGCTCAGGTAGGTAGGGTCAGAAGACTCAAGTTTGGGTCTATAGCACTGTTTCCATGAAAAAGAAGCCTGGGTATGGCAAAATCACCCAAGTGTGAGGCTCTGACTTGTTAAATACTCAATAAGCAAGAATGAGAGAGAAATAAAGAAAGAAAAGAGGGAAGGGAAGGAGGAAGGAAAGAGAAGGAAAAGTGACAGAAAGATAGAGGCAAGGAGGGAAGAAAGTAAAGATGGGAGAAAAAAATTGATGTAATATGGTTGGAGATGGCAATATCTGCTTTTCTCCCATAGTTTATGAAGGAAGAAAATATCTTATATACTTTGCTGATAGAAAAAACAACTTAGATTAACATAAGCACAAGTTGGGGCTGGGTGGTGGAGCACCTGGTTGAGCATACAGGTTACATTACGCAAGGACCCTGGTTCGAACCCCCAGTCCCTACCTGCAGTGAAAAGCTTCACAAGTGGTAAAGCAGTGCTGTAGGTGTCTCTCTCCCACTTTACCATCCCCCTCCTCTCAATTTATGGCTGTCTCTATCTAATAAATAAGTAAATATTTAAAAAAGAAGGCACAAGGCAACAACTCAATATTAGGTATGATTTTATGAGCAACAGAAAGCAAATTCTGGAGTCCTAAGATCAATGATTTGTGTTTCTTTTTATAAACTGCTTAAATGTTTCATTCAGTAGGCATACTGTGCTATTAAAACACAAATAGACCTCAGAAGAAAACACAAGAACTTAATTATCTACTAGTATTCATCAGATCAACATATAGAGATTATGTTTATGCTGTTTGAATGGATTCCAGCAGAATCCCTAAATCTTCCTACCGTGCATGTAATAAGTTCATGTACATAAACTGCTTAAGTCACTAATGTCAGAGTTATTCTGGATGGTGGTTTTAGCAAGGATTTGGGGAAAGAGAATAAAGAAATCTGGAGATGTTTATAGAGTGGCTGGGTGAAACAAGGAGCAAAATTATACAAAAGGAAAAGTAGGATTTTCCTGTTTTAATTTTCTGTTAATATTGACCTCACCATAAAATATGTAAGGTTATATTTCAGTGAAATGAACAACATTAGCTATTTTAATCTGCTTGGGTGTCACTTAGTAAATTAAGACTGAAGCCAATTAGTGGTATGCTGTTTCACTAGCTTATTATGGCAAAGGTGTCTATTAAGATATAAAAATTTAGGGGCCGGGCAGTTGGTGCACCTGATTAAGTGCACATATTATAGTACACAAGTACCTGGGTTCAAGCCTCTGGTCCCTACCTGCAGGGGGAAGACTTCACAAGCTGTGAAGCAGGGCTGTAGATGTCTCTCTGTCTCTCTAAATCTCTCTAAATCTCTCTGTCCTATCAAATAAAATAAAGTTAAAATATAAAATAAAACATTTTTTAAAAGTTTAGGGGGTCTGAGATATAGCCCAGTGGTATAATGTGTATTTCACATACATGAGATCCTGGATTTGATCCCTGACATCAAACTGAATCAAACCAAAAATATGCATTAAAATGGTATGAATCATATATTGAGCATTATAGTTCCTTGGAAATATGTTTGGAAAAGTTCCATGTTACACCATGGTTATATGAAGTATATTTCACAGTCATAAGTAAACTTGTTATTGTCACTCATAATTTCACTACCATCTATCCAGTTAAATTTAGCTTTTGAAATATCTGTGGTTATGGTCCCAGAGAAGGTGCAATTAATCAGTACTGGACTCTGAAGCATGAGATTCCAAGTTCAGTCCTGGCAGCATATGTACCAGAGTGAAGTCTGGCTCTTTATCTCTCTCCTTCTATCTTTCTCATTAATAAATAAGTAAAATCTTAAAAAAAGAGAGAACTATCTGCTGCCATGTTTAGTTTTCTCACTCACCTTCCTATCAGAAGACTATTCTGAGCCTTTCCTTGGTATATTTTTGTTGTTAATTAGAAATGTAATGTTTAATATCATTTAGTTACTATAATTTAGTATTTAATGAAGATAAAAGTATGTATTGGAATTACTCCATGTGGATTACTAGAATAGCTATTAGTTTTAGGGTCTTCCAATGGTTCTCATAGTGTTTTATGAAAATAATATAATTGAGTTTTAAGCCTTGATCAGTGTCCGATAAAACATATTTAAATCATTGTTCTTCATGGATGACTTGCAATATCAGAAAAGCCAGTTAACCTTCATAAATATAAAAACTGAATGCGTACATTTCACTACTCAGAAAAAGAGACAATAATTTTCCAAAGTGACTTTTAAATATCTTATTTGTAATGCTTTGAAAGAATAGAAATCAAAATGTTTAAATATCTGTTTAAGTTTCTGTTATATTATCAGTGGATCAGACTACCACCAGATACTGTGATTTAAACTATTATTTTATATTAAAGTGTAATACAAGATAAGCTATATAAAGTTGCTCTTATTAGAATGGCAACGACGTTTTATTCATTTCAGAATACTCTAGAGGACATATGTAGTATACTTCTTATGAATCAATTGCCAGTATTTTCACATTTTTCTCAAAATATCCTGACATTATTTTATTGACTGTTAACTGGTATTTTATGAAGAAAATTACTTTCCATAATTTTTCTATGCTCAAGTAATGGCTTTATTTCACAATGACCCCAGGAATGATCAGAAATTTATTGGACACCAATAGTTAGTAACTGCTGTAAACATGTTAGCACTATTTCCCCTAAAATCTAAAAGTTATTTAAAACAATAAATTTAGCATTACTATTGATCACCCTGCTAATTAGTCACAGTAGTAAAGAATTTGATCAACAGCAATTAGTTTTGGCTTTTAACCTACTGTAATCATCCAGACTCACTTTAGCATAATGCTAAAATCTATGCATGTTCTATAATTTAGATGATCATTTTATTTCTTTCATTACCCAAATGAATCCTGGCTTATGCACTTATAGCAGTCTAAGCACTACTCACTGAGTTTTATAACAATCTACTATTGGTTTAACAAAAGAGCATTGTAAGAGCAATAGTATCACTGAATATCACTGCATTAATTGCAAACTTTAGGAGTTCCCCCCAAGTCAAAGCCCTTTCTTAATTTCAGACTTTTAGTTTGCATAAGTGTAAGGCAATACATTTCTCCTCCTAAGCCACCCAGTGTATGGTACTTTCCTACAGTAGTTTTAAAGCAAATATATCCCATAGTAAAAAACACATTTGAAATTTTGTATTAAGATTACTGTCACCTTTAATACCTGAAATTCCTGTGTATACCAAGTGTACTTCATAATTTTACCCCTTTCTCATTATCTTGATATTGATTTTTCAGAGAGTTGCTTAATTTAACTGCTTCCAGGGTTATCAATGGGGCTTGGTGCCTGCACTATGAATCCACTGCCCCTGTGGCTGTTTATTTCAATTTTTTTTTTGCCTGTAGGGTTATTGCTGGGGATCAGTGCCTACACCATGAATCCACTGCTCATGGAGACCATTTTTCCCCCTTTTGTTGCCCTTGTTGTTGTAGCCCTGTTGTGGTTATTATTGTTATTATTGATGTCATTCGATGTTGGATAGGACAGAGAGAAATGGAGAGAGGAGGGGAAGACAGAGAGGGGGAGAGAAAGACAGACACCTGCAGACCTGCTTCACCGCTTGTGAAGCGACTCCCCTGCAGGTGGGGAGCTGGGGGCTCTAACCAGGATCCTTAAGGCAGTCTTTGTGCTTTGTGCATGTACCACCTGACCCCCTCAATTTATTTTTAATAGAACAGAAAGAGATTGAGAGAGGAGGGTAAGATAGAGATGGAGAGAGGCAGAGCAATACCTGCAGACCTGCTTCACTGCTTTTGTGAAGCCACCTCCTCACCCCCACAGGTGGGGAACCAGGAATTCAAACTTGGATCCTTGTGTTTTGCACTATGTGTGCTTAACCCAGTGTGCCACTCACTGCCCTGTTGGTATGCTCGCCCAACCCCCTATCTTTTAATTTTAATTAGGCCTAAATTATCAATACTATTTTTTTCATGAATCATCCTTTTCATATCGTAGCTAAAAAGTTCATTCATACCCCAAACCATCTAACTTTTCTCCTTATTCTAGTTTTATAGCTTCAATTTTTACATTTTTGGCTTATAATTCATTTTAAGCTAATTTCATGGCATTTGTAATATCTGTATCTATGTTATATATATATATATATATATATATGTATCTATGATACATGTGGCATTCAGCTGATCCATCCAGTACCATTTACTGAAAACTGTCTTTAGTTTAGTTATCTACTCACATTCTCCCTAGCTCCACCCAAACCATCACCATGACAGTTCTATACCTATGTGATTTCCACTGCTCCTAGGGGATTCTTCTTTGTTTTAAAATTTCTTTTAAATTTCAGAGAGAGAAGAAGAAAGAGGAGAGATTGCACAGGCCTGCTCCACCACTCATGAAACTTCCCTTGGTGTAGACGCCCCCATGTGATGTATTGAACCTGGGTATTTGTGCATTGTAAAGTGTGTGTTCCATCAGATGAGTTATCTCAGAGCCCTATCTGTGATCTATTTTATTGACTTTACTCCTTTGTCAAGCATCTGTTGGCAATATTCACAGAGACCTTTTCTAGACTCTCTTCTGCCTCATTTATCTTATTATTATTTTTTACCCAGACTTTACTAACTTTATATTGTTTCTTGAAGCCATGTAGTGTGTGTCTTCCATCTTAGCTTTTCCCCTTAAATATTGCATTGTAATATTTTTAGTTACTAGCTATGATAGTCTGAGTCTTTCCTCTTCACATAAACTTTAGAATCAGTTTTTTTAAGTATGTACAAAGTAGCTTACAGGGATTTTAATTAGGAAGCTTGAAACCTATGGGTCAAGTTCAAAAATACTAATTAATTTTAACAGTATTGGCAATATTTCTGTGTACTGTTTGATATATTACAGTATTGACAATATTCCTTGTACCTTGTGGAGAGAAAATATCACACTCCAAAGAACTCTTTTCATCCTGTCACTACCTACGGGTGGAGGAAAAAGAAATAAGGGGAGAAAACTCATGAACTTTACACTCCCAAACATAGATTTACTGAAAGATAGATATCCACCTGATTATATTTGATCTCTCCAATTTCAATTCTTCTTGTCCACCCCCCCACACCCCACCCCTGCTCTCTTTCTAAGGCTTCCACCACCTTTATCTATACCTATTGTAGTTGTAACATACTCCTGGACTATTTTTTTAGTCCCTCTAGTTTAGTGTGACAGCTTGTTTTTCAAGGATTCTATTGAGATAGCATCTCTCTCACAGACTATTCCCTCAGCTTGTCTAGTCCACTAATAAGTCTTTCAAAGGCATTTTCCATTTTCTACTGCCATGTTTTGTTTTGTTTTTTATCTCTGGTACTTCTTTTTGATCTTTTCATAGAACTTCTGTCTTTCTGCTTATATTGTTTTTCTGTCCTTCCAATGTTATGTTTTATCTAGATGGATTCTTTAAGAATCCCCATTGGTTTAATTTCCTTCAGATAAATCTGAAGTCCCTGCCATCTCTGGAGCTGGTGTTTAAAAATCTCTTCAAAATTTTCTTTTTCTGTTTGAAATGCCTTTTAATTTGTTCTTGCCAACCAGACATGATTTACTGGGTGAAAGGAAGTATTGTAACTACCCATTTAGCAATGCTATGCTGATGCAAGGATAGAAAGTATTCTATGGTTAGATATCTATCTTCCATGTAATCTATATTTTTAAACTTCATCTGCCTTTCTTTCCTCTCCTTTTATTTCCTCTTCTTTTTTCTCTTTAGGGTGGGAAAAGATCTAGAGTTCTCAGAATGTTGTTATTTTCCTTCTCCAAGGTTGGTTAGACTTGAATAGTACACAGAAAATTAGGTTTTGATTAAAATCCTTTAGAGAACAGGCCATGTTAAGGACAGAGTGCTCTGACATTTTTCAAAATGGCACTGGTTTCACTTTTAGCGGGAGTATGAGGAATTTTCCTTTATATTTACTGTGGGAAGTAGGTCAAGCTCCTGGAAACCAATTTGACAATATTTGGAGACCTGAAAGAGTTTTAGATTCCTGAATTATCCATACTAAGCAGCCAGCAATTTGTAATAGTTTTGTTATTTTTTTCTATTTAATAATCGATTTCTAAGGTGGTTCCTGCTATTAAGTCTCATCTAATAAGCCACAACTAAGGATATATTTCTCCTTCTGTGCAGTCTTAAGAGTAATGATTTTACTATGTCCTCCTGTCACTTGAGAGGTTTTGTTGTTTTTTCCCATCTGATCTGTTTGTAGAGTGGTAACTTCTAAGTCTTGTACAGGTAAAATTAGAAAATGAAAGTCTACCATTATTTTTGAGAATACATCTTCTTTTCTATTCACATTGGATATCTCTTTCTCAAATTACAATTCCACACCTCATTTACTTGATGTTGCTCACAGATTACTGAAATTCTGCTTTGTTTTGCTTTTCTATTTAGTTGTCCTTTCCTTGTTCAGAATGGTATTTTGTCTTCAAATTCATTCAATAGCTTTTCTATTGTTTCTAATACTATCCTATCAATACTAGAAACAGTTGTAATTTTTATTGTTTCTTATTTTAGGTGAAGTTATCATTCTTTTCACTGATTTTGATTTTTTAAATTTTTGGTAACCTTAAGAAATAAAAATGGATTTAAATCTCACATCTGGTAACTTCAAAATATGAATTATCTAATATGCATGTGTGTTGATTACTTTTTCTAATGGCTATAGTTTTTAGCCATTTATATCTTCTTTCAGATATTTGAGCGAGTTCTATATTGAGTTAGTTTTCCTTGTGTTTATCACTTCTGGATTTCATCCTGTAATTTCTGGTTCCTCTGATGACCCTGATCTCTGTGCTTTGGCTCCATAATTATATTTTAAATTGCTTTACCATTGATTAACAAGAATGTTTGTTTTAGCAGTATAATTTTTCAGTTCAATAGACTATAACTTTCATTTGATTTCAAGGAACCCTTTATCATGTGGTATATTGAATGTACTCAGGGAGAAAGCTAAATTAATGTGTCTTTTATGCTATACAATTTACTTCTTAGCACTCTAAAATTAGTAGATACTTGATTCATGATTTTGTTTGCCCCCTGGTGCCTTTTAAGATTTGTTTATATTTCTCTAATTCCATTCCAGGAGGTTCACTTCCTAACAAAGTCCCAAAAGATAAATAAATAAATAAATAAATAAATATTTGTTTATATTTGATTACTCTTCCAGGACTTGTTATTTGCTAGCAGATGAGTTCAAAACTAGTTACACTGAATTTACAACCAGAACTTCAAGACATGGAAGTTGAATTATCTTGGCTAAGTTAAAGTCAGAGTTTAAGTTGACTGATGTTTACATTCTCCACAGCAATTGAAGTTTCCCTGTGTGGTAAAGGCATCAACAAATGTTGATTGGTTGATGGCTAATTAAATATGAGTGGCCATATAATATTGAAGAAAGGGATACCACAGAGATGTCTATCACTAAAATTTCATGATATCCAGCTTCAGATATGTCCAAGACATTACCTCATGGTTCTAGTATATTTCTAATTTCAGTCTGTTCTCTTAATTTCAGGTTTGCTTATGATTCTTAGATTTCTTGCCACTTTTCCCCGTCAAGTCTATTGCCCCCCAGCATGATTAGCATACGATATCATTTATGATTGAAATTATTGGCTTCATTTTCAATATAGTACTGCTTTCTACCTTGTTGTATTAGTTTTTTTCTTCAAGTACTTCACTTTTCCTATCAGTTATTTTTTTTCTGGAGACCTGGGAAGTCTTATGCAATAATTTGCTCCATCCATTTTTTCTTTTCAATTGTTTGTTAAATGAAATTCTGTACTTAATAGCTATCATCTCTTTAAATAGGTTTATTTTACTTTTTAAGTTATTTTCTTCATACAGTTCTTCATATCCCTACGCCTCTCTTGTTTGTATTTATCAGTGAAGATTCCTTAGTGAATTAATCACCTATAGTCGAAACCTATTTCCTCATACCCTACACCTTCTATAAGACAGTCTACTAAACTAGCTAAAGTAAAATAACTCTCTCTGCATTGACAGGTGATCAACTTAACTATGCATGTTCAATATCTATTTTATAGTCCTCAGCTGACGAAGTTAGCCATTCTTCCTCCTGAACAAGTATTTTTCTCTTGTCTTCTGAGATATTAGATACCTTTGTTCATTCATATTAGGTTATAAATGCTTATTTCTCCACTCATACTTATTCTTCTATAGCCTACCATTAAATATAATATTCTTCATAATCTGTTTTCTTCTCACTTTAAACCTGCAACTTGGGCAGTCTTACCCATGATAAACTCTTCTGTTATCATCTTTTTAAAAAAACAAATCATTTTATTGAGAAGTTGATAGTTTACAGTACAGTTGTGGACACATGGATATAATTTCTCATCTTCTCATGCTAGATTTCTGAAGACCACTCTCACCATAAACTTGGGTTCTTTTCTACCATCATGCAACAGAACCCCAACATTCTTTCCACACCCTCCTTTTCCTCCATCCCCTTGAATAGTGACTCATAATTTCCATTGTACAAATCTTTCATCTCTTTTTTTAAATTTATTCCTAGATACTTGTAATTTGGGCCACAATAGTAAGATATAACTCCCCACTCTTAAACTACTTTAACTACAGTTAAGTGTGTGTCTACACAGATAAATACATGCATATGTATATGGGTATATCCACCTCAGACCTTATCTCTGAGTCTGTGATATTACTACCCAATGGTATACTCAGCATCTCAATCAGGTATCTCATGGAAATTCAATCATATCATTTTGAATTTTCCAGTCTCTTTGACTCTTTTCTGATTATTAGTGTTAAAACCCCACTATTATTTTCTGTCAAATATGTATACTTACCTAATCTTTCACTATGTAATAATTATGGGGGATAGAATTTCAATAGTGCTCACCATTACTCTAAGTGGGGAATTATCAATCTTATGAGTCAAGCCTACTGCATATAATAACAATATGATTTTATTGGGATAAAGGCATATCATAACATACAACTCAATTAACAGTAGTAAGGGGCAGATTCTCTTTATAGTTAGATTCTCTTTATAGTTATTTGATAAACTGACTGGAAGAGGAAGGGCCACTTCTCCTGAAAGAAGGTTACCAGTTGCTTTTGCACTGCTCCATCATCATGCACCGGGACCCCAAGCCCCTCTTGCAGCCCCCCAACCCCCGACCATCCTTTCATAGAGTTCTTCGCTTTGGTGCAGTATACCAAACTCAGTCCAAGAATTATTTTGTGTTTCTTGGTTCTGTCTTTTTTTTCTTAGCTTCTTCCTATGAGTGAGATTATCTTATATTTCTCCATCTTCCTTTGGCTTATCTTATTTAACATGATTTCTTCAAGTTCCATCTAAGATGGGGAAAAGGAAATGATGTCATCCTTTTAACAGTTGAGTAGCATTCCATCTGTCTATATGAATCAGAACTTTTTTATTAGTGATTTAATAATGACCAATTAGATTGTGGGATCGTAGGGGTACAATTCCACACAACTCCCACCACCAGAGTTTCACATCCCATCCCCTCCATTGGAAGCTCTTCTGTTCCTTATCCTTCTGGGAATATGGACCAAAAAATGTTTATGGGGTGCAGAAAGTGGGAGGTCTGGCTTCTATAATTGCTTCTCTGCCAGACATGGGCATTGACAGATCACTCCATACCCTTAGCTTGTTTATGTCTTTCTCTAGTGGGACAGGACTCTGGGGAGGTGGGGTTTCAGGCATCATTGGTGAGATCCATCCAGGGAAGTCAGGTTGGCATCACGGTAGTATCTATAATTTGGTGGCTGAAAAACATGAAGATATAAAGCAGAACATATTGCTTTAGTAATCAGGAACCTAAAGGTAATAATATAGCAGATGAGGCTTGGGGTCTTCATGTTGGAAGAAGCTAGGAAGTCTATTTTCAGGTATATTCCATGGGACCCATGACTTTACTCATTTTTGCCTGAGCCTGACAGCTAATATTCAGGTGTGCTGAAATTATTGTCTGGGGAGATGGTGTCAGAGTTGTAAGTATGACTAGAAAGTTAGATCAGGGAAGAGAGAAACTCCAAAAAGTATGGGAAAAGTATATAAATACCGCTAACTATAAACCCCATCGATCTGACCTAGGATTCATGTCTATCCATACTTAGCACTTGACCTTGTACAACCTCAGCATTGCCACTGATCTGAACTCACATTCCATGGTCTTAACATTCTATGGTCTAGGAACATTTTAGGCAGCACTCATTTCAGGACTAGTCTCTTCAAATGGCAGAGTATGTTGACTCAGCCTCCCTTCAGAGAGTAGGGCAGTTTCTACCACTGTTGTTCTACAGTGAGAGCTAAGTTCTGTAGAGGCCCATAAGAGGGCTTATGATGTTGTACCTGATGGAGATGACAGTGATAGTAGAGAGAGGGATCTGTTAGAGGTCTAGGTCCATAATATTTGTGTGGGGATCCCAGGAATCTCTGACTAGGGCCCTGGATGATGGAGGGGCCTGGTAGTGACCAAAAGGGGCATCATTAAAGTGTGCTACTTTCTTGCCCTTATCCAGTTCCTTTCGTAGTCCTCACTTTTTCTGACAGGGCTAGGCTTAGAGTGATTGAGTGAAGTGAACTAGGAAGTAGGTTAGGAGAGTAAGGAGTGTATCTAGGTCTAAGTAGAAACTATTTGATTAAATAATGTATGGTGTCTTTTTTTTTTTTTTTTTTTTTGTCTTTCTATTTGCTTGCTGCATTTACGGAGTCACTGTAGACTGATTTACTTTAAGGTATATATTTTCCCCTAACTTATGCATACATGTGTGCATGTGTCCTATTTCATGTGCCCTGGTCTGTATCTAGGTTCTAAAACTTTGTCAGGATGTGTGCTATCTGAAATATAACTTAGGAGTCTGAAGGGATAGGAAAGATCTCACCAGAGTATTTGAGCTGGAGGGTTGACATCCCAGGCCTGGTGTCTCTGGACACAGTCCAAAGTGAAATATGTCGTGGTACTAGCTGCATTGATTTGGTTGAGATCAGCAGATGCAGTATCAAATGGTATGGATCAAGAGAACCGTGAAGGTAAATGAGCAAATTCCCAGAGGTTTCATATAAGACCTTACTGTGATTATGTCATTAAATACTATTTACAAATAATTATATCTTATATACTGAAAAGGCCATTTGCTCTGGTCTCCCTGGTCTAAGATTATAGGTGATTTAATATTTCAAAAAAAGTTACTATTAAAAAATAATTAATAATTTTAGCACAGTGTTGAAATTTAGTCAGTTTACTAATTTGAAACCCTAAGTGCTTAGATTGAAGGACTGTATACTCAGAATTGAAGTCTATTCATTAAAAAGCTCAAGAAATTCAATTTATTTCCCCCCTTCTAATATTAATTAAATAATGGTTTTTAGGACTATAAATTAAGAAGATTATATGTTAAATCCATTCTTGCCACCCAGGGTCTATGTCCCTACCCTCAACCCCCCTAGAGGGAAGCTTAAAATCTACCCTCACCCTTCCCTAAGTTTTTTCATTGGTGCAATACTACAACATCACAGCTTTCTTAGCCATTCATCTGTCATTGAACATTTGGATTGCTTCCAAGTTTAGGCTATTACAATTTGTGCTGGAGGAGGCAAGCTGGTGACTCTGCAAAAGCTACATGTATGGAAACTAAAGGAACCAATAATAGCTGGAATAAGGCATAAATCACCGAAAATCCAAATTCAGGGGAAGAGAAGTATAGGGAACACCAGAACAGAGGCAAATACAATCTCAATGTACAGATCCCTCCCTCATGGGGTAGAGTACCCTCACAGCCATTCAGAAGCCAAACATAACTAAAGCAACCAAGGCTACAGTAGGAGTATTTCCTACCCCTACCTTGAAAAACCTACTTTGCTGGGCCAGTTTCTCCCACTGGGGATGGGGATGGACAGCATCACCAGAGCCCAACCCAGGTGGTCTTGCACTATTCAATACCCTGTCTGGAATCTCTGCCCCCCAGTTCACTGTATAGTCTTTTTCTACAAAAGTAGAAAAAAAAGGCAGGGACATCCATATTCATATGTGAATATCTTACACAGTGGACTTCAAAACAAAGCAATGAAAGACAAGGATGGCGACTACATAATGCTAAAGGGATCAGTCAATCAAGGAGATCTCACAATAATCAACATGTATGCTCCAAGTGAAGAGGCAACAACATATAAAGCAGTTACTGATACACCTGATAAAGTACATTGATAGTAACACAATAATGATAGGGAATTTTAACTTCCACTCTTGCAAGCATCTAAACCAACCAGACAGAAAATCAATAAGAAAACAAAAGAATTAAGTGACATGGTGGGTAGTTTAAACCTACTAAATATCTACAGAGCTCTTCATCCTAAGAGTGGCATATACATTCTCCTTAAACCCACATTGGACATTCTCATGAATAGGCCATATGCTAGGCCACATGGGCAACATCACTAAATTCAAAGGTATCAAAAGCATCTTCTCTGTCCACAATGGAGTTGAAATTCTTCTTCTTCTAGTGTTTGCCCTTCTTCCGTAGCCAGTCAACAGCGTCAGGTTGAGCCTGATGTCTGCTTGTTGCTGGCTTTGAAAGTGACTGGGATCCATGTGGATTCAGTCGGCTAGGAAGGATCGTCAGTTTCCCCAATAAATGGGTACTCACGGGATGCACCACGAGAAGGTCGATCCAATGCATCCGGAGTTGAAATAATACTCAGCAACAAACAGAATGCTAGAAAGAACCCCAAAATATGCAAACTCAGTGGTACAACACTCAATAATTATCAGGTGAGAGAGGAAATTTTAGAGGAAAATAAAATGTTCCTAGAAACAAATGAAAATAGAAACACAGGCAATCAGAATATTTGGAACACAGCTAAAGCAGTACTGAGGAAAATTCATAGCCATATAGGCACACATCAAATAACAAGAAAACAGACAAATAATCTAACTTTAAACCTGAAAGAATTAGAAAAAGAACAGAAGAAGCCTAAACCACACAGATGGAGTGAAATTACTAAAATTAGAGCAGAAATTAACAACACTGAAAATAAAAAAAAAAAATACAAAAGACCAACGAATATAGGAGCTGTTTTTTTAAAGGGTTAACAAAATTGACAAACCCTTGGCAAGACTCACTAAAAAAAACAGAGGGAGAAAATGCAAATAAATCATAGCATGAATGAAAGGGAGAGATCATAACAGACACTACAGAAGTCATATGAAGCTTTTATGAACAACTAAATGACACATAACTAGAAGAGTTGTATACATTCTTAGAAACATACAAGCTAGTCAGATTAAACCAATAAGAAATGAGAAACATGAATAGGCCAGAATGATTATAGCCCAAGAAATCAACACAGTAGTCTAAAACCTCCTCAATGGTCCATCATATACAGAGATGCATTTATTCATGAATTCTACAAAACCTTCAAAGAAGCCCTACCACCAACACTTCTCAAGCTCTTCTGCAAAAATGAAAACACAGAGATTTTCCCTAACATTGTTGATAAAGACAGCACACTAATACCTAAAGCAGACAGACATGCAACAGAAAAGAAAACTACAGATCAATGTCCTTGATGAACAAACATAGACGCTAAGATATTCAACAAAATTCTAGCCAATCCCACACATCAATACATTAAGAAGATTGTGCACTATGATCAAGTAGGTTTATTCCAGGGTTTCAAGGCAGGCTCAACATACATAAATTAATAAATTACAATCCACTACATCAACAAATGTAAAGCCAAACATCATATGGTCATCTCAACAGATGCACAGAAATCCTACAAGTTCAAACACCCATTCATAATCAAAACATAAAAATATGGATATAGACAGGAAATTCCTCTAACTAGTTAAATCTATATACAGTAAACCAACAGCCAACATCATACTCAATGGTGAAAAATTGAAAGCATTTCCTCCCAAGTCAGGTACATGGCAGGGGTGCCAATTATCACCAATGCTATTCACTATTGCCTTGGAGGTCCTAGCCATAGCAATTAGTCAAGAGAAAGGAATCAAGGGGAAACAGATTGGAAGGAAAGTTAAGCTGTCCCTGTTTGCAGATGACATGATTGTATATGTACAAAACCCTAAAGAGTCCAGTAGAAAACTCTGGATATCATTGAGCAATATAAAGTGGCTGGCTACAAAATCAGTATACAAAAATCAATGACATTTCTCTATGCAAACACCAAATCAGAAGAAGAAAATATATATTAATCAGTCCCCTTTACCATAGCAGCAAAAGCAACTGAATATTTGGGATTAACCTAACAACAGATATGGAGGATTATAACACTGAAAATGATGAATCACTCTTTAAGGAAATAGAAAGAGATAATAAGAAATGGAAAGACATCCCATGGTCATGGGGCGGGGGAACTAAAGCACTCTTCAGCTCTGGCTTATGATGGTGCTAGGGATTGACCCTGGGACCTCAGTCTTTCGCACAACCATTATGTTATCTCTCCAGCCCAAATATAATTTATTTAATGAATAATAGGGACTTAGAACAACAGGCAAAATAAATTAACTACATGAAAAAAATTAGAAGAGAAGCAGTCCAGCAATTTCTATTTTCAAATGGCATGACAAAATGCATAGTAAAACCTCAAGACTCCAGCTGAAAATTAAAAGAAACAATAAATTTATTAGAGTAGCAGGATATAAAATCAATGTAAATCAGTTGTGTTTCTTTGAACAGTGAATGGGAGGAAAGGTAAAGAAAGCAAAGATTCCATTTACAAATGCATCAACAACAATAAATGGTAAAAATACTCTGGAGTAAATCTAGCATAGGTAAAAGGCCTTAAAATAAAAAATAATAATAAGATACTGTTAAAAGAAGATTATCTCAAAGAAATGGAAGTATATTTCATATTCATAGATTAGAAGAACAATCATTAAATGGCCATGTTACTTAGAAGTAGTTTATATACTTGATACAAATTTTGTAGGAATTCTTTTGACCTTCTTATTGAAATAGAATAAAATAATTTAAAATAATTTGGAACCAATAAATACCAAGACTAACCACCAAAATTCTGATAGGAACAGGCAATCCAAGTGTGTGATAATTTCCGCTGAATCAACAGGGACAGAAAGAAAATAGGCATAAGAATACAGTGACTTCAGATTGACTGGGATTCTTGAACTCCGTGTGCTTAAAAGGGAAATAAGGGAGCCATAGTGACACTCATTAAGTGCTATATTTGAGCAGGCAGGAAAAATGATAGCATTCTGGCAGAACAAGAAGTAGTAGCTAAAGTATTGGTTTGAAATGAATAGTATTCTGTTCACAGAAATATGTGTGTAAAGTGAATCTGAGACTATAGGAAATGTGAGCGAACAAAAGAAAATCCTCCTTAGATGCTTTATTGACTGAGACCTTATATACTTCCTAACTCTTAGATCTGGTTAGAAGAGAGGTCATTTATTAAGTCTTTAAGAACTAGGTAGTGGCATAATTCTAAGTCAATTGTATCCCCTAGTTGTTCAGACCTGGAGATGACATTATAGGCCATCCTGTAGCCAATTGATATTACATATGAAGAGTTAAAAATACATTCTTAAACCCATTATTACATAATTATATATTTCTAAAACTGAGACAAGAATCAACCTCTATCCCATCTTTATCAGTGTATCTATTGATCAATCCCCATATCTATCTATATCATCTATATCTATATCTATATATCTATATCTATCATCTATCTATCTGTCTGTCTTTATTGCCAGGGAGTCACCATTTCAAGTTGACAGTTTTCAGCTAGAAAGGGAGGAACAGAGAGAGAGAGAATAGCATTGAAGTGTTTCCAAGTGTCTGTGGGGTTGGGAACTTGATCTTGCATGCATGGTAAAGCAAGTACCTTCCCAGGTGAGGTATCTCACTGACATTATTACCATTTTAAGGAAAAAATTCGAAGGAGGCCAAGCAGTGGCACACTTGGTTGAGTGCACACATCAACATTTATAACAATTCGGGTTCAAGCCCTGGTCCCCAACTGAAGGATGGTAGTTTCATGAGCAGTAAAGCAGGTCTGTAGGTGTCTATCCTTCTGTCTCCCATTGTATTTCCTTCTCTGCTCTCAATTTTTTTTGTCCTATCAAATAAAAAATAGAAGAGGGGAAAAAATAGCCACCAGGAACAGTGGATTTATAATGCCAGCACTGAGCTCCAATGACAACTCTGGTGAAAATAACAAAATGAAATAAAATAAAATGAAAAAAAGAAAGGGAAAAAAGTTAATATAAATGAGCCATAGATGAATAAAAATGATAAACATTTCTGAATGCTTACAGTATATTTATTACTGTGCTGAGTGCTATATATTTATCTTGTGTAAGCCCATCACTCTTAATTATCTAATCTCTACATTAACAGACTTATTCTGGTTTTGCCTGATGTTTCAGGAAATCTCACTTATAAACATGGTATCTTTTCTTTTATCACTTACTGTTCACAATTTCATGGGAACTGTGTGTGGGCAATGAATCTGTCCTAAGAAAATACATACTGATCAGTGTAGTACAAACTATCTTCCCTTGTCAAAATAAAAATGATAGGTGCTACTAGATAAAAAGCAAGCAGGTTTGATTATAGTCTTTACCTCTATGATGCACACTTTAGAGTCTACAGGATTCCTGTGAAAGTATAGCTCTCCGTGTTTCAATGTTTCAGCTTAATATATTCTTTATTTTTACATTGGGAGCATATTCTAAAAAAGACAGCATTTGTGTTGATATAGCTTGGCCCACTGGGTTCCAGAGAATTTCCTTGCCTTTATTACATGGGTAGCACATATAAATCTCAGACTACAAATTAAGGTTGGCAAGAAATATCACACTGTTTCCTCAAGAAATGTCACACAGTTTCCTCAAAGACAGAATAACTTTTTGAGTCTCTCAGTTCATCGTGTGGGAAAACACTTGATCGTAGCCAATCTGAGATAAATTCATCCATTCAGCTCAATGCCTTTCAGTCAAATGTTTTCTACTTCCAATTTATCACGGGTGTATGTCTAAGATTCAATTTCCAGTGGACCTCAAGTAGCATTAAGGCATTCATAGAAGTGAAGTAGGTGTAGAGGATAGTAAAGTAGAGCATAGTAATTCTCAGGCATCTGTCCAACCAGATAGCCTTTAAATTTATATAATCTCTCTGATCCTGAGCTTCAGTATTTATATGCTTTCATCTGTTATAAAATTCATGTTTATACTTTTCTCTAGGTACATAAAAGAAAGTTGCATGTGTTTTACCTTCATATGCTAGCCCCATGTCACCACTTCTGTATCACTGTTTGAAGGGAGAAAATAATTGGTTGCGTCTAACTTTTCCATCTGGGTCATTTCCATTTCTTTGACATTGTCCCAGACTCTGATGTAGACCTACATATCAATGATTTCCCCCACCCCAAGTGGTCTTTTATAGGTTGAACTGTACAAACCCCTGCAAACAAACTAACAAACAAAAAATGATATATTAAGATCCCAAGCCCTAGTACTTGTAAATATGAGCTCATATGAAAATCAGATCTTTATATATGATTTAAGTAAAATGGGCCCTGGCCCAACATGACTGATGTCCTTATAGGATGATATGTAAAGACACACAGGGAATGTTAGCCATGCAACTTCATAGGCAGATTTTGAAATTATGACTCTAAATAACCTTGGAATATTTGTGGTTAATCCATCTCTATATGCTAAGAAAAAGAAAGGAAGGATACTACTTAGAATCTTAGAGAAATGTCCTGCTGGCATCTTGGTTTTATATTTCTAGACTACAAAACCATGAATTAATTTATTTTAGTCAGCAGTTTATGGTACATTAATTATTATAGCAGCATTTGAAAATATAGATGATGTTTTTGATGATGAAGTTGAAGCTGAGAATTCTAAAATTCATTAATTATTTGACTACCTGTTTCATCACCCTGGGAATTAGTTTGAGGAAGACGTAATTTGAAGACATATTATAGGCTTTTTTATTGTCCCCCCCACCTTGGGGCATCACCAACTTCTAAATGTTTTTCCTTTGGCTTTATCTCTATTCCAATTCTAGATTTTCACTTAGACAGGGTTCATAGAAAAAACATTATCAGACTTATCATTTGTTCTCCAGTGTCTGTTGTTTTTTGTATAAACGTTATTCCTTGGACAGCTATAATTCTGGTCATCCTACTCAAAGCCACATTTCCTACAACTTAGTAATATTATTCTTCAAAAAATTATCATCTATTTCACAAGCAATAAATTGAAATTCAAAGGCTGAGAAGTTATTCACTTTGTCTTTTTCTACTTAGTCATCCTTTCCCAAGTGGTATAAGCACAAGTGGGAAAGACAAAGGGCAAAACAATATATAAAGTTGCTTTGATTTTTTTTCCAAAACATTGTATCACGGTATAGAAAATTTTCTGAAGTTATTGTACCAGGTTTAGTGATTTGGCTTACTAACAGTGCATAGGTTTCATCAGCCATCTTAACTTTTTGGTTAATTTATAACTGAAGCTGCCTATTCTGTCAGTACTCCTTCAATAGTGGAATCTTACTTGGACCATTATGAAAATGGAAATGGAAATTACAATGTATCACTTTCTTCTTTATAAAGAAAGCTAAGAAAGCATCAGGGGAAGTGTTTGTTTTGGAGTGAAATTTTAGACTGTGCTTTACATTTCACAGGGGATATATATTGTTTAGGACTTCAAGTTAGCATTAACCCAAAGATCAAGGATTACCGGATTCTTGATATTGACACACTTCTACACAGACACTGTAGGTAAGATATGCACATAAGAGAAATCAACACAAACAAACATTGAAATCCATAGCTTTTGAGTTAGAGTTGCACATAGAATTCTAATGAACTAGACTGAGTCATGTGAAAGAGTCTATGTATATGAATTACATTCTTTGGCGTTGGTAGTAGACTTTCTGTTGACAGCTTTGCATAATTCCAGGTCTTCCACATTATTTTCTGTGCTGCTGAAGATGTAGCTATAGATATTATATATCAGCTTTTCTGACAGTTTAGTTTTTAGGAAGGAGACCAAGAGCTGGCTCAACAGCTCTCCTGTTCTTTTATTTTTTGGGGTGGTCAAGGGAACCTCAGCTTGATTTTCCTTACCTACATTCCTGGAAGAATATTTTCGTTAAAGCTATGAAGTGATATATGATAGACTGAAAATTTAAAGTAAAGAGATAGAGAATTTAATTTTAACCTTCTCATTAATTAATTGTTACATTGGTTATGTGACATTATTACTGAAGCTCAGTGCCTGTGTGACTCCACCACTGTTTCTTCCTGGAGGCTATTTTCTTTCTTTCCTCCTTCTCCTTCTCTTCTCCTTCTCCTTCTCCTTCTTCTTTTAGACAGTTAGAGAGGCATATAGAGATACTTGAAGTACTGCTCCACTGTGAGGTTTCCCTCTTGTAGCAGGGACTTGGACTGGGGTCTTGACCCTGGATTCACATGATCATTTACACATGATAGTATTTGTGCTGTCCTAGGTCTACTGATACCTGGCACTACTTTAAAAAAAAATGATATTGACTTAGAATTTACTCAGATTAGCCCTTACTCCTAGTAGCTCTTATACAGGAAAGGGGGGGGGGGTACTTGGTATAGACATCTTATTTCAATAGGGAGATTCCATACTTTAGAGTGCTCACATTCGAATGAGTAGAAACTGCAAGATTGGGTAGGGGTAGATAGCATGACTCTTATGCCTGAGGCCCCAAAGTCCTATGTTCAGTCGCACACACCTCTATAAGCCAGAGCTGAGCAGTGCTCTGGTAAAAGAAAAAGAAAGAAGAAAAGAACACAGAAAAGAACACAGAAAATGCAACATTTAACATAAATGAATGTTAATCTTATAAGTCCTTACAAAATACTGCTGGGTAAGACTGATATTTTAAATGATATGCTTGCTTTGATCAGTGCAACTGAGCATTCCTTATTGCAGAACAAGTTGCCAAGTGATGGAGGAATGATGTTTAGTTATATGTTTTGTTCAGTCATCTCCATAGTACTATAAATTGATTATTGCTATTTCCGTTTTACAGATAATGTAAATGAGTTACCCAAGTCTGATCTTTTTTCTTCCTTCCTTTCTTCCTCTTTCTTTCTTTCTTTCTTTCTTTCTTTCTTTCTTTCTTTCTTTCTTTCTTTCTTTCTTCCTCTTTCTTTCTTTCCTTTTTTTCTTTCTTCCTTTACTATTGGATAAAGAGACAGAGAGAAATTGAAAGGTGAGAAGGAGGTAGAGAGGGAGAGAAACAGAGAGACACCTGAATCTCTACTTCACCATTCATGAAGCTTTTCCCCTGCAGGTGGGGAAGAGGGGCTTGAACCATGTCCTTGCACACTGTAGTGCATGTGCTTAACCAGGTGCACCACCGCCTAGCCCCAGTTCTGATCTTTTAGTTAAAAACTGTACTTTAATCTAAGTTTCTATTCAAATCCAACTTTCTGTTTGTCATACTCCAGCCAATTGACCTATTTGTTATCTCTAATAAAAAAATTTAAAAAATAAGGTAGCTCCCTACATAGCACCTTCTGTGCTCTTCTTAGATGTTACTGATTTGATTATACACTTAAACTGCCTCACCTCTCAGACAGTGTGTTCTTTTCTTCACAAAATGGGGATAATTACTGCTGGCTCCTAGACACTTCACAAGAATAGTTTCAGGTTTAATTAGAAAATGAGCAATAGTTTTAGAAACCTTAGTGCATCCTTGGATATTAATGGACTGAACTATTTTCAGCCAATTAATTAGACAGTCCTTTTTTACATTCCAATTCAAATCTTCAATCATATCTCTAAATGTACTTCACATCAGGAGCCCTGTTGGGACTTTTCTTCTTTCTATTACATAAACTTATTTGGGGGAGAACTTCCATTTCACCCTTTACTGGAATTTTTCAGATTGCAATGCTAAAAATTCAGGATTCTCCAGGGGGAAATAGTTAATTATTTAATAAATGTTATTTATTTTAATTTCTTCATATGTATATTGTGTTATGTGATATATATGCACATATACATGAAATACTTGAAAATACAAGGCTTAAGGGAATCATAACAAAGGCATTAACCGCTTAGGAAAATAGTTCTCTGTAGTTATTTTTTTAATGGCATTTAATTTAATCTTCACCTAACCCTGTGAAATTTAATGTGCCAATTTTGTTTTATTATTTTTATTTTATTAGTTATTTAATATCGATTTACAAAATGATTATGTCCACAGGGGTATACTTCTTTTTTATTATTATTATTAAATTAAGTGCTTAGATTGAAGGAACATTTACTCAGCCTATGGTCTGTGCATTAAAAAGTTTGACACATTCAATCAGTTTTTCCCCCTCTCATATTTATTAAATAGTGATTTATGAGACTACAAGGTAATATATCAATGTGCATCAATGGTACATCAGCACCATTCCCACCACCAAAGGACTGTTTGGGTCCTCCTTCCCCCATCTCCTGGCATTGAAGCTGAACATCTACTCTTACCCTCCACCCAGAGATTTTACTTTGGTGCCTTATTCTTCTATACCACCAGAGTTCTGAATCCCCAGTCTCCCCACTGCAAGCCAACACAGTTCTCCTGAGGTTGCAGAGATGGGCCAACCATCATCTCTACAACTATCTGAATACACTTATGTCAGGAAATTGTGAGGATGTGGTTGAGCTCTGCAGGGCTCACAAACCACACTGCATTCCTGATACTCTGGCCTATCTACATAATCATTGTTTTGCCTGAAAGATCCCAACCCATTCCATTCCTTTGATCTATCTTCTTTCTACCCTCAAGACCCTCCCTGCCTGCAGAGTATCATTAATCCTACCAGTTAAAACCCTTGCAACAGTTGCTAAGGAAGTTCCTACCTTTCCAGCCCCATTTTGCCTTTCTCCACTCCTTTCCAAGCCATTTCCATTTCCGACTTGCCACTTCCAGGTCTGTCTTTTTAAAAGCCTTGGCTCTCTGATCAATAAAGATACTGCATTTTCTCATGCCTCATGTTTGGTTCCTGAGTCATCTCCCTCGCATCACTGAGTGAGTAGTAGCCCAGGCTGGCTCTGGTGGCATTCTCTCCAACCCAGAGAGTACACGCCCAGGAAGACATACCCCCATGCTAGCCCAGCACACTTATACTTAATTTCCCCTTTTTTCTTCCAGGTCCAGTCCTCTCTTCCCCTCCAAGCCACTCTTATGACATTATACTTTCAAATGTCCTTCTCCTTTTCCTCCTTTCTCTCTGGGTGCTGATGGAGCTGGAGTTCCTCTTCTTCCTATCATTTATCCCCCACTGGGAGTATGGATCAAGATTATTTTGGGGGTGAAAAAGGTGGGAGTTCTGGCTTTCTGTAATTGCTTCTTCACTGGACCTGGGCATTGGCAAGTCAGTCCCTATCTCCAACCTATTTCTATCTTTCCCTAGTGGGCTAGAGCTATGAAGAAGCAAGGTTCCAGGACAACTGTGACCATTTTATAGCTTAAAAAAATTCTGAAACTTAAGGATATAAGTATTTTGCTCAAGATTATATAGCTAGAAAGTATAGCAGAACAAGGGCTAAATTACCCATGACAATCCCTAAGTTTTAGCCAGTACACTACACAATTTACAGGGAATTTCCAGGAAATAGTCAATAATAGGTGTGAATAATATTATTCTAAATAAAAATTTTGCTCAGAGTTGTTTAATCAGAAAATGTCTTTGAGTCAGGTGGTAGCACAGCAGGTTAAACACACATGATGCTAAGCACAGGGACCAGTGTAAGGATCCTGGCTCAAGCCCCTGGCTCCCCACCTGCAGGGGAGTCACTTCACAGGTGGTGAAGCACATCTGCAGGTGTCTGTTTTTCTCTCCCCCTCTCTGTCTTCCCCTCCTCTCTCCATTTCTCACTGTCCTATCCAACAACGATGACATCAATAACAACAATAATAAAAAACAGCAACAAGGGCAACAAAATGGAAAATAAATAAAATTAAAACATAAAAATAAAAAAAGAAAATGTTCAACTGGAATGAGATTTAAACAATTTAGCCTGGACCTAGTCAAATCAGGAAACACAGATTCATAAAATTTGGCAACTCAGTAACCCTTTATTTGGTGCAGGTTTACACAGAGATGACCTCACAAGTTTTCTGCCAATCTGGTGATTCACTATATTCTCCTTATTGCACAGCATGAGGATGTCTTATGTCTCCATACACAGCACTGCCAATGAAACTGCAAGAAAGTATACTTTAAAAAGAACCTTTCAAATTTCATTCTTTAGTACTTGTGTGAGCAGAATGCAAATGGTGTCAATTCCATTATCTTCTGCACAGAATGTCCCCTTCTCAGGGCCAAATCAGGGATAGGAAATATGGATCTGTGCCCCAAGTATCTCAAGGGCAGCTGGCCACTTCTATTTCAAGATCCCAAACACCTGCATTTGCTCAAAAGCCAGAGCCATTTCAGACGAGACTTTGGAAGTCATCAATATACTGCATACTTACTGTGGATTTGAGAACCTTGAAATGTCAAGTTTTAGCTTGAGGCCAAGTTGAATTTGTGAGCCCTCAGACTGATGGGTGATGAGATCATTTACATTGGATTATACCTCTGGTGTATGAGCAATTCAGTAAATGATGAATACACTGGGAATTACTACAGTACATCTGCTGGACAGTTTTATAAAATAGCTCTCTTAGCTCACCTCCTAGGTGTGCAGTCTTCAATCAGGAAACATATTTGAAGCAGGAAATCAGTTCACAAGCCTTGGGCTGTGTCATCTGCTCCTGTCTCTTTTGCAGAGGGTAATTTTGTCCACTGTCAATATTAGAAAGTAGACAACTACAGGCTAATGATTCATGACTAGAACATCAGGCACTCCAAAGTTACAGCGGACCTTTTGCTGACTATCCTTAGGAATTCATTAACATGTTTAAAGAAAGTGAGAGAGGAAGGAGGAGAGAGAATGAGGAGGGATGAACATTTCTCAGATACTATTAATGAAAACTAATACAGGAATTATTGGAGTTAGAAATAAATGTAGGAAATGCTTATTAAAATGTTTTGCAGTTAGAGAACCTTCCATATATGCTTGTAATTATTTTTAACAATTCTTTCTTTCTTTCTCTCTTTGGCTCTTTTCCTCCTTTTATCATTTCTACTTTTCATTCTCTTTTATATACTATTAAATTTCTCCTAAATTTAAATACAGTGTGTTTACCACATTGTTCATCTTTTAATGGAGTTATAGACATGCAATGTTGAAATGTGTATGTGCAATGCCCAAAAAGGCCAATTATAAGGAAAGGGAAGCTTCATATAATAAAGTCAAAATTAGTAAAATAACACCAATATATAGGATGAAACTCATTAAACTTTGTGCATATGTAGTCAATTTATTGTAGTTGTTCCCAGTTTTTTTAATCCCATTTTTGTATTCAACCATTTTTTCTCTTATCTTTTCCTCTTTTTCAATAGCACCAACTATTTCTTTCAAAGAAATGTTATTCATCATTGCATTATTGATAGTAAAGATATGAACAAAAGAAGCTGTAAAAGTTGAGTAGTTTGTATGTATTACATTGAAAAATCTTTGTACTGTCTGCCAAGGCTGAACAATTCTAACTGATCTTAATCTGGAAATCAAATTGCCTCCCATCCCTACTGATTATGCAGAAGTGGTGTCTTTAGTGTTGGCTAGAGTTTCACTGTAAGTCTTCAGAACCAAGAAAAGTGACTTGAGGCAGAAAATTATCTAACTTATATTAGTCTCTTTCAGATTCTATCTTGTGTCTTTGCTTGAGACTACATAGCTTGAAGATTGATCATATGTGATATATATATATATATATATATATATGGCAAATATAATATAATATTGAATTTCTTTGGAAGGTTGAATAGAAAAAATTAGAACTCAACTTTATTTTTAATTTGCCCTGTCCTATTTTGCTATGTGACCTTAGCAAAGGCATTTAACAATCCTGTCTTTACTTTTCTTCATCAGTATTGAGTGAATACAAAGGAGTTACAGGGATGTTAAATTATTAAATTATCCACCTTATTTGGGGAATAATTGTTTTAAGGACTTAATAAGAAAAGGACAGGAATTGAATTGACTTTTACAGTTGCTCTGGAATAAAAATTCATTACTCCCAGTAATACATTTAAACTACCAGGATACATATTTCAAATGATTCTCCTTCAGAAGATGCTGAACCTTATAAAATATAGAGCCTTCATATATATATATATATATATATATATATATATATATATAGTGTAAGGACGTTTTATGATTAATAGTTCTACCTAATCTGTGTAACAATTTAAATTTGATAATGATAATAAAACTCATCATCTGCTACTTTGTGGATGGAGGGAGGTATTCTTAGGCTGAAAAGAAATAAGCCCCCTCAGGTTGAAATTCTGCTTGGCTTAGAGAACAGTTGCCCAATATTGGGTGGGAATATCTTGGAAAAATGAGCAGAATGTCTAGCTTTATCAATATAGATGGGTAAAAGGAAGATGAAAGGCTTTAAGAAAAACATAGACATGTTAAACAAGAATCTTTTAATTTTTAATGTATTCTTTATTGGGGAATTAATGGTTTACAGTCAACAGTAAAATACAATAGTTTGTACATGGGTAATATTCCTCAGTTTTCTACATAACAGTTCATTCTCCTCTAGGTCCTCCTCCACCATCATGTAAATCTTTTAATTTTTGAGGTGGAAGTTTAAGCCTGAGGTTCTGAGGCCACAGGTTCAATCCCTAGCACCACCATAAACCAGAACTGAGTAGCACTCTGGTCTTTCTCTATGTATCTCACATATATACACACATAGACTCAGTCTCTCTCTCTTTAAAACAAGTAAGATACATTTAAAAAATAAGGCAGTTTGCCTTTGTTAAATTTTTTATTATTGCTTGAGTTCCTTAATTCTCAAATTAGTCTCTGCCATTTCTGAAATATTTTTTAATGTTATGCCACACACTTTTTGCTAATTTAAACTAATTTGAATAAAGTTCTTTATGTTTGTATTAGAAAATAGTTTGGAGAGGAACTGGTCAAGTTTAAGTTAATTTCTATGCATTTGGATATAGATTGTGCTGATCACACACACATACACACACACACATATGCAAAGTGAATGTAATCTTCAAACCTCTTCTTTCTACTTACAATTTACTTCTTGACTCTTTAGAAGAACAAATTCCTTGAAATATTTTTTGAGATGTAATGATGATAGAATTTGAAAACTAAAGGGTTTTTATTTGTTGCCTCAGGCATATTAAAATAATGGGAAAGGGTCCCTTGAAGCCATTAATTTTATATCAATTTCTGGAGCCTTTTGTATCTTTTCTCAGTATACTTGGAAAGAGAAAATTCACTTTTTCCCCCCAAGGCTCTCAAGGCTGAGTCTGGTTGATGTACCTCAAAGAAATAATAACTCTCCCATCACAATATTAAAATGATGCAGTAGAGAGTACTTTCTCTAATAATTTATTACTCAAAATGTGGTGCCAGCCTGGAGATTAGCAAGGGAGAACATAAAATTTTATTTAAGTTTTTGTTAATTTAAAATGTCTAATACTCTCTAATTTATTTATTATATATGGGAAGGGGGATAACAGTAACCTCAAAGGCTATGAGGTCTGCACACTATTGTATTCAGTGTGTAACATACATCACCAGTAGGACAATGAAAAGGTTTAATGCTCCAATTAAAAAAAAAAATGCTTGTAAGACTCACAAAAACAAAAGTCCTGAATAGAGAGAGCATGAGTGCAATGTATCTAAGACACAGACAAAACTGACTGGCCTGTAGATAACAGAAGAGAAACTCAATACATACTATTTTTTTATTAAAATACTTTAAGAGCAATGTTTTTTTCCCCCATCTGTATAATGAAGCAAATAATGGTTTATCATTCCAAATGGGTCCAAAGCACCATGTCACCGAGTACATGAAGGCTCTACAATGGCCCAGTGATGGAATGAAGACCAAGCTCTAGGCTTCACTCCATTCATATATTTATGAGGGCCAAGGGATTTCCTCAGTTGCAATCTTTGTGTATTACAGTAAAGCTTTAGCATAATTTCTGGAACACAGTAGTATTTCCAATAAATGTTATTGTTATTTTGTTATTTGTCATTTGGTGTTAAATCATGAATGGCATTTTACTGTGATACGTTTATTAATTTAAAATCACCATTAACTTTCAATTCAACCTAAATTCCAAGAGAGTAGGTGACTTCTTAGTAGCATGTTTTTTACTGTCTCTCTGTAAAATGTAAATGGAGTCTTATGGCAACCAGTTAATCAAAAAATCCTATATTAAAATGTTATTTATATCAAAATTATCTGGCTTCACATGTCAGTAGTATATTTTGTCTGAATTATCAGAAAAATTATCTTTATTTCTGCATTCAACTCTGCAAAAAAGTATGGGAGTGCCATGTCCTCTGTAAGATACAACTAGATTTCTTCAGGGTGAAGTGTGACCAAGTTAGCTGCCTATCAAGCATTTACGGTCTGTTCAGAGATGATGCTTCTGAAGCTAAGAATTTTTTTTTATTTATTTAAAAAAGGAGACATTAACAAAACTATAGGATAAGAGGGGACAACTCCACACAATTCCTACCACCAGATCTCCGTATCCCATCCCCTCCCCTGATAGCTTTCCCATTCTTTATCCCTCTGGGAGTATGGACCCAAGGTCATTGTGGGTTGTAGAAGGTGGAAGGTCTGGCTTCTGTAATTGCTTCCCCGCTGAACATGGGCGTTGACTGTTCGATCCATACTCCCAGCCTGTCTCTCTCTTTCCCTGGTAGGTCGGGGGCTCTGGGGTAGCAGAGTTCCAGGACATATTGGTGGGATCACCTGTCCAGGGGAGTCTGGTCAGCATTATGATCGTATCTGGAACCTGGTGGCTGAAAAGAGACTTAACATACAAAGCCAAACAAATTGTTGAGCATAAGCTAAGCATTTCTGAATGATGCTAGTTTTTTCAAAGATGTAATGATTAAGGGTTGTAAAGACAGTACTCAGTTGTTTAATTAGTTTTAATCAAAAGTACCTTAAATATCACATAAATGTACCTTTAAAGTCCTAACCCTTAGAAGCTTATCTGAAAATTTTGTTTCATATCTTCCATAGTTTAAAATATCCTCTTTTAAATACTTTACTTTCACCTAATGATACTGACATCATGTTTTTAGATGATAACTCAAATAGCAATGAATTGGCCATTCAGAGCAATATAAGCAGTAAGCCAGATTGTGAAAGTATGACTCAGTTCAGGGTAGAGTCAGGGAGGAAGGGACATAATAAGAAAACATTCTCTGATGTGTTTAAATATTCATGACTTTATTAAAACATTTAAAAAAAATGTGTCTCTAAGCACCAGATTCTTAATGTGCATATCAGAAAAAGCAAAGCACTAAAAAAACATACATATTGTCATGGAATTTGCTTAAAATATCCCAAAAGTAAAGCTTATTGTTTTTGACAGATATATAAAAGTTTCTTTCATAAACTAGCATATTTAAAAAAAGAAGTTATCCTTTGAGAGTTATAATCTATAAAAGTCAACATATAATGGAATAGTGAAGTGACATTGAGGTTGCAATATGATTCATAAAATGACTCAGGTGGTAAGCTGACTGTGATGAATTTTTCAAGTCAACTTCACTGGTCATGAGCACCAGATCATTTCTGGGCATACCTGTAAAGGTATTTCTGGAAGAAATGAGCATTTATTTTTATTTTACTTTATTTTTAATTTTTGGTGAACTTAGTGGATTGCTTTCTACAAAATGCACAAGCATCACATAAGCTGTAGAGGACCCAGCAGAACAAAAGAACAAAGAAAAAGGAATTCACCCCCTATTTTCTTAACTCATTCAGGAGTTGAGTAGGACAAACCATGGACTTTCACATTCTCTAGTCCTCTGACTGAGATTCCTCCATTCTTCTTGGCTCTCAGAACTTTACGCCCAGAATTGTGCCATTTTTTTCCTAGGTCAAAGTGATTTGTAGGATTTCTCAGCCTCTATGCTAAGAGCCAATTTGTATATGTACCTAGCAATTTCTGCTTATTTGGAGAACTTTGGGTAACACATAGACTTATCATATTAGCATGTGTAAACATTGAATTACTTAGAAAAAATTAATCAACCGTGGCAAAGAGGAAAAGGGAATTCCCATACAGCCTTCAGTCAGCATTTTTAGTGTTTTAATTTTGTTAGTAATGCAACTCAAACTATGGGTAGCTATGTTTAGTCAATTCAGGTTAATACTAGTAATTGTAATAGCTAGGTTATGCTGATTTCATCAGAAGAAAGCTAGTAGATGGTACTATCTGAAGGGCTGCCTAAGTGTTCTTATAAAGTCAGCTGTGCCTCACCCATGTTAAAGAATCCCCTCAGGTAAGGACACCCTCAACTCTTATGGGACAAGGATATAAACCTGAAAATTTCACAAAAGTTATGAGAAGAGCATGAATTAATTTTATTTATCTATTTCAAAGCCATTTTTGTGATTAGTATTGGTTTACAGGATTTTAAGATTACAGGATATAGTTCCACATGGCACCAACAACCAGAGTTCTAAAGTGCTCATAATCTCCCAACTATAACCGCTATAGTTCTTAGTTCTCACAATGTCTGAGAGACAGCCCTTCCTCCTACTCCTCCTCCTTCTGCTTCTTCTTCTCCTACTCCTCCTGCACCTATCTGCCTTCCTCCCTTCCTTCCTTCCTTCCTTCCTTTCTACCTTCCTTCCTTCCACAGATTCATGTTTAATTTAGAAGAGTTAATTTTAAATACCTGACAATCTAAAAAAGACCATTGTTTATTATAGCACAGATCCAGAAAAATTACCTGTCCTTTTCCCTGCCTTTCTATTTATCCTGTTTAAACTTAGGTCAAAGAAGAAAAAAAAAAAAGCTGTGTTTGTGAAAAAGGAAGAGAAGGACTGAAATGGTAGGGGTTAGCAGACAATAAACAAAAACAAAGCCCTAGATCTCATGACTGTCATCTTTCTTCCTAGCCATAAGAGGACATTTAGAATTTTGATTATGACTTGAGACTGAGCATGATAATTATGGAAGTATAGTAACATTTTTTAATTAAAAGGATAATAAAGTCTTATCGCTTCACAACAAATGAAGAAGTCAGAGCTAGCTTGATTTTTTTTTCAGAAACAGAGAAGTACATTTAGAAGAACAGAAAGCAAAATAAAATTGAGTTCTATTTGACATAATGTGCACATAAAATGATGGAAGCTTATTGAAAGGTGATGAAGGGAGATAGGGGACTTACTTATTCATAAACTATACTGCAAAGCCTCATGGATAACTGAAAAGATATTTTAGACTATACTGCAGGTTTATTGGTCAGTTGACATACTGAATATCATGCTATTATCATGATTCACTTACTCTTTTTCTAGACTTCTGTTCATATTTGATGTTTCTGTTGTTACTAGCTCACCACATGCCTGCTTCTCAGTATTCACCTGTCCACTTGATGACTTCTGATAATTCATAAGTTTATCACCCTACTATCTTGTTCTACTTCTTAGGAATCATTTCCATGATACTCTCCATTAACTCACTCTTGCCTTGTGCTCTGCTGGTATAATCATGGCTTTTCTCTATTGTTGGGTTTTCTTTTAAGCTCCTTGAGTTCCAACACTTGAAACTAAATTTTACACTCAGAGGGTTAAGGGTCCTTCAAGTGTAGCTAGAGTGTCTAATGTAGTACATGCTACATAATAGAAATTCAATAAATTTCTTAGTGAGTAAATTAAAAAAAGGACAAATATCGGTTCTTGGAAGATGGTGGACTGAGAAGCTGCTAGTGGCTTGAGCTCTGATCACATCTTCTGGAAACGGTAGGATTTTCTGCCTTTAGTAGGCCAGTCAATAAGGGGTCCTAGCAGTGACACCAAGGAGGTGACTATAACTTAATTTGGGTTAAGAATTAGAGTAGAGGTGGCACGGACTAGCAGGCAGGCTGCTCCAGACTTCCCAGGTGGCGGTGGGCAAGGCGGGTGGGCCAGGCACTGTCCTCGGCCCGGGAAGGCAGCTCCTCGGCCGGTTGCAGAGTGCTGCTGGGCGGCCGGCAGAGGACCGGAAGGGAGCACAGTAGCTTGGGGGATTTCTCTTGGGAGTCTCCGGGGACCACCGTGACCCTGAGGGCAGATCCGAGGACATCTTGAGTACAGCTCTCATTGGATCAAAAGGACTTGGAGCTAGTTTTCATTTTTGAGAAATCCTTTAAAAAAGCTTTGGGTGGGGAGGGTTTCCCGGAAGACGGCAGACTGAGAAGCTGCTCGTGGCTGAGCTCTGACCACATATCCTGGAAACGGTAGGATTTTCTGTCTTTAACAGGCTAGCCAATAAGGGGTCCTAGTGGTGACACCAAGGAGGTGACTATAACTTAATTGGGGTTAAGAATTAGAGTAGGGAAAAAAGGGGAAATTTTTTTTTTCTTCCTTTTAATTTTCAAGCATACCTCCTTCCCCGACCACACCCCATAACCAGTCCCTGGGGACCAGCTCATAGCAGGATCCCCTGCTGGGAGCTCCTTTTCTTTACCAAATTCCTGTCCCACCAGGGAGTATCATTAATTCTAAGTCTATACCCTTCTGAAATCTCTGGCCTTTTTACTTTCTAAGTAGCCAACCCCCCCACCTCACCCCGCATAGCTAATTAAATAATTTAAAATAAATACATTAAAAACAAAGAAACCCTTTCCTTTCACTGCCCTTTTATAACTGTTCTTTTTCTTATATTTTTCTTTTTTTTCTCTCATCTTTCTTTTTTTTATTTTTCTTTTTCTTATTCTTGTCATCCTTTCTTCCTTAATCCTACAGCTTCCAAAGTCACAGCCCCCAACCCCACACCACCAAACAGTGTGCTTTTTTGAATTCACTGATACAAATTAGGGAATTTCCTTTCACTGCTCTTTAATTACAGCTCTTTTTCTTATCTTTTCCATTTTCTCTCTCTTGTCTCTCTCTCTCTTTTTTTTTAATATTGTCATACACTTCTTCCTTCTTCTTTGCCTTTCTGAATTTGTGAATTATTTTGGGGAAGAAATCAGACTCAGAGTGGACTCTCTATGCGTGTATCTCTGCTCTAGTAACCTTTCCCCTCTTGTTACCCCTAGAATATACAGTGGGTAGTAGATTTGCATAACTGTCTATTCTTGCTATCCTTTCTTTCTTTTCTCTTTCTTCACTGGGATTTGGTTACTATTTTTTCACGGACTGGAGAAATTTTTTGGCTAACTGGTAATGATTAAACTACTTCAATACTTGCTTCAGTTGCTACTGTAATTCCTGAGGTTGGTGAGTGCAATTGTCATAAAGGTATTTAGTACAGTGTTACGTGTATTCAAGACACAACAGCTGAGGAACAACAGAGCATAAAAAAAGAAACATAAATCAAAAAAATGGGTAGATCAAAAACAAATAAAAATGCTACTCCAATGAGTGAAGACAATAGCCCAGAAGAAACTACAAATCAGCCAGAAGTAACCATAAATAAGAAAAGTATGCAAGCAATAATAAACTTATTAATCACAGAAATGAAAACAATATTGGAGGAAAGGAATGGCAGTATTAGGGAAACAACAGTTGAGACCCCCAAGGAAAATACTGATTATCTTGAGGCAATTAGAGAACTGAAAGCTGAAATAGCTGTAATGAAGAAAGAAGCTGAGGCAAGGGAAAGCAGACTAACAGACGCAGAAAACAGAATTAGTCAGACAGAGGATGAGTTAGAGAAAACGAAGAAAGAGGTGAAAGAGCTTAAAAAGAGATTGAGAGACACTGAAAACAACAACAGAGACATATGGGATGATCTCAAAAGAAGTAACATTCGCATAATTGGCCTACCAGAGGAAGAAAGAGAGGAAGGGGAAGCAAACATTCTAGAGGAAATAATAGAAGAAAACTTCCCAGACCTGAATAACAGAAAGGACATCAAGATTCAAGAGGCCCAGAGAGTACCAAACAGAATCAACCCAGACCTGAAGACACCAAGACACATCATAGTCACAATGAGAAGTAAGGATAAATAAAGGATCCTAAAGGCTGCAAGAGAGAAACAAAAAGTCACATACAAGGGAAAACCCATAAGATTATCTGCAGACTTCTCCACTAAAATTCTAAAAGCCAGAAGGGAATGGCAAGATATCTATCAAACACTGAATGAAAAAGGGTTTCAACCGAGGATTATATATCCTGCTAGACTTTCATTCAAACTAGATGGAGGGATCAAAACCTCCTTAGACAAACAACAGTTAAAGGAGGCAACTATCACCAAGCCGGCCCTGAAAGAGGTTCTAAAAGACCTCTTATAAACAAGATCATCACTATAATTCAAATGTTCCTGGAAACAAATGAAAATGAAGACACAACCTATCAAAATATTTGCGACACAGCTAAAGCAGTACTGAGAGGGAAACTTATAGCCATACAATCACATATTAAAAACCAAGAAGCTCAAATGAACGACCTTACTGCACACCTCAAGGACTTAGAGGAAGAGGAACAAAGGAACCCTAAAGCAACCAGAAGGACAGAAATCACTAAAATTAGAGCAGAAATAAACAACATCGAAAATAAAAGAACCATACAAAAGATCAATGAAGCCAAATGTTGGTTCTTTGAAAGATTAAACAAAATTGACAAACCCCTAGCCAGACTCACCAAACAAAAAAGAGAGAAGACTCAAATTAATAGAATTATAAACGATGGAGGAGATATCACAACTGACACCACAGAAATCCAGAGAATCCTACGAAACTTCTATAAAGAACTATATGCCACCAAGCTAGAGAATCTGGAAGAAACTGAACAATTCCTAGAAACATATGCCCTTCCAAAACTGAACCAAGAAGAACTACAAAATCTAAATGAAACAATCACAGACAAAGAAATTGAAACTGTTATTAAGAATCTCCCCAACAACATAAGTCCTGGACCAGATGGCTTCACTAACGAATTCTACAAAACTTTCAGGAAAGAATACCCATACATCTTAAGCTTTTCCATAAGATTGAAGAAACAGGAATACTCCCTTCCACCTTCTATGAAGCCAACATCACCCTGATACCAAAAGCTTATAGGGACACAACAAAAAAGGAAAACTACAGACCAATATCTCTGGTGAACATAGATGCCAAAATATTAAACAAGATCTTGGCCAACCGGATACAGCAACATATCAAAAAGATTGTTCATCATGACCAAGTGGGATTAATCCCAGGAATGCAAGGCTGGTTCAACATCCATAAGTCAATCAATGTCATTCACCACATCAATAAAAGCAAAGCCAAAAACCACATGATTATCTCAATAGATGCAGAGAAAGCCACTGACAAGATCCTACACCCATTCATGCTCAAAACTCTACAAAAAATGGGAATAGATGGGAAATTCCTCAAGATAGTGGAGTCTATATATAGCAAACCTACAGCCAACATCATACTCAATGGACAGAAGCTGAAAGCATTCCCCCTCAGATCGGGGACTAGACAGGGCTGTCCACTGTCACCGTTACACTTCAACATAGTATTGGAAGTTCTTGCCATAGCAATCAGGCAAGAGAATGCAATAAAAGGAATACAGATTGGAAGGGAAGAAGTCAAGCTCTCACTATTTGCAGATGATATGATAGTATACATAGAAAGACCTAAAGAATCCAGCAGAAAATTCCTGGAAGTTATTAGGAAATATAGCAAGGTATCAGGCTACAAAATCAATGTACAAAAATCTGTGGCATTTCTTTATGCAAACAGTAAATCTGAAGAAGAAGACATCCAGAAATCACTCCCATTTACTGTTTCAGCAAAATCAATCAAATACCTAGGAATAAAGTTAAGCAAAGAAGTGAAAGACTTGTATGCTGAAAAGTATGAGTTGCTACTCAAGGAAATAGAAACTGATACCAAGAAATGGAAAGATATCCCATGTTCATGGATTGGAAGAATAAATATCATCAAAATGAATATTCTCCCGAGAGCCATATACAAATTTATTGCAATACCCATCAAAGTTCCACCAAGATTCTTTAAGAGAATCAAACAAACACTACAATCATTTATCTGGAACCTGAAAACACCTAGAATTGCCAAAACCATCTTGAGGAAAAGAAACAGAAATGGAGGCATCACGCTCCCAGACCTTAAACTATATTATAAAGCCATCATCATCAAAACAGCATGGTACTGGAACAAAAATAGGCACACAGACCAGTGGAACAGAATTGAAAGCCCAGAAATAAATCCCCACACCTATGGATATCTAATCTTTGATAAGGGGGCCCAAAGGATTAAATGGAAAAAAGAGGCTCTCTTCAATAAATGGTCCTGGGAAAACTTGGTTGTAACATGTAGAAGAATGAAATTGAACCACATTATCCCACCAGAAATAAAAATCAACTCCAAATGGATCAAAGACCTAGATGTCAGACCAGAAACAATCAAATACTTAGAGGAAAACATTGGTAAAACACTTTCCCACCTACACCTCAAGGACATCTTTGATGAATCAAACCCAATTGCAAGGAAGACTAAAGCAGAAACAAACCAATGGGACTACATCAAATTGAAAAGCTTCTGCACATCCAAAGAAACTATTAAACAAACAGAGAGACTCCTCAGAGAATGGGAGAAGATCTTCACATGCCAGACATCAGACAAGAAACTAATCACCAAAATATATAGAGATTCCAGCAAACTTAGCCGCAAAAAAGCAAATGACCCCATCCAAAAATGGGCAGAGGATATGAACAAAACATCCACTACAGAGGAGATCCAAAAGGCTAACAAACATATGAAAAACTTCTGTAGGTCACTGATTGTTAGAGAAATGCAAATTAAGACAACACTAAGATACCACCTCACTCCTGTAAGAATCGTATACATCAAAAAGGACAGCAGCAACAAATTCTGGAGAGGATTTGGGGACAGAGGAACCCTTTTACATTGCTGGTGGGAATGTAAATTGGTACAGCCTCTGTGGAGAGCAGTCTGGAAAACTCTCAGAAGGCTAGACATGGACCTTCCATATGATCCAGTAATTCCTCTCCTGGGGTTATACCCCAAGGACTCCAGAACACCCAACCAAAAAGAGGTGTGTACTCCTATGTTCATAGCATCACAATTCATAATAGCTAAAACCTGGAAGCAACCCAGGTGCCCAACAACAGATGAGTGGCTGAGAAAGCTGTGGTATATATACACAATGGAATACTATGCAGCTATCAAGAACAATGAACCCACCTTCTCTGACCCATCTTGGACAGAGCTGAAGGAATTATGTTAAGTGAGCTAAGTCAGAAAGATAAAGATGAGTATGGGATGATCCCACTCATCAACAGAAGTTGACTAAGAAGATCTGAAAGGGAAACTAAAAGCAGGACCTGATCAAATTGTAAGTAGGGCACCAAAGTAAAAACCCTGTGGTGAGGGGTAGACATGTAGCTTCCTGGGCCAGTGGTGGATGGGAGTGGGTGGGAGGTATGGGTCACAGTCTTTTGGTGGTGGGAATGGTGTTTATGTACACTCCTAGCAAAATGTAGACATATAAATCAGTAGTTAATTAATATGAGAGGGGAAAATTATTTGTATGTCTCAAAGTTTTTCAAAACACAAACTGAATCTTTTTAATATATAGTCTGTGTATTTGATATGCGGACTCTCTCAAAAGCCTAGACCAAGTAGATTAGAAGCATCCAATAGCACAGCTATATACAAGATACTGGATACTGTACAGCAAAACATAACAAAAGGACTTTTCAAAGTTAACCCAATTACCAAATAATGTGATGATAACATTAACTATCGATTGTCTTTTTGAACCCTAAGACAGCAGGAACCTCACATCTCCACTATAGAGCCCCTACTTCCCCCAGTCCTGGAACCCTTGGATAGGGCCCACTTTCCTGTATGCCTCTCCCAATCCATATCAAATAATATTGCATCCGCCGATCACAACCTAACCAACGCAACGATTGCCACCTCAACATGCTTCACCTCAGACTGTGTCCAGAGACTTCACGTGTGGAATGACAACCCTTCAGCTTCGTTACTCAGGTGAGACCTTTCCTTTTATATTACACTCTAATTTCATCTCAGGTGGTTCACTTTCTAACAAAGTCCCAAAACCTAGATATACACCAGTTTCTGTGAGAGAGAGCTTATGTTCACACGTATCCATAAACTACTGCAAAATATATACTGGAAAGCAGAAATACACTAGAGTTTGCAGTGAGTACCTCCCTAACACTTCCTCTCCACTATTCCAAGCTTTGGGTCCATGATTGCTCAACAATTTGTTTGGCTTCATATGTTAACTCTCTTTTCAATCACCAGGTTCCAGATGCCACCAGGATGCTGGCCAGGCTTACCTGGATTCAAGACCCCACCAATGTGTCCTGGAGCTCAGCTTCCCCAGAGACACACCCTACTAGGGAAAGAGAGAGGCAGACTGGGAGTATGGACTGACCAGTCAACGCCCATGTTCAGCGAGGAAGCAATTACAGAAGCCAGACCTTCTACCTTCTGCAACCCTCAATGACCCTGGGTCCATGCTCCCAGAGGGATAGAGAATGGGAAAGCTATCAGGGGAGGGGGTGGGATATGGAGATTGGGTGTTCGGAATTGTGTGGAGTTGTACCCCTCCTACCCTATGGTTTTGTTAAATAATCCATTCTTAAATAAAAAAGAAAGAAAGGACAAATATCTACATGACTGGAACCTAAAACTGAGTTTCCTAGAAAGTGAGTCTATTACTGTGTTTTGCTGAAATATCTATATGCAGACAGTCCAAGTGATTCTGTAGTCCCCTTGATTAATTTAATCAAGCCTTTATAAGCATAGCTTAATCACTGAAGTTTGGCATGTCTAAATTCTTGGATTTTTTTTTAAGTCATCACAGTGAGTAGTTTTAGGAATTTGTACTGTGAATCTAATAGGGAGGTTATATTTACTATCCTCTCATCCATGCAATAGCAAAGTGTCTTGTAAGAGAAAAAAGTGTACACGGGGTCCTGGCAATGGAGCACCTGGTTAAACGCACATATTTCCAAGCATGAGGAATAGGGTTTGAGCCTCTGCTCCCCACCTACAGGGGATCCACTTCATGAGCTGTGAAGGCCTTCAGGTATCTATCTTTCTCTCCCACTCTTTATCTCCCCATCCTTTCTCAAAAAAAAAAAAAAAGTGTACACTTGGTACCTTCTAGATAAGAAAAAGTTGTTTTTATGTTGAATAATCTTTCACTATCTAGTTGGTTGTCAAATGGTTATCAGAAAAGTATCAGGGATCCCTGTATACTACTGAACAAAGTATAGTGAAGATTGGTAATCTAGAATGTTTGTTAGAGTATCCTGGAAAGTCCAGTTGCTGCTTTTGCCAAGATATACTCCTAATTCAAGTTGGGGGACTAAGTGTTAAAACACTATCCTAGTATCTTTAAGCACTATAGAAATTCATGTTTGGCCCTGCTGAGCTCTAGTGTGCACTAGGCTCTCTAAGGTAATATCTCACAGTATAAGTGACTGGTTTACATCTACTCATCTGGCTTTAAAAATACTTTTTTTTTTCTGGGGCCAGGTGGTCGTGCATCTGGTTGAGCTATATTACCATGTGCAAAGACCTGGGTTCAAGCCCTTAGTCCCCACCTACAGAGGGAAAGCTTCACAAGCATTGGGGCGGTGCTGCAGGTATCTTTCTCTCTCTTTTTTTTTCTTTCTCCCCACCACCCTTCCTCCATTACTCTCTGTCTCTGTTAGGAATACAAAGAATAAGGGGGAAAATGGATACTGTGAGTGATGGAGTTGTCATGCAGGCACCAAACCCCAAAACAACTTCCCAACTCACCTCCATCAGTCTGACAGTTCAGTGTGATGGGATTATAGAGACCCGGGCAGTTGCATTTATAGAATTAGTGTCCCTTCAATACTACCTATGCCTCAATGTATCCAAACCATTGTCTTCAATTGCTTTTATTGAAGGATTGCGTTATAACATATTTAAGGTGAGGTGTTCATATTTAAGGTGAGGATCACTGGAAATTAACATGCTTGTCCTCTCTATCCTAATTCATGTCTTCTTCCTAGCCCTATGACCAAACCCTCTCCCCTTCAGCCTGTCATCACTGATTGTTTCACTTTATAGTTCAAAAGAATATTTTTCTTTTCGTTAGTTCAATTGTTTTCTCTATATGCTATATGTGATTGAAATCATATGTAGTGCTGACTTAACCTATATCTGTTTGACTTATTTGGATGTATCTCTTTGCCACAGTGCGCTCTAGGCTCACCCATGTCCTTGCAAACATGACTGTTTCAATGTCAAGATTTCATTCTTCTTTAATAGCTGGTATAAAGATACATAGTAAATATCTTTATCCGTTCTTTACTCATGGGTACTTAGATTGTTTCCAGTTCAGAGGCTTTCTTTGAAACGTCCTCATCGCTGGATTTGGTCTTTGTGTAAGGCCATTTCTAGTTTTCATAAAGAACTCAGCACCAGTCTTTTCCTGGATAGATCTGAAACTTTCTCCAATAGCTCCTTTGGGATTTTGCATCCTAGCATTCCTAATGCAAAGAACTATATTTGTTTTATGTAGACCAAGATTCTCTGACTTAGAGAGCACATATGGTTTGCCCAGCAGTATGCTAGACTCTGGAGTTCCTTTTGTGGTCATATTAACAGGAGCTTTTTCTAAAGAATAGCTCAGTATAGGGAACTGGTCCACTTCCTTTGAAATAAAAAGAGCTGATCCTTTCAAATCACTACATAGACTTCATTTCTATGCAGTTTTTATTTAAACAAAAGTATTTTTTTCTCACCTATAGGCACTGAAGTAGAACATACGTAGAAATCAGTCTAATCTTATATAATTGAATTTGATTAATCACAGCTATTTTTTGGAACTCAGAGTTCATTATATTTCATAATTAGAACATATTTTTTTATTACTGTTGTTATTGATGTCATTGTTGTTGGCTAGGACAGAGAGAAATCGAGAGAGGAGGGGAAGGCAGAGGGGGGAGAGAAAGATAGACACTTGCAGACCTGCTTCACTGCTTGTGAAGCCACTCCCCTGCAGGAGGGAAGCCAGGGGCTGGAACCTGGATTCTTACTCTGGTCCTTGTGCTTTGCGCCATGTGCGCTTAACCTGCTGTGCTACCGCCCAACTCCCCCATATTTTATTTTTTAACGTTTTTATTATCTTTACTTACTGGGTAGAGATATTCAGAAATTAGAGGGAAGGAGGAATAGAGAGGAAGACAGACAGAGAAATATCTGCAGCACTGTTTCACCACTCACAAAGCTTTCCCCCAGCAAATGGGAACATGGGGGCTTGAACCTGAGTCCCTGTGCCTTGTAACATGTGCACTTAACCAAATGCACCACCGCCCCAGCCCCCTATTAGAATATATTTTTAAATGAAAATAAATTAAATCCACAAGTTGAGATTAAATGAAAAAAATCTTGATTTTTTTAGTTGCAGGAAATACATATAAAGTTAATTTAAGGGAAAGCTATGCCTCTTGTTTTGAGGAAATTCAATATTTAATTCTTAAAAGTTTAAGTAATTGGGCTCCCAATTTTCTGAATCTTCTCTCCATTCTTTCTGCTTTTATTCCCTCAAGAAAAAAAAAAAAACACTTTCAACTCTGCAAAATCTTACCCCCACATTCTATTTCTCCTCACACTAAAAACACGATCTTTATCTCTATATTAGAAACAGTGAGATACCTATCTCTCTTGGCTTGGCTGTTTCATTTTTTTCTGGAGGAAAAAGCAACAACCAGTTATACACAGTCATAAATTAAGTTGACAAGCTGCATGCTGGAACCGTCACCAGAGCCCAAGTTGTTTCAATTGTTCCTGAGTTGAGTCTCTTCTTTGGGATGGAGCATTACATGCCCCAGTGGAAATTGTTTTCTTTTTATCTCCAGACTTACCAACAACACACTTTGTAAAGCAGGTTCAGCAGTTATATGCTTTTCTTCTTCAGTGGACTCATTATGCAAAAAACATCCCCCTTTGTTCATTTCAGTGAATGTATTCCCAGCATGGAGGCTGAGTTCACTGGTGGCCCATTCATCATCCACTGCACAGGGTTTCAGGTACTGAATTCTGAGAGCTGACAAGTTTCACAAGCTCATAATCTAGAAAAGTCCCCAATCCTTCCTTCAAGTCTCTATGCTACCTTTTCATGTGAATATTGTTCTGAACTGTGTTGTGATGTTCAAAGAGGTCATTCAGGGAATACAACTTATGAAATGATAGAACAGTGCATCTGAGAAATAGTCAAAATGTGGTCGCCTCTGAGTACACCTCTAGCTCTGCTCAGCTTATTATTTACCTTTTCTTTTCATTAAAAGAAAATGCAAAGACACACTTAGTCTGCACTTAGTTTACAGTAAGAATTTTAATTCACAGTGTTATACACATAATGATGGCAATTTTAGAAACAAGCCGAAGTTTGTTTTAAAATTGTTGCAGAGTGTCGAGCTGGTGTAGTGGCTCTGAGCGTGGACTTTGAGGTAGACAGAGGTTCAGGTTCAAAGTCTGTCCTTACCAGAAGCCAGTGGTTCACTGCTCCGGAGGTGTGTGTGTGTGGGGGGGGGGGGGAATTGTTGCTTCCCCTCATCAGTACTGCTAATTCTTTTACACATTGTCAAGTCCATCATTGTAGCAGCTGTTCCTAGTGGATCTCTATTATAGTGCCTACACAACCTTGAAAGTAGACAGTTCGGTTCTGACACATCTGGCAAAGCATACATGTTACCATGCACAAGGACCCTAGTTCAAACTCCCGATCTCCACCTGTAGAGGGTGGAGGAAGCTTCGTGAGAAGTAAAACAGTGCTGCAGGCTCTTTCTCTTCTCCTGCCTCACCCCCACTTCTATCTTGATTTCTCTCTGTCTCTATCCAAAATAAATAATAAAATATTTGAAAAGCAACCCTAAAATGGACCCCAGGAAGATGGGAGAGACTACTCCTGCTCTGCTCCCTTGAGGCTGTGCAGTGATGAAAATTTCCCTCAGACACCATTTGCTTTGTTAGGAAATTCCAAAGTTCATGACCAACTTTTCCTCTTCCTTTCTCTGTTTAACTGCAGATACTTTTTCCTTGCCTGACACACTAATTCATCAACATTGCCTCTTTTCATTCTTATCTTTACTGCCTAATTCTGAATTCCACATCCTTTTGAGGGAGCTTATTATAGTCCCCTCACATCAAAGTACAAATAGAAACGTCCTGAGTTATAAAGCTCCCATAGAATAAAAGTACAAATTTATGACAAATATCACAGTCCACATGACATGACTATGAAATAGCTTCAATTTATTTTAGTAAGAAAAGTCCAATACTACACTGTACCACTGTGAATATGTTTTACCTGAAGGGAGCTTTAATAAATTCTCTGAGAACATTTTTTTGTGTGTGTCCTATGTACTCAAAAAATGAGTAATTTAGATTTCTTTCTTTATTAAATGAAGATCTTCTGTTGTATCAAAGTACCCCAAAATATCTCCTCTGACTCATCTCCCTTCCTCAATCTTGTTACTTTTCTGTCTGAAATAACTTTCCTGTAGAGAAAAAAAAATAACTTTGTGACTTACTTAGTGTAACTGAGACAAAATTCCTGATTATTCTCCAATAATGAATTCACAAATATATGTAGTCCTTCCCAAGTTCACAAATTCAATCCAATCAGTATTCTTGAGATGAAGGTATTTGCCATTTCTTTTTTTTTAAAACAGATTTTTAAAATTTATTTATTTATTATTATTTTTATTTATTGGATAGAGACAGCCAGAAATCAAGTGGAAGGGGAGGTGATAGAGAGGGAGAGAGACAGAGAGACACCTGCAGCCCTGCTTCACCACTCGTAAAGCTTTCCTCCTGCAGGTGGGGACTGGAGGCTTGAACCTGGGTCTTTGTGAATTGTAATACATGCGCTCAACCAAGTGTGCCACCAACCACCCCACCCCCATTTCTTTTAATGGATGGAAACAAGGCTTCACAGATGCACAGTTTCTCATCTCTGGACCATCTTTTCATTCCAATAGAGAGACCAAGATGTAGGGAGGTAGAGAGAGATATACTATAGCTCTGAAGCTTCCTCCACTACCATAGCATCTCTCATCTGGGTCAAATGCCTGACAATGCAGACTCTCTACTCAGTGAGCTATCTCTTCAGACTGAAGGTATTTGTATCATAAATTAAAGCAAGAAAAGATTCCCCAAGTAGCTTTCATAGGACTCCTCTCCTTGTTTTTCCAGACAGATGAAGATGGCTGAGTGCATAGCCCAGGTAGACACTGAACTAGTTGGAAAGACACAGGTGCAGGTCAGGTGAACATGGCCAGTTCTTTAAAGGGGGCCCTTCTCACCTTTCTTGTCCTCAGTCATCTGCTACTCTATGATCTTTCTGCTTCCCCCATTCCTCTACCAAAGCAAGAAAATGACAAATACCATTCACTTACACTTGGATGATTGATTACACTTTATGTGAAACTTATTCTAAAATTTGTTCCCTTCAAGCATACACAGATTCTTTTCTAAATTTGGACCACAGGTTACCCCACTCCCACCTTTTCTAAAGACTTTCAAGCATCACCAAACAAATATTTTTATCTTTTTTTTTTTCACACAGGGATAATGCAGAGGAGTCCCTGAAATCACTGGACAGCTGGCTCTGCAGAAACTATTGATATTGCCTCTGCAGGTTTTGCTGTGTGCTAGTGAGTTAGAGGAACTGGGTGGTCAGCTTTCTAATCAGTTATCCTCAGAAACTTGGGGAGTAGGGTTGGGAAGTAACTCAACAGGGGTAGTTTTACTGGGGTGTATGGGACACTCACCCTGATCAGTAACCCAACTGTTTCTCCCTGTGGTCCCTTGCTAAATATCTGTTGTTATAAATCAGTAGTTGTGCATGACACAGATTTACTTTTTTCTTCATTCATCAGATTCAGGCCCACTCCTCCACCACAATCTGTCTCCATACTCTCACTTGTTATCTTGGTCTTTCTCTTTCTGAATGAAAACAATGTATACTAAACACAGTTCTAATATATGTCTGTATCCATTCTCTATAATTTCTACCTGTGGTAAAATACTTCCCACAAGGATCAGCTTTCTTATAACATTGACTAATCCTAACAATAGTATTTAAGGTACTAATTATTATTTTACTTGCCTTTGCAGAAACCTTATTATAGGTCAGGTATTCTGTTAAGTAGTTAATAAGTACTATTCCCACAATACTGGTAGTCATGTGAATTAAAATATTGTATGTAAAGTTCTTTAGCTTTTCAAGGTGGGGCATTTAGTGTTGCTAAAAATAAATTATTACAGGGGGCTAGGCAGCAGCACAGCAGGTTAAGTGCACATGGCACAAAGTGCAAGGACAGGAGCCCCAGATTCCCACCTACAGGGGGGGGGGGTTTGCTTCGCAAGCTGTGAAGCAGTTTGGCAGGTGTCTATCTTTCTCTTCTTCTGTCTTCCCCTCCTATCTTGATTTCTCTCTGTCCTATCCAACAACAACAACAGATATAACAACAATAATAATAGCAACCACAACAAGGGCAACAAAAATGGGAAAAATAGCCTCCAGGAGCAGTGAATTCATAGTGCTGGAACAGAGCCCCAGTGATAACCCTGGGAACAATAAATAAGTAAATAAATAAATAAATAAATACTATGATCATAGTTGTGAAAATAATTGCAATTATTCATGCTGTTTCTCCATTGATGATATTTTTACCCTCCCTATTCAGGAGGAGTTATTATTACACTACTTAAGAGATGAGATACAGAAAGATCTGCCCATTGAGTTAGAAACTGAACCTGTGTCATATGGAAGGTCTATGTCTAGCCTTGTAAGAGTTCTCCAGACTGCTGTCCTGAGAGGCTGGACCAATTTACATTCCCACCAGCAGTGTAGAAGGGTTCTTCTGTCCCCACAGCCTCTCCAACATTTGTTGCTGCTGTCCTTTTTGATGTATGCCATTCTACAGGAGTGAGGTGGTATCTCAGTGTTGTCTTTATTTGCATCTCTCTGACAATCAGCGACCTGGAACAGTTTTTCATATGTTTGTTAGCCTTTTGATCTCCTCTGAGGTAAATGTTTTGTTCATATCATCTGCCCATTTTTGGATGGGGTCATTTGCTTTTTTGGTGCTAAGTTTGCTGAGCTCTTTATATATTTTGGTGATTAGTTTCTTGTCTGATGTATGGCATGTGAAGATCTTCTCCCATTCTGTGAGGGGTCTCTCTGTTTGTGTGATAGTTTCTTTGGCTGTGCAGAAGCTTTTCAATTTGATGTAGTCCCATTGGTTTGTTTCTGCTTTAGTCTTCCTTGCAGTTGGGTTTGTTTCATCAAAGATGTCCTTGAGGTTTAGGTGGGAAAGTGTTTTACCAATGTTTTCCTCTAAGTATTTGATAGTTTCCGGTCTGACATCCAGGTCTTTGATCCATTTGGAGTTGATTTTTGTTTCTGGTGAGATAAGGTGGTTCAATTTCATTCTTCTGCATGTTATAACTCAGTTTTCCCAGGACCATTTATTGAAGAGAGCCTCCTTTTTCCATTTAATCCTTTGGGGCCCCTTAACAAAGATTAGATATCCATAGGTGTGACCACTTCCTCAGAGCCCCACCCTACTAGGGAAAGAGAGAGGCAGACTGGGAGTATGGATTGACCAGTCAACACCCATGTTCAGCAGGGAAGCAATTACAGAAGCCAGACTTTCCACCCTCTGCAACCCACAACGACCCTGGATCCATACTCCCAGAGAATAGAGAATGGGAAGGCTATCAGGGGAGGTGGTGGGATGTGGAGATCAGGTTATGGGAATTGTGTGGAATTGTACCCCTCTTATTCTATGATTTTGTTAATGTCTCCTTTTTTAAATAAATAAAAAATAAATAAATAATAAAAAAAGAAATTTAACCTGTACACTTTGACTTCAGAATTCATGTTTTACAACCCAAACTATACAATAAAAGTATAGTTTTCTGATATCTTAGATTTACATAATATTTTTTAAATATTGAAACTTAATTTCTTATAGTGTTGGGCTTTGTGCATGCTTGATTTCACAACTCCAGGAAGTTTTGTCTGAGACAGAGAGAGAGTGACCTGGTTGTAGGGGGTGAAGAAAGACAACAGAAAGAGAGGTTTCTCCGGTGTCATGACCTCTCATGTAGGAGCTTAGGCCTAGATTGAATATAGAAAAAGGCATGTTACCTACCTGGTAACTAGCTCTCTGCCATAAGTTTAATTATACATAATGATATCAAAAAAGAAAAGTGAATATGGAAAGAGTTTGGAAAAAGCTTCAGGCAGACACCTGAAATCATCATCAAACGCTTCATCAAAGTTAATGTTAAAAATATACATATTGGGGCCAGGTTAGTGGCACACTTGCTTGAGCACACATGTTACAAATCACAAGGACTCAGGTTCAAACCCCCAGTCCCCACATGCAGGGGTAAAGATTTGTGAGTGGTGAAGTAGCGCTGCAGGTGTTTCTCTGTCTTTCTCCCTCTCTATCTCTTCCTATCCTTTCAATTTCTGGCTGTCTTTATCCAATAAGTACAGAAAATAAGAAAATTAAAAAGTATACATATTCTTCACCTAAAATTTTTTTCCTTTGCATTTTTATTTTGGTAATAGTTTACTTATTTGATAGAGACAGAAAAAAATTGAGAGGGAAGTTGAGGAGAGAGAGAGAAAAAGAGAGAGAGAGAGACAGCTGAAGCATTGCTTCACCATTCATGAAGCTTTCTTCCTGCAGTGGGGATCTAGGGTTTGAACCCAAATCCTTCCACATTGTAACATGTACTCTAGTTGGGTGTGTCACTTCTTGATCCCTGTATTTTTATTTATTCATTTTTTTTCAGAGCTGGGGCTTAACATTTGTACTAGAGCTTATCCAAGGCCATGACACTTTCCTTAAAGTGTTCATATGAGGACCTAGGCCATGCACCTTACAAAGAAGGCTCCACGTTCTGTGAGCTTCTTCTCCAGCCCAAGTAGGTGCTTGTTTTTATGTTTAAAAGTTTATTTTAAATTATCTTTAATTATTGGATAGAGATATCTATAAATTGAGAGGGAGGGAAGATAGAGAGGGAGAGAGAGAGAGACACCTGCAGCACAGCTTCACCACTTGTAAAGCTTTCCCCCTGCAGATGGGACCCAGGGGCTTGAACCTGGGTCCTTGAGCATTGTGATATGTGCACTCAACCAGGTGCACCACCACCTGGTCCCACTATTTGTCTTTATGAGAACACAACATGAAATCTAACTTCATAGCAAACTTTATTTTTTAAATATTTTTCCTTTTTGCTGCCCTTGTTGTTTTGTCATTGTTGTTGCTATTATTGTTGTCTTTGTTGGATAGGACAGAGAGAAATTGAGAGAGATGGGGAAGACAGAGAGGGAAGAGAAAGATAGACATCTGCAGACCTGCTTCACCACTTGTGAAGTGAACCCCCTGCAGGTGCGGAGCCGGGGGCTTGAACCAGGATCTTTACTCCAGTTGTTGCACTATCACCATTTGTGCTTAATCCACTGAGCTACCACCCAGCTCCCCCCCACTGAGCTACCACCCAGCTCCCCATCCCGTAGCAAATTTTATATTGAGTACTGGCAAGATAGCTCACCTGGGAAGGTACTTGCTCTGCCATAAGTGTGACCCAGGATTGAAACCCCCATCCACATGGCTGGGAAAAACTTTGATATCGCTTTCTCTCTGTGTATTTGTCTCTTCCTTTCTATCTGGGAAAAAAATGTTGACCTTGAATCAACTCTGATGTGATGTGAAACCCCTGCCATGAACACATCAAAGGAGTCACACTGTGAAGATTATAGCTGTCGGGCTGCGCCATGGAGAAGAGAGAGAGGAGGTCCGGAGCAAGTGGGGTACACAAATCTTTATTATTGGATCAGGAGGAGGTGGCTCAGGCCACGTGGAGTCAGCCAAAAATGCCCTCACCACAGGGCAAGAGCAAAAGAGAGAGAGAGAGAGAGAGAGAGCCCAGAGGGGGGCGGAAGTGGGAGAGCTTTTATTGGGCAACAACCAGGGGTGATGTGTGGGGACAGGATTGGTTGAAAGGGGCACTGCTCGGATTTCGCAGGGCTTGGTAAAACCTGGGGGTGAAGACTGCATCAGAATGATTCCTCAGCATCATCTCCTCCTTTTCCTTTATATCTAAATGGACACAGTAAGGAAATATTCCATATAAAATATGGAATGGAGCAGGCTTAAATGTTTTTAAGGAATGCCGTGCTCAGGAGGGAAGATGTAGGACTTTCTGTAGAGGAGGGAAGGCTTAAATGGCCGTCAACCTTGTGAGATTTATGTGTCCCCCTGTGCTCAACCCCTCTTTAGAGAGAGAGAGAGACTTACCTGGAGGGACTCATCTCATAGGTTAAGCGCAGCCTGCTCAACCATCTCCTCACAATATCTCTACATATTTTTCTATCTTTCTATCTAGTCATCACATAAGATGGTTCAAAGTCTGTAAAAGACTATCTATGACAGAGGAATAGTAGTGTAGGGTTGAGAAGAAACCTTTTGGGCATAAACCTAAATGATATAACAAAACAGGAAGGGACAAGTAGGGGAGTAGTAAAAGCCAGTGTTATGTCAAGGGAAGGATTGGTGTGTAAAGGAATGTTCCCTGTTTGGGGGGGGGGCAAGGGTACATAATGAGGGGGAGGCAGGAGGGCATGCAAGCAGAGGGGCTATTTGGCATTGTATAGTCCTCAAGGCAACAGTCTGTAAAGTCTATGAACTACTCAGGATCAGTCTATGAAAAACCAGCAGCATGAAGGGAAATAAGCTGCTTTAAAATTGTGTAAAGTGTCTATAGGGTATGCCAGCAAGTCCGATAGAAGTCTAAGTCCAAAGTAGATGGCTAGGGGAAGAAATGGCAGGGTATGAAACACTGCATGAGGAAGGTCAGCTGCTGGAATTCTGCTTTTCTGTAGAGAGCTAGCTGGAACCGCCAAAACGTGACAGGCAAATCAGAAGCAGGAAAGGCAAGCAGGCATTAAGAAAGTTCTGTCCTTGGAGTCTGTGTATCAGGTTCTTCAGATCACGTTAAGTGACATCTAGGGTTTCGGGGGGTGTGCCACTGTAGTCATGCCATCTAGTGGGTGACGTTAGGGTGTGCAGGGGTTCAGATCATTTTTCCCAGGATTCCTGTATTCCTGTGAAAGAAACACAATCTGCTTCTCGTGGTTAGCAGGGCATCTGATCATATATATATATATATATATATATATATATATATGTGTGTGTGTGTGTGTGTGTGTGTGTGTGTGTGTGTGTGTGTGTGTGTGTGTGTGTATGTTTGGTGCCTTAGCCAACTGAGTATTGGGGGACGAGATACATCAGTTAAGTGTAGAAGAATATGTGAATGTTGTTAATTCACATAAGTTGTATATGGAAGAACTTTTATAGTTTAATACCTTACCATATGAACAGATGATTCTTCATATAAAGGCTTGATAGCTGTAATCACTCACTTGTGAAAAGAAAATAAACTTGTAACAAGTTAGAGGTTTGCTATAGTTGATACCTCGATGATTACAATTGGTTTAAATATCTTTATGATTTTGTTTAAAGGTCATCTAATGTAACCTCCTGTAGCAGTCTCTACAGCAGGATCTTTAGACCAATTATAGTTAAAATATATATTGACTTTCAACCATTTTTACTTTGGAGTATAAACAGACTCAGGTTACTTAGAGAGTTAACGTATGTTAGTGACAATGATTTTAACATTTACAGTGCCAGACTGATGCCAGATCTGTTGTGGATTACTTTCCACAAGATAGTTTACAGGGCACTTTTGGGGGCCCTCGAAAAGCGTCCTGTATACAGAATCTGCATTTTAGTTTTGAGGATCTATTGTCACGTTAAATATTTAGCCTTTACCTTAAATAGTTAGCTACTTTAGCAATTTAACTTTACCTTGCCTGGTAGTAATATAGCTTCAAGGTTACACTTTTAACTGTTAAGTTAATGTTTTACCAAACTTGAAACATACATATAAACATTTAGTTATAGCACACAGGAGGAAAAAAAAACTTTTGTTATAAAAACATCATTTAAAAAAAACAACCAAATTTATATCTGTCATTACTCACACAGTTTAAGACTAAATACTTAGATATATACCAAAACTTATATATAAAAATCAAAAAAGGAAGAGAAAAAGAGAGAAAAAATTTTTTGGAATGTTTCTGGATGTCTCCAGAAACTTTGGCTGCGTCCAGCATTTTTATATAAAGTCAATTACCTTTTAGAGTACTCTGAGCAGATGGGTCATGTAAAAATTTTTTTGGTCATTCAACACACTCACAAAACACAACTGGCCAGTCATAACATAAGACATTCAAGGAAAGGGTAGGAGGTCTCTGTGAGCCAGATTTTGTAGGTTCTGCCATGTCGTATTATGGATCCTGGGATGTATCCTGCATCTAGTCCTCTTGTAGTATTTCTTGTTCTTCAGGGATAACAGTGCCATCCTGCGGGTATTGTCAGACATGGCGGGCAGGAACCCAGACAGGTTTAGAGTAATTTTGAGGGAAAACACATGCGAAACCCCTTCCCATGGTCAACAGGGGGTCAGGCCCTTTCCAAATTTTATCAAGTGGGTCTTTCCATTTGACCTTAATAGACGGGAGGGTAGATGGTGTTTGCCAGTGAAGAATAATAGGAGGTAGGTCCGAATTATTGTAAATATTAAAGAGATTTAATGTAGTTAAGGCTTTTGCTAGCTGGATATTGGGGGGGTACGTTCCTCCTTTATCTTTATTTAATTGAGCCTTAATGGTTTGATGGGCACTCTTGACAATGCCTTGTCCCTGTGGATTATAGGGAATGCCCGTGGTATGAGTAATATTCCAGAGGGAACAAAAATCTTTAAAGTGTTTGCTGGTAAACATATGCCTGTTGTCAGTTTTCAGATGAAGAGGCAAACCCATAACGGCAAAACAGGAGAGCATATGGCTTATAAGCTTTTTTGAACTTTCTCCCATCTGAGCTGTCACCCACATAAATTTAGAAAAGGTATCAATTGAGACAAACACATATTTTTGTTTGCCATAGTTTGGTATGTGGGTGACATTGATTTGCCAAATAGCATTAGCTTTTAAGCCTTGGGGGTTAACACCAAGAGTCTGAATACCAGGTGTTTTTATGAGACTTGCACAGGAAGAGCATGTAGCAAGGATGTTTCAACTGTGGTAAAGGAACATCAGGAAATCAAGCTTGAAGGCCTCTAAGATTAACATGGGTTAGGGAATGAAAGTCAGCAGGATCAGAGACAGAGACTAGGAGAGTTCCTGTGGAGGCAGTCAGCTGCAGCATTCCCTTCGGACAGGGAACCAGGAAGAGGGCTGTGGGAACTAAGGTGTTGAATATACAGTGGTTGGGTTTGAGAACAGAGCATAGAGAAGATTTCAATCAAGAGAGGGGAAAGTGGGTTGTCATCAATTTTCACATAAGAACGAGCAAGCCATGGAAGTACGTTAACAGTATACACACTGTCAGAAAAAAGGTTGAAGGATTCTGGTACAGCTTTTAATGCAAGGAAAACAGCATAAAGTTCTTTGTACTGAGTGGAATTCTCAGGAAGCTCAGTAAAGAGAGGTTTAGGAGATTGTTTGTCTGGGTAATATATAAGGGTAGCAGCTCCCCTTTTTCCGCCATCAGTGTAGAATGTATGAGCAGAGGAAATGAGATCCCTAGAGAAAAGTTTATGTGCTAGTAGAGGCAAAAGAGGTAAAGAAGCTATCAATTTATTAGAAGGAAAATGGTTATCTATTTGTCCTGGAAACCCCATGAAGCTTATAGCAAAGCAGGAATGATGGCATATGAGCCACTCTGTATCTGTGAGAGAAAATGGCAGAATAATTAAATCCAATTCTTTCCCTAAGACCTGCACAGACCTATTTCTTCCTTGGCCCACCATGAATGCTAACGCGTCTATCTCAGTGAGCAGTCTTGGAGCTCCGCATACTGGCATGTGAAGCCACTCAAGAACCCCATGGTTTTGCCACAATGCCCCTACTACTGTGGGGGTGGAGTTAAAGATTAGAAGGTTTACCGGAGAGGAAGGGGAGAATCGAACAAGGTGCATGTCCTGGAGGCCCTGGTTAACCCTTTCCAGTGCCAAGGAGGCCTCGGGAGTTAACTTACGTTTTGAGGAGGGCTGTTTGTTTCCTTTTAACAGGTCAAACAGTGGTTGGAGGCAGCTTGTAGGCAGATAGAGATACTGCCTAAGCCAATTTAAATTTCCAAGAAAACTTTGTAAAGAAGCAAGAGTAAGGTTAGAAGGAAAAGTGACACTAGGTTTTAAGGGACAAATTTGCATTAGAGAAATCTCTGAACCTAAGAAAGATATTGGAGTAATTAGCTGTATCTTCTCAGGAGCTACATTAAGGCTGCTTTTCTTTAATGCAGGAATGAGAAAATCACGTAGGGCACAGAGATCTGTATCTGATTTTCCCCATATTAATATGTCATCTGTGTAATGAAAAACATTAAGGCCCTTATGAATATATGGGAAAAGAACATATTTAACATCCTCTTGATAAATTGTAGGACTATTGGCCATGCCCTGGGGCAGTACCACCCATTCAAATCTATCAGCAGGGCTGGCGTTATTAATAGAAGGAACAGAGAAGGCAAAACGTTTACAATCTTGCGGATGCAAGGGAATAGAGAAAAAACAATCTTGTATATCAATAGCTATGATTGGAATTCCCGTGGAAATTTCAGAAGCAAGAGGCAAACCCCTTTGGTGGGAGCCCCAGACCTGCATGGTTTTATTTACTGCACAGAGATCTTGGAGGAGGTGCCATTTTCCCGAGCACTTTTTAATCACAAAGACAGGAGTATTCCATGGGCTTTGAGAATGACGAATGCATCCCGAGGATAAGTGCTCTTGGACGAGCTCCTTTAAAATTTCTAACTTATCCCTAGGTAAAGGCCACTGTTCCACCCAGACGGGCTCATTAGAAAGCCAGTCCAAACGGGGAGTTTGGTTATTAACAGTGGCAGTTAGTATTGGGGGTGCTGATTAGATCTGGTCTCGCAGGAGTGGGCGTTACACTCTGCAGAGGCATCTGTGGATATCCTAACATCAAGACATTCTAGAAGATCCCTGCCCAATAGGTTGGTGCTAATATCAGCTACCAATGGGTGGAAGTGTCCAGTAGAACCTTCTGGGTCTTCCCACATGAGCGAATCTTGTGTGAGAAAAGATTGGGTCGCCCCTCCAACCCCATGTATACGGGGTCCCGGGAGGAGCTCCCAATTTTAGGGAACCTCTGCTTGCCTTAAAATCGTCTTTTCTGCCCCCATGTCAATCAAAAATTTAAAAGAAATATTGCCAATCCTCACTGTCATAGTAGGGTGACCGCATTCTAAAACAGGAGTGGTCCACAAAATCTCAGGCCCTGAATTTGTACCACAAAGGGGCATGCCATCTTTATGAAATTTGGACCAATAATCTCTCTTGCAATGAAAACCTTTCTGACATCTAGGACAAGGTGTTTGTGGCCTCTGGCTCCCTGACTGGAGGTGGGGTTTCCCTGACTGAAGGCAGGGTTGCCCTGACTGGAGCTTATCTGGACATTGGTTACGTCAATGTCCTTGGCAGCCACACTGAAAGCAGGCTCTGTTTTGATTATGTGGGGTAACTGCATAAACCTGAGTTGTAATGGGTGTCTCATAAGAGCCTGATGTAAGTTCCTGTGTCTCTAAAATCCAGTTATCTGGATGTAGGTGTCTAAGACTAAGGCATGCCTGATGGAATTGTGGTATCATGCCATCCCAGACAATGGAACGCAGGAGAAGAGAGCGGACTTCAGGATTATAAATCTTTCTCTCTAAGGTTGCCCTCACCCTTGAGATGAAGTTTGCTAAGGAATCATCAGTGCCTTGACGAAGAGAGTTAATGGGGACTGATGACTCTACTGTGGTTGGGGTTACCCTTTCCCATGTTTGTGTTTGCCAAGTGCGTACCTGTTCAAAATAACCAGTTGGAAACTTGGCTTCTGCCTGCTGAGTTCCAGATTCAAACTCTCCTGCTCCAAACAAAGCATCAAAATTCCATTCTATCTGTTTGTTACTATTTTCTTGCGATTGTCTAGAGCATTCATCACAGAAGCATGCCTTCCATTGCAGGTAGAGGGGGTTTGGGAGTGCAGCACAAGGGGAAACTGAACACGTATCTATGGGGACAGAGCTCTCAGGGTGGGCTGCAAATGGTTTAAGGTCTCTAAATGCTATAAAAGATATCCTTTAACTCTTGTTTCTCAGCCACAAGGTCTCTTAATGATGAGGTATCAGCAGGGGGAGGAGTCAAAGAAGCGGAAGCCGCAGCAAGAGAAACCGAACCGTGTCTGCGGGGGCAGCAGGAGGAGTCAAAGAAGCAACTGAACACGTGTCTGTGGCGACAACTGGAGGAGGGGTCAAAGAAGCGAGGGAACATGTGTCTGCGGGGACAGCTAGGGGAGGGGTCAAAGAAGTGACTGAACACGTGTCTGTGGGGGCAGAAGTTTTGGGGGCTGACTGCAGATCGCTTAGGGCATTTAAGCCTTGAGCACATATGTTTTAACTCTCGTATCTCAGCCTCTAGGTCACTTAACTTTTTGGCACTTGTACATATCCTGAAAGTTGCAAATATAGCCAAGAGAACCCACAGTGTAGCGAAAATTAAAGTGTCTCTGTGATCAAGAAACTGTCCCAGGAGAGAAGGATATAATGTCTGGGACACCTCCTCATAAAACGGAAAAAATCCCATGGTGGGGGGGGAAGCGTGGGACCACAGAGACAGGCAGATGCCACTTACCTGTGTCTGGGCGACTTTTGGGGACCTCAGGCTGGGCCACCCAGCAGGGCGTGAGTGCGGGACACGGGCACCAGGTGTCGGGCTGCGCTGCGGAGAAGAGAGAGAGGAGGTCCGGAGCAAGTGGAGTACACAAATCTTTATTATTGGATCAGGAGGGGGTGGCTCAGGCCACGTGGAGTCAGCCACCAAAAATGGCCGTCCCCACTACCTCACCACCGGGCAAGAGCAAGAGAGAGAGAGAGAGAGAGAGAGAGAGAGAGAGCCCGGGGGGGGGGGGGAAGTGGGAGAGCTTTTATTGGGCAACAACCAGGGGTGATGTGTGGGGACAGGATTGGTTGAAAGGGGCACTGCTAGGATTTCGCGGGGCATGGTAAAACCTGGGGGCGGAGACTGCATCAGAATAATTCCTCAGCATCAAATAGCATTAACCATAGACATAATATTATGTGGAACACTGGATTTGCTAACTTCTACATTGAAGTGTAGATTTAGTCCTCTTTTATTAGTTGTAACTTTGTATTTGCTGAACAAAAATTATCCATCCCTTCCCTTTCTCAAAGTGTACCACTGTTTAAGATACCTTATGGGTTATCTAACAATATTTGCCCTTCTCTGATTGGTTTATTTCACTTAGCATAATGTCTTCCAGAATGACCCGTTTTGTTAAATGTTATCTTTGTATATACTCAACTTATTTCTACCTCCAAAACTAAAATTTCTGCAAAGGATAAAGCTTTACTGAGAAAGCTATTTAAAAATAGTAACACATGTTCCACTACAGTGGTAGCCAAATCAGAGGTTTCTTTATATTGCCATTGTCAGATTATTTTCCTTCTGAGAATACTGTAGTAGGAAGTTTATTGTCATGCGTTTCTCATTCCCTCTGCCCAGTTACTTTCCTTTCTTTCTAAAAAGAAAGAAAAAGAAAAGGGAAGAAAGGAAACTACAAAGACAGTAAGGCAATGAAGGCACATTCTCTCCAAAAAGCAATCAGAGCAGAAAAAGAACTTCAAGCCCAGGGGTGTTTTCATGGCAAAGAGTTAACATATGGGGAATGGGTTGGAAAAGATTAAATAAGCTGGCCTGGAAAAGAGAGGTGGCTTAGAGACTCTGGTGGGAGAGGATGAGAGACCCATTATAGAGAGGAGGGGAGGAAAGTGGGATTTGGGGGACATAAACGATTTGTTAAGAGCTAGCTTTGGTTTTTGTATCACTTAAAATGTTTCAGGAACTTTTTAAGACATTACAGTTCTGTCTGGGCTATATTTCTTACAATATGGTATAGCCTGGCATAGCAGTGAGTGTTTTATGAGCTTGTGAGAAAATGAGTTTTAAGAGGTGACATGTTTTCATAAGCATAACAGACAGAAAACCGAAGAACATATAATGACAGTAAATGGAAAATAATTGAGAGTTGCTTTTTCTTTTTCTAAATCTATCTTGCTTTGAAATATTATAGGTAGATTAGATTGTCATCTTTAATACAGTGTGGGTTTGGTGTGTCCTAGTACATTTATTGACGTATATTCTACATTGTTATATGAATCCATAGTAGACATGCAGTACTTTGAAATTTAAAAAAAATCTTATATTATGTCTATTAATTATACTAATATTTAACTTTATTTCCCACCAATCATGCAAGATTTTCTGAATTTAAATTTTCTGCACACTCAACTCTTGCCATACAGGATAATATTATTTTAACATATTTACTAATTTAGATCTTATAAAACATATCTGTTCGAAATATTATATTTTTATCAATATTGGCAGAAGTTTCATCCAAGAAATGTTTCAAACTAAAAACTGATCCTGTCCAAAGAGTATAAGGCATTGAAACAACTGGTAGAGTGCACATCATTACCATACACAAGGACAGGGGTTTGAGCCCCCAGTCTCCACCAGCAGAAGGAAAGCCGCAAAGTGGTGAAAACAGTGCTGCTCTCTGTTTTTTCTCCTCCTCTTTATCCCCTTCCTCTCTTAATTTCTCTTTGCCCTATCAAATAGAAGGAGAAAAATGGTTGTCAGGAGTGGGGGATTCATCATGCTATTACAGTCTCAGATATAAGCCTGATGGCAATTAAAAAAAAAAAAAAAGACAGTAGCTTTGAGTGTACATTCAATGTCATATTTCATTAATCAATTCAAGGTTTGTCTATGAAAATTATTATTTTAGAAACTAAGGCAGGTATGTATCTCTATACCATCCTTTAAAAAAAAAAAGATTTTATTAATGAGAACGATAGGAGGATAGAGAGAATCTAGAGCCAGACATCATTCTGGTACATGTGCTGCCAGGGACTAAACTCAGGACCTCATGCTTGAGAGTCTAGTTCCTTAGCTACTATGCCACCTTCTGGATCACTTTTTTTTTTAGATGTGTGAGAAGCATGTAGAAAAACTGAATTCTACTCAAGGTTTAACTTGTTGAAGAATATACTTTGCATAGAATGGTTTCCAGAATGCAAAATCCTAAATAGTTACATTTTCTTGGGCTGATTTTTTAATATTTATTTATTTTTCCTTTTGTTGCCCTTTTTTTTTATTGTTGTTGTTGTTATTGTTGTTGTTGTTATTGATGTCATCATTGTTAGATAGGACAGAGAGAAATAGAGAGAGGAGGGGAAGACAGAGAGGGGGAGGGAAAGATAGACACTGGCAGACCTGCTTCACTGCCTATGAAATGACTTTCCTGCAGGTGGGGAGCCCGGGGCTCGAACCAGGATCCTTACACTTAGGCTAGTTTTTTAAATTTATGTTATTAGTGATTTACTAATGATTGACAAGATTGTGGGATAAGGGGGGTACAATTCCCATCACCAGAGTTCTGTATCCCTTCTCTTCCATTGGAAGCTTCCCTATTCTTTATCTCTCATCTCTCTCTCAGAATATAGACGAAAATTCTTTATAAGGTGCAGAAGGTGGAAAGTTTGGCTTCTATAATTGCTTCTCTGCTGGACATGAGCATTGACTGGTCGATCCATACACCAGCCTGATTCTATTTTTCCCTAGTGGGGTAGGGCTCTGGGGAGGTGGGGTTCCAGGACACATTGGTGAGGTTGTCTGCCCAGAGAAGTCAGGTTGGCATCATGGTAGCATCAGCAACTTGGTGGTTGAAAAGCTTTAAGATATAAAAAGTACAAAATTTTGAATAACCAGGAACCTAAAAGTAAGAAGAGTATAGCAGATGAAATGGAGTCTACATGTTGGAAGAAGCCAGGAAGTCTATTTTAGGTATATTCAGATGGGCCAGTGACTTTACTAATTTTTGCCTAGGCTGGACAGCTAACATGCGGATGGGCTAAAAGTATTGCCTGGAAGGATTGTGTCCTTTGACTGATATTATATCTCTTGCCTACTCCAGTCACATCTTTTCTAAGAAGATACATACATGATTTTATTGGGAAAGATATTAATAGGTTGTTTGGTTTTCTCCATGGATTTATAAAGAAACTAGTCTTTGTTGTACTTTCTTGGTGTCTGTAACTGCTTTTTAGACATCTATATATGATGGTTGGTAAACATTATCCTTTCATGGATTTTAGGTCAAATGGTCACCTTCTCATTCAGAGATACAATATAGAAAAAGATACCAAAGTATGGTTTACATATGGAAGTGTAGGCAAAGATTTTTTAAAAAATACACTAGTAATCTTTCAAGATTATTATTATCTTAACTGTAGTTACCGGAACTATATAGAACATATTCATTTTAAATTATTTCTTTTAGATGGTGACTCATGTCATGTTGGGTAGTTGCCATCTCCCGCTGGCTTCTGCTTAACCATATGCCTATATAGGGATTTTACTGATCCAAAGCTTTGGTCTATTTACATAAATCACTTTTACATAAAGCACTCCAGGGCATTGGTGGTTCTATGATAGGATTCTCTCCTGCTCCACCCCCTCCTTGTCACACACTGATCCCTTCTTTGTCACACTCTGATTTTCACCAGTCACTTTTCTCTCCACCCTCTCTATATCACGTCCTGTTTCCACCCTACTTGGAGAGTATAAAAACAGCTGCTCTTCTGATTAAAGACACTTGGAAATTGCTTTCCGGCTCCGAGAGTTCCAGAGTGTATCTCCTGCGGAAGTTGGTGCAGCACGCGTTCCTGATCCCTCTCCCACACAGCAGCCTAGATCAGCTCCAGTTGAGTTCTCTCCAACCCAGAGAGCACTAGCTCTGGAAGAAGTACCCTCAGGCTATCCCGGCAATGTCATTATTTTGTGATTATTCAAATGATCATTAAATGTATTACCCACCATAATAAAACAATATTTACCTACTGTGGCTAGTTAAAGTCTCATGTATTTGACTACTGAGGAATAACATTCATAATGAATTTAATGAATCATGATAAGAAAAATGGCTTTATTAGTCCTCTTATTAAATGTTTCAGCCAAGTTTAAATTACACAAAAACACTTTAAAGTAGCTGAAAAAAGTTAGGAGCAATCAGAATCTCAGGTAGTACTCTTTCACACACACATTCCCTCTATGTTTTTTGCAAAATAAACATCTTTATCTTTCTTTCTCCTTTCCTCCTTCTTTGACTTAACTTTACATGTATATTCCCTATAGTTTTCTAGTTTCCATTTCTTGGGCTTTGAGAACAATCTAGAATGATGCTATTTTGTTCTTCCTTTTCAATTTTCCAGAAAGGGTACTAATTATTCCAGTTCAGTCAAGTGCCCATTTGGGCCCATTCAGCTATGGAGAGAACCCCTCCACTGCACAGCTCTGAGAACAGTGTTCTCAGTGGAGACTGTACCTGCTGTCCTGACTAAAAGGCACCAATTGCAGCACAATAGAAACTGCAGTAAAAATGAATACTAAATCACATTATAACATTGCATTATAAGCATTAATATAACTGATCTAGCCATTGTATTTCAAAACCAGGCAGTGGATTTAGTACAAAGTAAGAGCCTGCAGCTAGAGCCTAAGGCAGGAAGTCATGAACAGATAGGGGGAGGGAGCTTTTTCTGTCTTGAGACAATAATTTCTATTGTTTTAGGCCACCTTCTTTATAATAGTTTATTATGGTTGCCCTGGAAAATGTAAGCGGTAACTGGAGCTCCCAAACTTTATTTCTTAAAAGAAACAGTGAAGAAAGAATAATTAAAAGATTTTTTTGTCATAACTTTAGAAAACATCAGTAGATATACTAGGTTTGAATAATTTAAAAAGACAATCTTATCAAAGGAGGTAAAGGGATACTGAGTTCTGGTGGTGGGAATTGTGTGGAAATGTACCCCTCTTATCCTATGGTATTGTCAATATTTCCATTTTATAAATAAATATATATATATATATATATATATATATATATATATATATATATATATATATATGACAATCCAGCTCATGTTTGCTAAGTTAAACACTTAAAAAAATTATAAATCACATGTCATTTGAGATGGGGGGGTGGATTTAACATAACCTCATCTGTTTCCCCAGTTTGACAAAGGAGGAAAGTAAGGCTCAATTAGGTAGAGGACATGCCCCATGTCTGCACAGCTCATTAGCTGCAATGCTAGAAATAGAAGCTAGTTCTCTTGAATCCTGGAGAATATCAACAGCTGCCTTTAAAACACTGGCCCAAGGGTTTGGTATCACATTTACTTGCTTGGTTTCTTTTTTGGAGATAATCCAGATCTGGTTATAAACAATAATTGTTCTTTAATTAGAAGGTTCTGGTTTAAGTCCATTGCCTTTAAAATTGGGCTGCCTTTCTTTGGGGCTTCCTGGAAATCTTAGTAAGAAACACCCTGTCCAGGGGGTAGATAGCATAATGGTTATGCAAAAAGACTCGTGCCTGAGGCTCCAAAGTCCCAGGTTGAATCACCTGTATCACTCACTATAAGCCACTAGAAAGAGAGAGAGAGAGAGAGGAAGGAAGGGAGAAAGAAAGAAAGAAAGAAAGAAAGAAAGAAAGAAAGAAAGAAAGAAAGAGACAGAGAATGAAAGAGGAAGCAGGAATAGAGAGAAAGGAAGAAGAAAAGAAACACCCTTTTCATAACATCCTTTTTATTTGATAACTGTGTGCTTGTACTAAATATTGTCCTTCAGAAGTATATGTCCACTCTAGCTAAGATGAAGTCTGTCTGCATGCAGAAGGGTCCAAAGTATAGTATAACTTGTTTTTGTATGAGTAAAGGGGCTTTTGGATAAAGACATAGCTCAGAAGAGGCATGGAACAGACTTTTTTTTTTTCTTTAAGAAAGGATAAATTAACAAAACCATAGTATGTTCACATGTATCCATAAACTACTGCAAAATATATACCTGAAAGCAGAAGTACACTAGAGTTTGCAATGAGTACCCCCCTAACACTTCCTCTTCACTATTCCAAGCTTTGGGTCCATGATTGCTCAACAATTTGTTTGGTTTTGTACGTTAACTCTCTTTTCAGTCACCAGGTTCCAGATGCCATCAGGATGCTGGCAAGGCTTCCCTGGACTGAAGACCCCACCAGTGTGTCCTGGAGCTCCGCGTCCCCAGAGACCCACCCTAAAAAAGTCATACTATTTTTAAATGTATGCATGTAATGATCACATAGATTGATAATTAGATTTTGTTTGAATTAAATCTTAACAGTTAAAATATTTTAATATCAAATATAGATACATGCAAACATCCTTCTGAGTTTCCTTTTTTAAATTAAATTTAATTTAATTTAATGTATTTGTTTATCAATGGGAAAGATACGAGGAAAGAAAGAAGCAGACATCACTCTGCTACATGTGCTGCTAGGGATTGAATTCAGGACCTCATGCTTGAGAGTCCAATGCTTTACCCACTGCACCATCTCCACTGTTTTCTTAAGAAACAATTTTCGACAAGATATGAAAAAAAAATCTTCTTTATTCATTTTTAGGCTTCTGTTTAGAATGACCAAAAAATTTGTAAAAAAAAAAATATATATATATCAGGACTGAAAAAGGTAGCTGTGTCTGTCTTCGGTAGCAAACTAGGCATTGTCTAGAACACCTTTTCAGGTTATCTTTGCTTTTTAATATTACAGTTCTGCAAGCTATAGAAAATTAATGTTAGGGCAGGGGTAGATAGCATAATGGTTATGCAAAGAGATTCTCATGCCTGAGGCTCCAAAGTCCCAGGTTCAATTCCCTGCACCACCACAAGCCAGAGCTGAGCAGTGCTCTGGTAAAAAAAAAAAAAAAAAAAAAAAAATTGAAGAAAATTAATGTTAGAGTAGATGTTTCTTGTCTATATCCATGCAAATGAACTGCCAGTGGAATAGAATTCTCATCTTGACCCTTTATTTGTAAATTCATATAGCATCCCCAACTGCTTTTATATGGGGTTCTTTGAACTAGTTATAGCATCTTACTTATTTCCTTATTCACTGAGTTAAATGAAACCTCTGACATACTCAGAGTTTCATAGGGGGTCATGACTGTAGATATGTATATAGATAGATAGATACAGATACAAATACAGATATAGATATAGATATAATGAGAAAGACCAAAACACAGCTCTGGCTTGGGGGTGGGGGGGGGGATCTGTGGCAATTAAGTCTGGAACTTTGGAGCCTCTGGAATGAAAGGTTTTTTGTATAGTAATTATGTTCTTTCCCCCACTCCATAACTGTAGGCTATATAAAAATCTGTCATAGTCTTAGTTCTCTGTGCAATAATTACTTTTTGAGAACCTCCTTCAGAACTAGGAGTCATGAAGATAACATTTCTGTTTATATTTTTCTTATAGATAAAACTTTCTAAAATTCCAAAAGCCCTATTTTTTTAAAAAAAATATTTATTTATTGGATAAACACAGCCAGAAATTGAGAGGGAAGGGGGGTGATAGAGAGGTAGAGAGACAAAGAGATGCCTGGACCACTTGTGATGCTTTCCCCCTGCAGGCTGGGACCAGGGACTCGAACCTGGCTCCTTGCGCTCTGTAAGATGTGCGCTCAACCAGGTTTGCCACCACCCCCCTTTTTTTTTCAGTAATCCAACTTTCTGTTTTAACACTTAGTGTTCACTATTGATGATTAATAGAAGGAGGCTGGGAAGTTGTGTGCCCAGTTGGGCACACACATTATCATGCACAAGAACCCAGGTTTAAGCCCCCTGCTCCCCACCTGTGGAGGGGGGAGAGGGTTGGGGTGTGTGTGGGAGTGTACATCACAAGCAGTGGAACAGATCTGAAGGTATCTCCTTCTCTCTGCCTGTCTCCCCTTCTCTCTGTTTCTATCCTATAAAGTAAAAAGAAAGGAAAAAATTAATCATATTTTGGAAAACTAGTCAAAAATCTTGTACTTGGTCAGTTAAGCAGTGTAAGCAACTGAGCAAAGTTCAGAATTAGTATTTACTTTTCATATACCTTGGCTAAAAATAAGTTTCTTTTTAGAATTTTATTTATGTATTTATGCATCTATTTTTATTGCCATTAGGGTTATTACTGGTCCTTGGGGCCAGAAATACAAATCCACCACTTCCAGTGGCCATTTTTTCCAATATTTTTTTTCTTTCTGTTTTAGTTGACAGGACAGAGAGAAGTTGAGAGGGGTTGTAGTAGAGAGAGGCAAATAGACATCTACAACCCTGCTACACATGAAGCCCCACCACCACCACCATAACCGCCACCACAGGGGAGAAGCAAGGGCTGGAACCCCAGTCTTTGAGCATAGTAATATGAATGATTAACTGGGTATGCCACTGCCTGGCCACTAAAAACCAGCTTCTAAGACCTAACATAGCCCCAAGATACACTGACAACAGGAGCTTAAATCTCATTTTTAAAGCTTCTCCGGCAATGTGAAACAGCTATGAAAGGAAAATTGATATTGTCCTTTGAATTCTTAAAACTTGGGATGAGGCTCATGCTAGTATGAAAAGTGATGGAATGACAGCTTCATGTCCACTCAGGACAAGAGAAAAGTATTTGGTAGGCATACAGGAGACTGAGGAGACAGCATAGTGGACTATTGTTGTAGAGCCAGATGTTGTAGTGCGCGGGCCACAGAGAAGAGAGAGAGAGGGTCTGGAGCGAAGAGGAAATACAAATCTTTATTCGTGCTGGCACCTCAGAGTTGGGTGTTAGAGAAGCAGGTTGGGCCACGTGGAGGTAGAGAAAATGGCCGCCTCACGCAGTAACCTTTCCTGCGTCTGAACACCAGAGTGGAGCGCCGGCAAGAGAGCGAGGTGCGGAAAACGAAGGGTTTTTATAGGAGTAGCTTTCGCGAAATGGGAAGGGGGAGGAGTAACCATAGCACTCCAGGATAGGATGATAACTCTCGTGAGAATGGGAGGGGAGGAGTAACCAGAGCACTCCAGATATCATGGGGATATAGACAATGTCCTGAGGGCACAACATAGCTGAACAGGCACTCCCAGAATGTCCCAACTCTCGTGGGAACTAGCAGTTGCCTGAGGGGACAACATGGCAGATGTCACTGCATTGGCACAATTTCCCAGCAGACTATTGCAAAGACTTTCATGCCTGAGTGTTTCGGAACCCAAGTTCAATTCCTAGCACCATCATAAGCCAGAGCTGAACAGTGTTCTGATTCGTTCTCGTTCTCTCTCTCTCTCTCTCTGTCTCCTCTGTATATCTCTTTCATTAAAAGAATAAATTAATAAAATATTTATTGAAAAAAAGATTATACAGAGGGGCAGTATGTCAAATTTGACTGAACAGAATATAATCTTTTTCTCAGAAATAAAAAAAAATTAATGATCCATTAAAAATATCTGATTTCTGCTCTTCTATGTAAATGAATTGGTTGAGGGGAAAGGGGAGAGTGAAATGTGTGTGTGTGTGTGTGTGTGTATTGGGGGGGGGAGTATGATTCATTCCCTTCCTCAGAATTGTAGGGGATACATATCTTCATATGCTGAACTTCAAAACAAAAGTCTGACTTGAAAACGGACTCAATTATTTGTCCCAATCATTCATATTTATGTTTCTTTTCATTTGTGAGAACAGACTTAGCACAATGGCTAATATTCCACCCTTGTATAGTGATTTTTTTACCATGTCTGAGTTTGTTTTAACTTGGGGTTTTCTTTTAGTCCCAGCTGCCTTTGCTACTCAGTTGATAGTGCATGGTTTCCTGGCTGACATGAGGACCTGTGATATTTGCACCTCCTCTGGAGACTCCTGCCTGCTCACCTCTCCTCAGCTAGCACCATTCGTGTCTTTCACAGCTCCTCAGGTGGCTGAAATTTTCACAGCTTGTTAGGTGACTCTGGCTTTCACAGTTTGTGGCCCTGAATGACTGCTATGGGAACAGCATTTTCACTTCTTCCCAGAGCCAAGCCTTGCAGTGGAAATGTCTGAGTTGTGCCAATAGCCTCCCAGAAATCCTGTGGTTGTGGCAGATGTAAGCTAACTCAGCATGGAGTTGAGGTTTCTTCCAGACTGGGAATTGATGTCCCAAACAGAAAGTGAATTGTACTGAATTTGTTCTCAAGTAAGTCGCAACAAGGGGAAATAAAGAGCAATATCACATAAAATGGCAGGCAAAATAAACAGCAAACAGCATCATTATATATGGAATATTGGTCCCTGAATATGTTTTTCTCTTAATAACTGTTAATATTACCAAGATGGCAAGACATATTTAATAGAGGCTTCCCTAGATGTAGAACTATTTTCAGGAGGCAGGAAAAATAAGTAAGTGCTTTATCAAGAAGAAGGCAATAAGTAGGGACTGAAATGTTTTCATTTGGGTCCTAAGTGGTGCCTGAGGTAAAATTGCACAATGTTAAAGTAACAATAATTGGTTCCTCCTGGCTTTTCCTATTGAAAGAAATTGAAATTCAATTGACTTTCAGTGGAATAGTCATGGAGTTCCAATTGTCATTGCTCTGACTTTGTGCTTGTCTGTTCCAAAAATGGTATAGGAGCCAAGAAAGAAAAGGCTCTGAAGCAGCTGGGGGAATAGTACAATTATTTTAGGACAGGTTGGAGGGGAGTGGTATACTACAAATATATGAATAAATGTACCTGAGAGCCCATATTTGATGTTGCTAACATCAATATTATTGGAGATGGTTGGAAGTGGAATGTAATTTTTGACATGTAATTATGATCAATAGCTAAGCCAAACTTAATGGAAAATAGCTAAATTTGGATAACAGTCTAGATTTAAGACAAAATGAGAGATTTAGATTGAATATCTTTTTTATTATTTGGATAATTTTTTTAAAATGTTGCAATGTACCACCATCAAGTTATTTACAATAGCTCAGATTTATTTTAGATGTACACCAGATTACTTCATTTATTTCTGAACAAATCTTTGTAGAGCAAGTGCTGCTTGTTATAGATCAAAAATTTCAAACTCAAAAAAAGCCAGATGCCCCCCTCAAGGCTCATCTGGCTAGAAAATGATTCAATGAAGATGGATTTGATATATTTAACCTCCCAACTTCAAGACTCTAACTCTAAGGAAAGTTATTCAGAAGAAAAAAAATAGGGGCTATGAAATTAAGACATACTATTAATAAAGAGAGAGATAAAGTACTAGGATTTTAGAGTACCACAATTTAAAGAAATTATGAAGATAAAAACCACTATATTTTTAGAACTATTGATATTACTGTTTTGTTCAATGTACATTGATTTAGCATGAATTAAGGAGACATAATTGTGAACATTTGGTTATTGACCATTTCAAACAATCTCATAAGAGAATAATATTACAGTACCCCCCCATTCTAAACTAACTCAAGGACTTAGTCTAATTTGTTTTAAACTCATTTATTGAGTATTTCATTTTAGAGGTAATATTTCCTATTGTTCTTAATCCTCTTTGGTTCTTTTTATATTTTGCTTCTCTTCTTATCACATTTACATTTACTTTTATGTAAACTTAAGACTAAAATATGAAAATTATTTGTTTTTGTTACTGCTGGAGCTCCACTACTCTGAGATGTTTTTTTTTTTTTAGCTAGAAAGAAACGGGGGGGGGGGGGGTGTGCACAAGAAGCTCCCTCTAGTGGAGTGGGATCATGATCAAACATGTATCATATGCATGCTAAGTAGTACAGTATTCAAGTGGTGAAACTTTTTTTTGCGTCTTTTCTGAATTCTGACTAGAGTAATCCATTATTACAAACATATAATCAGTCACTTCTCTAAGAAATTCTAGCTTTTTTTTTTTTTTAGTAACAATAAAAGTCTGTGGTTTGGATGTTAGGGTGTATCTTACTACTGAATTATAAGCTTTTTAGTACTAAAAATACTAGTTTTCTATTCCAGCATATTAGTTAAATTTAGAAGGTCAAAACAATTTGTGTATATTTGTTTTCCAAAGTTCATATATGCCAGAGTTCTGAATATGATTGATTTATTCCTTTGTTCAGAATGTCAAATGGCTGCAATGAAAACCAGACAGTATTGCCATCTGGTAGCTAACCTAAGAAAACATACAATTCTAAACCCAGCGCCCTTTCATGACATTATTAACTCTCTGCCCCTTTTGCTTTATGGTACAAGACCCCTCCCCCCTTTTTTTTCCACAGATTTTTGCTAGTAGCCAATTCCATATGCCAAAGAATGTCATAGTACCTTGTTATAAGAACTCTATCATGTCCACCCACTTCATCAGGCCAGCAAGAACAGTTGCTTAGTTTTCAAACATGGTGTCCAATTTAACACAAGGAAATAACCTCATCATGTTTGCCATTAACATAATTTAATCAGGGCAGTATTGGCCAATAACTTTTGCCTCATTCTATTAATAAGAAATAACACATCCTATTTATACTTGAGAGGATGTTATATAAGGGTGAAATCACTAGAAGTTAGAAATCACTGGGGCCTGTCCACTAAATCAGAACTGAAATATTTTAACTATAAATAGATCATGGTTCTTACTAATCTTTCTTATTCAAACTGAAGATTACTAGACTTTTATTCACATCTTACCTTTGTACTTTTTTCCTCCCAAAGTGCATCATCTTATCTAGGTCTCAACAACAATGTAATAGTTGTCTTATATCAGAATCCATAAAAATAAACACCAAAAGGATTTCTAAAAATTGTTTAATAATAATTTTCTTCATTGTTTTATTCTTAGAAGATGCCACTAGGTATATTGTTCAAATAATTTTTATAGATTTTATATAGTCTCAGTTTTAAACTTTTGCTCTCATTGCCATTTGAGATTAATCCACAATGAATTCTCTTTTTAAAAAATACTGTTTATTTGTTTATTTATTTATTTACTTACTTATTGTTGGATAGAAACAGAGAGAAACTGGGGGGGGGGGCGTATAGAGAGGGAGAAAGACACCCGTAGCCCTGCTTCAACACTTGTGAAGCTTCCTACCCTACAAGTGGGGACCAGGGCTTGAACCTGGGTCCTTGAACACTTTAATGTGACCGCTTAGCTAGGTGTGTCCCTGCTTTACCCCCAAAGAATTCTCTAAGACTGATGTCAAGGAGGATGAGTTGGAAGGCTGACATCTCAGATTTGGCATCTCTGGATACAATCCGAAGTAAAAAATCAATGGTAGCATAACATGGCATGGTGGCATTAGTTGTACTGATTTAGTTGAGGACAACAGAGGCAGTATAACAAGGTAAGGGAGAGATCAAGAGTCACTAAGAAATACAAGAAAAGGGGGTCGGGCGGTGGCGCAGTGGGTTAAGCGCATGTGGCGCAAAGCACAGGGACCGGCGTTAAGGATCCCGGTTCGAGCCCCCGGCTCCCCACCTGCAGGGGAATCGCTTCACAGGCAGTGAAGCAGGTCTGCAGGTGTCTATCTTTCTCTCCCCTTCTCTGTCTTCCCCTCCTCTCTCCATTTCTCTCTGTCCTATCCAACAACGAATTGCGTCAACAAGGGCAATAATAATAACCACAACGAAACTACAACAAGGGCAACAAAAGGAGGAAAAAAATGGCCTCCAGGAGCGGTGGATTCATGGTGCAGGCACCGAGCCTAGCAATAACCCTGGAGGAGGAAAAGAAGAAAAAAGAAAAAAAAAAATACAAGAAAAATCTCAGAGGTTCCAGGTGTTGTAAATGACATCAAATTAAAATTACTTGTAAGGCAAAAAATAAGGGTTGAAGCAAGGCATTTATTCTCTTGCAAAAGGGTGTGCTGCCAACAATGGCAGTCAGGCAGCAGTGATCCCCCCTCATCCTTCTCCCATCTTTTATACCTGACACAGAACTGTCTTCTCTATCCCTGGGCTGGGCTTCATAGCTCACAATCTCCCCATTGTCTAAATAAGGAAAGGAGAAAGAAAGTATGAGGGTCTCTGCTGGAGGATTAGCAAGCACTGCAAGGAACTATTATCTGACCTAAAGAATACAAAAACTACTGGCCACAGGTGGTCATAGATAATTTATAAAAAAGAATTTTTTTTTTTTTTTACTAAACAGTTGTTCTATTCATGTTCCTTTGAAGAGAAGACCTAATAATCCCTCACACAGGACTGGGGGAAATATGGATTTTAAAGAAAGGATCCTTGCAATATTAAAGTTTAAGAAGACAATAGATAACACAACCAGCTGGCCCTGATACAAGAATTCTTTTGTCTCAAGAACTTCATCTGGAATTATGTTATCAAACTTAGGCTATTTTCACTGACAAGTAAGAAGTGGCATGCTAATATAGTTTTAATTTGTATTTTGACATGGTTAAATGCCATATGTAATTAATTTTTCATGAAAGGGCTATACATAATACTCTCATTTTTTATTTTTTGGCCTGAGACACAAATATTTTTTAGAAAATCAGCAATAAGGGCATCTTTGTTTATTGTTACATGTGTAAATCCTTTGACATAGGACTCTAACATTTTCAGTAATGATCCCAAGGGGACACCCCTATGGGGAAAAATGTTTTCATTCATATTACAAATGGTGGCATATATCTGTGTAAGAAATTGTATTTGACAGAACTTTCATAGGCATAGCTATGGAGTACCAGCAGATGTGTTTTGCTCTCCTCTATCAACTAGGAACAGCAAAGAGAATCAACTGAGAACACAGCAAGCCAAGACTAGGATCACTTCAGGAACTCACAAGGCCAGGGGTGAGTGCAAACAGATGTGGATCATTGACAGAGAGGGAGTGAGGGAGGAATTCCTGGGGTTTAAACCCTGTATTCAGGATTGGCTACTAACAGTCTGGCAGTTTGCCAGTTGACACACTATCTCTGGTCTGATTTGTACCAACAAAAGGCTATTAAAAGAAGAAGGAAATTACCTGAAACTTACCAATTTAAACTATGAATCTCCATTTCTGTTGTCCCTGAGAGGCTATAACAGTAGCAGGGAAGTCCTATACTGACACTGTGAGACACATAACTGGTGGGTTGACTCAGGAGAAAATCTACATTCCTGGTGGTCCAGAGGTATGGCTATATAGTAGGAGCCTTTTCACAACACTCTCATGAGAAATTAGGAAAAACAGTAAATAATTTCCTCAGAACTCACCAAATGCAACCAGGATTTATTCAGAAACTCACAGGACCACAGAGCACTGCTTGGCTTTAGCAAGTATTGCAGCAGGGGATTGGTCCCAGGAGTCTGGAACCTCGGGAATAAGAGTCTCTTTGCATAACCATTACACTACCTATCATCTACCCATTTTACCTCTTAGTCACCAATGAGTGATTATGCTAAAAAAAAAAAAAAACATCTACTTATAGTTAAAAAGCCCTTAGGCTCTCATAGACTTCAGGGAAAATAAATAGCATACAAATCATAAACATCATAAAAGGTTTATCATCTACTGTGCTTCACCTCAGGGATTGAGAGAACACTGAAACAACTGTTAAGATTTGCAACTGTGAACTTTTAAGTACCTTACACAAACACAAGTCAATCTGGGCACATATGACCAATGGATTGAAAAGCAGTGAGGGAGGAACCTCATAACACACCATATATAATGGTTATACTGAAAAGAAACAGTGGAGAAATGAACTGGAACAAAAGCCTATGAAAAACTCCCAAAAAGGTAGAAGCACAGAAGAATGAAGACAACATCCAAACACTAGCCAATGCAATCATTACAGGAATGAGGAAAGCTTTTGAAGGTAATATCATCAGAGATGGGAAACAATAATTGAGATGTTGAAAGAAAGAAAACACTAATTTTCTTGAGGTAATTTGAGAGCTGAAAGCTGAAACAGTTAAGAGCACAACTAGCTGAACAAACTAATACAGTATCTGGACAGGGTAACAAAATAGTTGAGCTAGGTGGTTTTGTAGAGGGTAAAGTATTGGACTCTCAGATATGAGATCCTGAGTTTGGTTCCCAGCATAGTATGCGCTAGAGTGATTCTCTGGTTCTCATTATCTATCATAATGCAAAGCTAGAGATCTTGGAATAAATGGATGAGTTCCTAGACTTCCAAACTTAAAGAGGAACTAGAAAATATGAACAGACCAATCGCAGCTAAAAAATGAAACAGTTATTAAAAACTTGCCACACAATAGAAATCCTGGACCAGATGGTTTTACAAATGACTTTTACAAAACCTTCAAGGGAGGCCAGGTAGTGTTGCACCTGGCTAAGAGCTCACATTCTAGTTTGCAAGGACCCAGGTTCAAGTCCCTGGTCCCCACCTACAGAGGTAAAGCTTCACTACTGGTGAATCAGGGCTGCAGTTGTCTCAGTCTCTCTCCCTCTCTATCTTACTCTCCTCACTCAATTTCCCTTCTCTCTCTCTCTTTCTCTCTCTCTCTCTCTCTCCCCAATAATAAAGAAGGAAAGAAGTAAAGAACAAAACCTTGAAGGAAGAGGTAATACCTCTACTTTTAAAACTCTTCCAAAAGTTTGAAGATGCAGTAATAATCCCATCTTCAATGAAGCCAACATCACCCTGATACCAAAAGCAGACAGGAATACAACAAAAAAGAAAACCACATACCATTATCTCTGATGAACATAGATGTTAAAATATTTAACAAAATTCTATCCAACTAGATATAGCAATATAATAAAATGATTGTTCGGGGTTGAATTGTTATGTGGAAAACTGAGAAATGTTACACATGTACAAACTATTGTATTTTGCTGTTGACTGTAAATCGTTAATTCCCCAATAAAGAAATTTAAAAAAATAAAATAAAAATATTGTTCATCAGGGAGTCAGGCAGTAGCACAGTGGGTTAAGCGCATGTGGCACAAAGCACAAGGACCAGCGGAAGGATGCTGGTTTGAGCCCCTGGCTCCCCATCTGCAGGGGAGTTGCTTCACAAGCGGTGAAGCAGATCTGCAGGTGTCTATCTTTCTCTCCCCCTCTGTCTTCCCCTTCTCTCTCCATTTCTCTCTGTCCTATCCAACAACAAAGACAGACAACAATAATAACTACCACAATAATAAAAAGGGCAACAAAAAGGTAATAAATAAATATTAAAAAAATAAATTAAATTTAAAAAATATTGTTCATCATGCCCAAGTGGGCTTATCCCAGGGATGCAAGGTTGGTTTAATATACATAGAACAATCAATATGACCCACCACACCAATAAAGTACAACAAAGCCACATGATTTTATTAATAGATGTAGAGAAAGCCTTTGACAAAATCCTACATCCCTTCAGGATGAAACACAACCAAAAATGGGAATAGATGGAAAATTCCTCAAGATTGTGGAGTCCATATATAGCAAACCTACAGCCATCATCATACTCAATGTTGAAAAAACTGGAAGCATTCCCTCTCAGATCATGTACTAGACAGGGCTTCACCATTAGTCTTCCACATAGTGTTGGATGTTCTTGCCATTACACTCAAGCAGAAACAAGGAATCAACCGGACACAGATTGGAAGAGAAGTCAAACTCTCACTATATAATATGATAGCATACATAGAAAAATATAAAGAATCCAGCAGGAGGCAATATAGTAAGGCCACAAAATTAACATACAAAAGTCAGTGGCATTCTTTTATACAAACACTATGTTAGCAGATGGAGAAATCCAGAAATCAATACCTTTTACTTTAGCAACAAAAACATCAAAATATCAAGGAACAAACCTAACAAAAGAAGTGAATGACTTGTATACTGAAAATTATGCATCATTATTCAAAGTTATAGAAAAAGACACAAAGAATTGGAAAGATATTCCATGTACCTGAGTTGGAAGAATTAACATTATCAAAATGAATATACTACCCAGAGTCATATACAAACATAATGCAATTCCCATCAAGATTCCACCCAGTTTTTTTAGAATAGAACAAAAGCTGCAAATTTTTATCTGGAACCAGAAAATACCTAGAATTTCCAATATAATCTTAAGAAGAACGAACAGGCATTATACTCTCAGAAATTGTATTACAAGGGCATTGTAATCAAAAGTGCTTGGTGCTTGAACATAAATAGAAATCCTGACCACTGGAATAGAATTGAGAGCCCACACACCTATGGACATCTATTTTGACATAGGTTCTCAGACTATTAAAAAGGGAAAGGTGAGACTCTTCAATAAATGGTGTTGGAAAAATTAGGTTAAAAAATGCAGAAAAGGAGCCAGGTGGTAGCACACCTGGATGAGTGAACATTTTGCAGTGCTCAAGGACCCAGGCAAACCCCTAACTCCACCTGCAGGAGGAAAACTTCACAAGTGGTAAAGCAGGACTCCAGGTGTTTCTCAATTCTTTTCTCCCTATCTCCTCTTCCCTCTGGATTTCTCCCTGTCTCTATTCAATAAATAAAATAATAGTAAAAAAGAATGCAGAAAAATGAAATTGAGCCACTATATTTCACCAAACACAAAATTAAATTCCAAGTGGATCAAAAACTTGGATGTCAGACCAGAAACTATCAAAGACTTAGAGAAAAATGGTGACAGGACTCCTTTCAATGTAAATTTTAACAGCATCTTCAATTATATTAATCCAATTACAGTGAAGACTAAAACAAAAATAAACCAATAGGACTACGTCAATTTGAAAAGCTTCTGCACACAAAAGAAACCACCACCCAAAGGAAGAGTCCCCTTACAGAATGGGAGATTTTTATATGCCATACATCAGACAAGAGGCTAATGTACAAAGTATATAAAGAGTTCACCAAACTCTGCAACAAGAAAGCCAATGACCCCATCCAAAAGTAGGGAGAGGATATGAATAGAATATTAACGAATCAAGAGATAAAAAGGGCCAATAAAACATATGAAAAAATGCTCCAAGTCATTGATTGTCAGAGAAATGCAGATAAAGACAACAATGAGATACCACTTCACTCCTGTGAGAATGCCATACATTAGAAAAGGCAGCAGCAACAAATGCTGGAGAGGTTGTGAGGACAAAGGAACCCTCCTGCACTGCTGGAGTGGAGAGCAGTCTGGAAAACTCTCTGAAGGCTAGAAGTGGATCTATCTTATGGCCCTGCAATTTCTCTCCTGGGGAAATATCCTAAAGAACCAAACATACCCATCCAAAAAGATTTGTGTATACCTATGTTCATAGCAGCACAATTTGTAATAGACAAAACCTGGAAGCCGGGGGCCGGACAGTAGTGCAGTGGGTTAAGTACACATGGCGCAAAGTGCAAGGACCAGCATCAGGATCCAGGTTCAAGCCCCTAGCTCCACACCTGCAAGGGAGGGGTTGCTTCACAAGTGCTGAAGCAGGTATGCAGGTGTCTATCTTTCTCTCCCCCCTCTGTCTTTCTGTCCTCTCTCGATTTCTCTCTAACGACAGCAATAACAACAACAACAATAATAACAACAACAATGATAAACAACAAGGGCAACAAAAGGGAACAAATGGCCTCCAGGAGCAGTGGATTCATAGTGCAGGAAATGAACCTCAGCAATAACTCTGGAGGCAAAAAAAAAAAAAAAAAAAAAACCTGGAAGCAACCAGGTGTCCAATAACAGATGAGTGGCTGAGCAAGTTGTGGTACATATACATAAGGGAATGGTACTCAGCTATTAAAAATGGTGTTTTCTCTTTCTACACCTCATCTTGGATAGAGCTGGAAAAGATTCATGTTAAGTAAGATAAGTCAGAAAGATATGGATGAATATGGGATGATCTTACTCATAGACAAAAGTTGCTAAATACTGCTATGATACAAACCTGCCTTCCCTGGGCAGATGACCTCACCAACATGTCCTGGAACCTCATCTCTTCAGAGCCCTGCACCACTAGGGAAAGGGAGAGACATGCTGGGGTATGGATCAACCTGTCAATGTCCATGTTGAGTACAGAAGCAATTATAGAAGTTGGCTCTCCCACCTTCTGCACCCCATAAAGATCTTTTGTCCATATTCCCACAGGGATAAAGAAAAGGGAATCTTCCAATGGAGGGGATGGGATATGGCATGCTGGTGGTGAGAATTATATGAATTGTACCACTCTTATCCCAGAATCTTGTCAATCACTAATAAAAATAATTTTAAAAAAAAGTTGAAAAGTAAGAAAACTCAAAGAAGAACTTGGACTGGGTTTCACGTATTGCACCAAAGGGAGGGTTCAGGTCCTGGAACATCATGGCAGAGGAGTGTCTAGAAGAGGTTGAACTATTAAGTGGAAAATTGAGAAATGTTTCACATGTAGAAAATATTGTACTTTACTCTTGACTATAAACAATTAATACACCCAATTAAAAAATAAAGAAAGAGAGAAAGAAAGAAATTATGGTAAGAAAGGCCCTCTTTTAGGTTCCATAAATAATTAGGGACATGCTGGTTAAATTTTGTTTGTTTTATTGACTCTTGCCTTCAAACAATACACACATTTTAAAATTTTTATCCAGGTCCACCTTCATGAGGAAAAGAAAAAAACAAAAAAATAAGGATTAACATAGAAAATGACAAAATGGTATCACCTGGGAAGTAAATCATTTTGGAAAATTGATAAGCTACCTAAATACAGAATGTTCCTAGAATAACCACCTAGAATTTTGTCAGAGAGTCTAAACAAGTTGTGAAAGAATATATATGTGTAAGGAACTGAAGATTCAAAGCAAGAAAAATGCCTCAAACTCTATTCTTGTCTTATATATCAAAATATATGCAAATTTTGTAAGAGTTTTATGAACAGAATCTGCAGTAGTGGGACTTCATATTCTCAAGTAACATATATCAACGTAACAGTCTCATTTTGAGGAGAAATCCAATACTAGGGTCACCAGGTAGAGTATAGAATTTGCATGCCTGAGATCCGGGGTTTGATAACCTGGTACTGCATATGCCAAAGCAGAATGGAACAGTATTTTAGCACCCTGCCCCATTAAATAATTAGATAAAATTTATAAATATGAGAAAAAAAAGAAATACCATTAAACTGTTCAACATGTATATTGGCTTACCTTGAGGTTTACTGAGAATCTGTGTGGAAGTTTGAGGCAGCATTTTCATTACTAAAAAAGTTGTAACTGCAGCTAAAAGTATGTTAGCTGACTGATACTTTTAAATAGAACCAGATACATCAAGCTCTTCAAGGGGCAGAACTAAATGTCAGATAGGGATAAACAATATTTAACAGATTAAGCTAGGATAACATATAATGCTTGTTCCAAGGCTTTAGAAGCCATATTGTCCTAATTCTTCACCTACAGAATTGATGGTTGACAAAAGAAATCTGTGGAGAAATGTTTTTACAAATTGCTAGATTCCTACCAGTTACCAGCGGAATAAGCAATCTGTTCCTGCATTAATGGACTGCTACCTAGAGGAAACACTTAGACAGTTTGCAAGCTGTCCTTTAAAATTCTGGATAACAGGAGCCATGCCACGAGTGGCCCACCCATCCACCCTACGCAGGTCCAGGGCCCACTAGTGTCTCCTGCCAGGCACGTGAGTCTCAGGGCTTGGAAGAGACGCCCAAAAGCTCCCACAGCAGAGGAAAATAAAGCAAGCCAGATGAAGTGTGCTTTTTCTTTCTTTTTTAAAAAAATTTATTTATTCATTCCCTTGTGTTGCCCTTGTTGTTTTATTGTTGTAGTTATTATTGTTATTGTTAATGATGTCATTGTTGTTGGATAGGACAGAGAGAAATGGAGAGAGGAGGAGAAGACAGAGGGGGGAGAGAAAGACACCTGCAGACCTGCTTCACTGCTTGTGAAGCGACTCCCCTGCAGATGGGGACCCGGTGCTTGAACCAAGATCCTTATGCCAGTCCTTGCATTTTGCACCACCTGCGCTTAACCTGCTGCACTACTGCCTGACTCCCAAAGCTTGCTTTTTAAAAATTATTTATTTATTTAAAATTTATTTATTTAAAATTTATTTATTTAAAATTATTTATTTATTTAAAATTTATTTATTCATTCCCTTGTGTTGCCCTTGTTGTTTTATTGTTGTAGTTATTATTGTTATTGTTAATGATGTCATTGTTGTTGGATAGGACAGAGAGAAATGGAGAGAGGAGGAGAAGACAGAGAGGGGAGAGAAAGACACCTGCAGACCTGCTTCACTGCTTGTGAAGCGACTCCCCTGCAGATGGGGACCCGGTGCTTGAACCAAGATCCTTATGCCAGTCCTTGCATTTTGCACCACCTGTGCTTAACCTGCTGCACTACTGCCTGACTCCCAAAGCTTGCTTTTTAAAAATTATTTTATGATTTTTACTAGAGCACTGCTCCACTGTGGCTTATGGTTGTGTAGGGGATTGAAACTGGGAATTTGAATCCTTACTTATTAGAGTCTCTTTGCATAAGCATTGTGCTGTCTACTTTGGCCCCAAAGCAAAACTTTTTAAATGACCTGAGGTGATTAGTAAATTATGGCTTCATACCCAGATATATAAAAATAATCTTGAAACCCAGAAACAAGGGTGACAACTGAGCACAGTGGATAACAATTTTTAATAAAACCACTTTAGATTCTACCTGCCGGAAGAGAAAATCTTCAGAGGACAACAAAATAAAAAAAAAAAAAAGAAGAAAAGAAAAAAAAAACCGCCAAATATGTTAACTACATTATTATACCAATACTTTGAGCCCTGCTATTACAAATTGGCCTTTGAATTTTAAATTCCTTATTAAGACCTGTGTGCTAGGGACATATGTGGAGCAAGTATTCAATTTATTTCACATGGGACAGTGAGCCAAAGCCCAAACCAGTAAGTATTTGTTCCTTGAGTTGGGAAACAATGGTTCATATGTGTTGTGACGCAGTATACCAGCCAAGGACAGGAAGTTGGGTACAGCACATGGCTGAGGTCAAGTCTGGCAACTTACACTATGATCTGCACAATTACACAATGGATTGTGGGTACAAGGGACTATATAAGCAGGAACCTGGAGCAGCTCAGCTATCTTAGTGATATTCACTGACTGGCATATCTCCTGACCTCTTTGCCTTTGGTTTCACAGGTAGCTAGCTAGATGATAGAACCTTGTTTTCTGCCATCTCTCTTAGGCCTTTTCACTTGCTCACTTTGGTAGTGCTTTTATGAATAAACCTCTCACTTGTTTAACCCTAAGCAGAGCTGAGAGTGGTTTTTCTACACATTTAGTAAACTGATAAGGATCTATAATGCTTGAATGAACAATCTATAACAATCTATTGCTTGTTTTGTAATAGATGGCCTTGCTCATCTTGAGTAAGAATGCAAAGTGTTAAAAAAAAAAAGTACACATATGCGTGTTTGCATATCAAGGCATACTTGTTGAACTCATTGTAGGCTCCATTCCACTTTATACTTTTTTATGTGGTGTTGACCAAAACTTGTACCTCTAAATTATATTATATGTTATAGTGCCTATATATTCATTTTGAGCAAAACATGACTGAAGAATTCAATCCTAAAATCACACAGAGTTATCTAGTGAGGCCTGCTCTTTAAGGCCTGCTCATATAAGGACAAGTAGGTTCAGATGCCACACAATGTGCTCTTATGTTACATAATCTTCTTGAGCCAAACTATCTTTTTTTCTTCCCCTGAGCAGAAATAAAAGCTATATGTAAGCAATATTAAGTCCGTTGCTAAATGTTAGTAAAAAAAAAAAATTCAATTGAAAAAAGGTAGGGCTGAACAATCAATCTATATCTGATTTAGAAGCATGTTACAAATACCGAGAGATTTCAAAGTGTTGAAAATGAATCACAGCAGCATTCATGACTGAGCAGCAATGAGGAATGATATAAAATAAGTTCTCAGCTTGGGTTTTTCTGTAGGTTTCTCCCTTTGCTGTGCAATCAATCATGTAGGGGTATTGCATTCTTTCTATTTCTGCATTTATCACTGTACTGGAAAGTGCAGTGGGGAAATTGGACAGAGCAGAGGAGGGAAGAATCTGGCTAGACTGTTTAGTAACACAGGTGGCAGATTGCTTTCTTTGAACTTGGGGCTGGAGGTTTCCATTTGGTTTAGAGACACATTTATAGGCATTATTCTGCTCTCTGGAACATTTGACCATTGATGGTGAAAAACAGAGTGCAAGCTTTTAATATGGAGATTCATTTATACTGAAGTTTTGATCACAAGTGCGTAGTAGAACTTTTCTGTTTTGAGTAGTCTTATGGAATTTCAGACACAGTATATCCAATTTAGCACATGCCTCTTAAAAATTATGTGCTTGCTCAACAAATTGTTTGGCTTCGTATATTAACTCTCTTTTCAATCACCAGGTTCCAGATGCCACCAGGATGCTGGCCAGGCTTCCCTGGATTGAAGACCCCACAAATGTGTCCTGGAGCTCAGCTTCCCCAGAGACACACCTTACTAGGGAAAGAGAGAGGCAGACTGGGAGTATGGACCGACCAGTCAACGGCCATGTTCAGCGGGGAAGCAATTACAGAAGCCAGACCTTCTACCTTCTGCAACCCTCAACGACCCTGGGTCCATGCTCCCAGAGGGCTAGAGAATGGGAAAGCTATCATGGGAGGGGGTGGGTTATGGATATTGGGTGGTGGGAATTGTGTGGAGTTGTACCCCTCCTACCTTATGTTTTTGTTCATTAATCCTTTCTTAAATAAAAAATTTAAAAAAAATTATGTGCTGAATATTTGGAAGGATATACATGTTTCTTTGCAGGAGTGGGAAATATTTTAAAATTTTAAGTTATTTTTGATTTAACTGAATATACAGGAAGGGCTAGATGAAGGCTTCAAGGAAGTCAATGTTTTTGAAAAAGAATTTGGATTAGGAAAAAACAGAATGCTGAACAGAAAGTATAAGAAAAGTTGCTAGAAAGTGAGCATAGAATGAGTGATCAGAGGCAAGAGTGAATATTGCTCATACACAAGCCAATCCCTGGGCTAACCTACCTGGAATGGGAGCCACCTTGCTTATGTAGCTCATAGTTCCCAGAGAAGAGAGAAATACAACTACATACCTCAGAGAGGATATTCATCTTCTGAAAAAACATCTAAAAATGCCAATTAAAGGCAGAGCCAAGATCGTGACTTGGACACAGTGGTTGGCGTGAGCTCCCACAAGCAACAGCCTGTGACCTGGGATTCTCTGGATAGGGTAGGATACTGGGCCATCAGCAGGAAGGTGAATAAGGGGTCCTAAGGGTGATACCACTCTTGGGTTAGAAAACAGAGGTCAGGAGGAAAAAGAAAGGAAATCTTTTGATTCTTTCTGAAGCTCACCCCTCCCCCCAACCCCAGAACCAGCCCCCAGGCAGCAGGACAGATGCTCCCCACTGAGCTATTTTCTTTACCATGATTCCTGGCTCACCAGGGGTATCATTCCAAGCCTTTTCCTTTCCTTCTCTCTCTCTCTTTTTTAAGTGGTTGGAGCTCTATTTGAGTGACAAAATATCTGACCAATCAGAGCCTCACCCCTGCCTGGGAAAGACTATCTGGAGGTTTTTTTTTTTTTTTTTTTTGGATACTTCTTACAATTGGCTGTCTTAGCTCAGGCTGCCTGCAGCCAATCCATCTGGAGCAGTCCAAGCTGCAGACTGACTGTTAGAGTTTTTTACTCTATTCTATTTTATTATTACTATTATTATATATGTATGTCCCTTTTGCCCCCCCTTTTTCAGGTTGACCAAAATTAACTGATGTTGTTTTCTCCATTGCTAGGTGACTGGGTGTCTTATCTGGTGTGAGAGCAACTTGTTTCTATCTCTTCCCTCCACTCATCTTTTCTTTTACCCACCTCCTAGCTAACTAAAACAAAAAAACAAACAAACAAAAGACTCTTTCCCTTCACTGCTCTTTTTTTTTCTCATTCTTATCTTCTTTTCTTCCATCCTCCTTTTTCTTTCTGAATTCGTTGATACTCATTTGTGAATTATTTGGGGAAGAAATCTGACTCAGAGTGGACTCTCTCTTCTCTGTGTGTCTCTCTTCTCTATTTCCTTTTCTACTCTTGCTATACCTAGAATTTATAGTAGGCAGTAGATTTGCATAATTGTCTATTCTTGCTTTCCCTTTTTTCCTTTCTCTTTCTTTTTCCTTTGGATTTGCTCGCTATTTTTTCTTGAACTGGAGGTGTTGTTTGTCTAACTGGTATTGGTTGAACTACATCAATCCTTGCTTCAGTTACTATTGTTGTAATTTCTGAGGTTGGGTGACTACATTTGTCATAAAGGTATTTAATATAGCATGGCTTGTACTCAAAACACAACAACTGAAGAACGGCAGAACAGAAAAATAAAAAAACACATCAATAAAAAAAAGGTTATGAAAACAATAATAACTATAACAAGAAGACAACTAGGGCAACAAAAGGGAATAAATAAATAAATATTTTTTTAAAAAATGGTTAAATCAAGAGCAAATAAAACTGCTACCACAATAAATCATGACAGGAGGCCAGAAGAAACTCCAAGTCAGTCAGAAGTAACCATAGAAAAAAAAAGTATGCAAGCAGTAATAAACCTAAGAATCACAGAAATGAAGACAACAAAGGAGGAAATGGCTATCAGAATTAGGAAAACAACAAATGAGACCCTCAAGGAAAACACAAGCTACCTCGAGGTAATTAGAAAACTGAAAGCTGGGAGTAGGGCAGTAGTGCAGCTGGTTGAAGTCCCTGGATCCCCACATGCAGAGGAGTTGCTTCATGTTGGGAAATTGTGCAGATGTGGTTGAGTTAGGCAGGATCCACATACCACATTATTTCCATGTGAGTATTATTATTTACATATCAATCTTCTGCATTGTTCTAAAAATGACTCCTCCGCCACCACATTATCTCCTCAGGGTATTGCCAGTTCCCGCCAGCAAAAAATTATAGCAACTGTAACTAAGGAAGTTCCCAGAATGTCTTTTTCTTTTCTACACCCTCTTCCCTAGCCAATTCCGTCTTGACATGCCACTTCCATTTTTACCCTATAAAACCGCTGCTGTTCCTGGTTTCACCCCTTTTTTCTCTTCTGCATCCCAACCTTGAGAAGACCTGGAGAAGGGCTGGTGTGCATATCGGGAGGCAGCCATTTTGCTAGCTCCACGTGGCCTAAACCCACTGTACTCACACTAGACTCTGGGACATCATCTGCATGAATAAAGATTTGCATTCCTGGTCTCTCTCTCCTGCAATGCAACCCAGGTTTCTATCTTTCTCTCCCACTCCATGTCTTCCCCTCCTCTCTCCAATTCTGTCTGTCCAATGAAACACAACTTCAATAATAGCAACAATAATAACTACAATAATAAAACAATAGCAACAAAAGAGAACAAATAAATAAATATAAAAAAAGAAAACTGAAAGCTGAAATAGCTGAACTAAAAGGTCAATTAGCAGAGCAATCTAATACTATAACTGTGCTGAAGAAAGAAGCTGAGGGAAGAGAAAGCAGGCTAACAGAAGCAGAAAACAGAATTAGCCAGACAGAGGATGAGCTAAACAAAAAAAGAGGTAAAAGAGCTCAAAGAGATTGAGAGACACTGAAAACAACAACAGAGACATATAGGATGATCTCAAAAGAAGTAACATTCATATAATTGGCCTGCCAGAGGAAGAAAGACAGGAAAGGGAAGTAAACATTCTAGAGGAAATAATAAAAGAAAATTTCCCAGACCCAAACAAAAGAAAGGACATTAAGATTCAAGAGGCTCAGAGAGTCCCAAACAGAATCAACCCAGACCTTAAGACACCAAGACACATCATAGTTACAATGAAAAGAAGTAAGGATAAAGAAAGGATCCTAAAGGCTGCAAGAGAAAGACAAAAAGTCATGTACAGGAGAAAACCCATAAGATTATCAGCAGACTTCTCTACTCAAACACTAAAAGCCAGAAGAGAATGACATGATATCTATTGAGCCCTGAATGAAAAAGGGTTTCAACCAAGGATAATATATCCTGCTAGCCTTTCATTCAAACTAGATGGAGAGATCGAAACCTTCTCAGACAGACAACAGATAAAGGAGGCAACCATCACCAAGCCTGCCCTGAAAGAGGTATTAAAAGACCTCTTAAAAACAAGACCATCACCATAATATTTGCCATATATCAGAGAAAATAAAAAACTTGTTGAATAATGGCATTACAATACATTAAATTCAAAATATCAGTAAATGTCAATGGCTTAAATTCATCCATTAAAAGGCACGGAGTGAAAGGATGGATCAGGAAACACAACCGAACCATATGCTGCTTGCAAGAATTCCACGTGACCCAGCAAGTCAAACAGACTTAAAGTGAAAGTATGGAAAACAATCATACAGGCTAATGGACCACAAAAAAGGCAGGAACAGCTGTTCTTATCTCTGACACAATAGACTTTAAATTAAATAAAGTAATAAAAGATAGGCAAGGTCATTACATAATGATTAGAGGATCAATCAACCAAGAATATTTAACAATTATTAACATCTATGCACCCAATGAGGGACCATCTAAATATATCACACAACTACTGAAAGAATCACAAAAAGACATCAATAGTAATACAATAATAGTGGGAGACTTTAACACCCCACTCTCACAATTAGATAGACCAACAAAGCAGAGAATCAACAAAGAAAAAAGAGAATTAAAAGAAGAGATGGACAGACTAGACTTCCTGGACATTATCAGAGTTCTTCACCCCCAAAACTTGGACTACACATTCTTGTCAAATCCATACAGCACATACTCAATGATAGAACACGTTAGGCCATAAAGACAGTATCAACAAATTCAAGAGCATTGAAATCATCTCAAGTATCTTCTCAGACCACAGTGGAGTAAAGCTAACATTTAACAACAAACAGAAAATTACTAAAAGTCACATAATTTGGAAACTCAACAACATGCTGCTTATGAACCACTGGGTCAGAGAGTCACTCAAGCAAGAAATTCAGATGTTCCTGGAAACAAATGAAAATGAATACACAAGCTATCAAAATATTTAGGACACAGATAAAGCAGTACTGAAAGGGAACCTCATAGCCACACAATCACATATTAGAGAACAAGAAAAAAAAATCAAATAAACGACCTTACTGCATGCCTTAAGGACTTAAAGGAAGAGGAACAAAGGAACCCTAAAGCAACCAGAAGGACAGAAATCACTAAAATTAGAGCAGAAATAAACAATATCAAAATGAGAACCATAAAAAAGATCAATGAAGCCAAATGTTACTTCTTTGAAAAATTAGACAAGAGAAAGAAATCAAAGGAATACAGATTGAAAGGGAAGAAGTCAAGCTCTCACTATATGCAGATGATATGATAACTATACACAGAAAAACCTAAAGAATCCAGCAGAAAACTACTGGAAGTTATTAGGAAATATAGCAAGGTATCAGGCTACAAAAATCAGTGTACAAAAATCAGTGGCATTTCTTTATGCAAATCTGAAGAAGAAGACATACAGAAATCACTCCCATTCACTGTTGCAGAAAAGTCAATAAAATACCTAGGAATAAAGCTGACCAAAGAAGTGAAAGACTTGTATACTAGAAACTATGAGTCACTCTTGAAGGAAATAGAAAATAATACCAAGAAATGGAAAGACATCCCATGCTCATGGATTGGAAGAGTAAATATCATAATAATGAATATTCTTTTCAGAGCCATATACAAATTTAACGCAATACTCATCAAAATTCCACCAAGCTTCTTTAGGAGAATAGAACAAAACTACAATCATTTATCTGGAACCAGAAAACACCTAGAATTGCCAAAACCATCTTGAGGAAAAGAAACAGAAATGGAGGCATCATACTCCCAGATCTCAAATTATATTATAATGCCATTATCATCAAAATAGACTGGTACTGGAACAAAAATAGGCACACAGACCAGTAGAACATAATTGAAAGCCCAGAACTAAACCACCACACCTATGGACATCTAATCTTTGATAAGGGGGCCCAAAGTATTAAATGGAGGAAGGAGGCTCTCTTCAATAAAGGGTGCTGGGAAAACTGGGTTGAAACATGCAGAAGAATGAAACTGAACCACCTTATCTCACCAGAAACAAAAATCAACTCCAAATGGATCAGGGACCTGGTTGTTAGACCAGAAACTGTCAAATACTTAGAGGAAAATATTGGTGGAACACTTTCTCACCTAAACCTCAAGGACATCTTTGATGACATGAACCCAATTGCAAGGAAGACTAAAGCAGAAACAAATCAATGGGACTACATCAAATTGAAAAGCTTCTGCACAGCCAAAGAAACTATCACACAAACAAAAGACCCCTCATAGAATGGGAGAAGATCTTCATATGCCATACATCAGACAAGAGACTGATCACCAAAATATACAAAGAGCTCAGCAAACTTAGCAACAAAAAATCAAATGACCCCATCCAAAAATGGGCAAAGGATATGAACAGAACATTCACTGCAGAAGAGATCCAAAAGTATAACAAACACATGAAAAATTGCTCTCGCTCTTCCTTCCCTCTCAATTTCTCTCTTTCCTAGCCAAAATGGCTGCCAAGAGCAGTGGGTTCCTAGTTCAGGCACTGAACCCCAGTGATAACCCTGGAGAAAACACACACACAAAAACAACCAACCAATCATAAAAAAACAAAAAAAAAAACTTCCATTAAGGACCAGTAGAGTTTTAGATTACTAACACTGATTCTTCTAAGTGTTAACTGTATCCCTCAGTCCAACAGATACACAGTTGATCAAAGTTATTGACCACAAAATAACTGGAATTCCTGAGACCTGCTATTTAAAATCAGGTCCATCTAGCAATGCCTCAGAATAAGAGCAGCCTTCATGTTTCTAGGAAAAAGTAGCAGCTTATCCTTTCCTAAAACAATGTTCCCCCTCCTCTTCCTCTAATCCCTATCCTGCTGATCTAGAACATAGTATCTCTGATTTAGAGTACTTTTTTTCAACAAGACAGACACTTACAGCTCAGCTTTCTCCAGTGTCATAGCATCTCCCATGTGGTATCAGGGCTGAAACCTGGGTACACTCTTGACAAATCTAAAAAAGCATCTAATTATTCCTGCTAATGGAAGTCTACTGAAGTTAGCATAAGTGAGAGAGAACACATGTGTTGCGTGGTTTGGACCAGATGACTTTGTACCTTCTTTCTAGGATTTTCTGTGCATGTCAGAGATAGTGGTTTTTGGTGTTACTACTTTGTGGTTGATTTAAGATTAATTATTGTGAATGTTCTTATTAGGGTAAGGAAAATCCACCATCTGAAAGCCAACATCACTGCCATTGTTATTTATTAGCTATTTTCACTATCCATAGCTAAGACTTCATTAGGACAAAATTTCAGTTGTTTCTTTTCTTTCTGTCTTTCTTTTTTTTTTTTTTAAGAATTAAGAAATAATTATAGTGGACACAACAATTGTTTTAATGCATCAAAAAGCAAGTTCAATTTATGGAAGATTTTTTCACTCCGTGCTGTTCTAGAAATCTTCCATCAACATATTTCTTGAAATGAGCTTCAAGTATTTATCCTCTGTTTTATATTGAACTTGGGCTCCTGTCTTTTGCAGTCAAATGACTTGTTAACATATTGTTTTTGAAGCACGATTTTATTTCTGTAGACCAGGGATTAAGCACTGTATGTAGATTAGGAATAATTTATGACTAATTAATATTTTATGTTTTTCCCTATTCTAACTGAGATTTTGTTCTGCATAATATGAGAAGAGCAGAACACTCCCCTGTGAGGACAAGAGAAAGCATTTTTCAAATAATGCTAAAACATTGAAATTAGCTGCACTGGGGTTTTTAACCACTTCATTGTTATATAGTTGAATATATGTAGCCTAGAATTTTTTTTAACTCTTATTTTCTGAAGTCAGAATGTAGCTCAAAGTAAATTGGTACAGTGGTAGCACACCAACCTCACATACCTGATGCCCCAGAGATTCCTAGTTCAATCCTGGCACTAACAAATACCCTCTTTCTTAAATAATTGAGTAATGTTGAGGCCAGGTGGTGGCACACCTGCTTGAGCGCACATGTTATAATGCATAAGGACCCAGGCTCAAGCCCCTGGGCCCCACATGTAGGGGGAGAGCTTCACAAGTGGTGAAGCAGTGCTGCAGGTGCCTCTCTGTCTTTTTCCCTTTTTACCTTCCCATTCCTCTCAATTTCTGGCTATCTCTATCCAATAAATAAAGATAAAAAGAACATTTAAAAAAAAAAAACGATTAATGTTTATTGAAAAGTGTTGATTCACAAGACTGCTTGTGCCATAAATGTACAGTTTCACATAGAGAACCATGATAACTGCAAAAATACCACACTCTTGACAACTTGAACACTGGGCCTCCACCTCTGTGGGGTATGTGTGTGTGTGTGTGTGTAATGAGAATATACAAATATACCCTTAAAGGAAAGAAATCTTATGGACAGAGGTTAAGCGCACATGATGCAAAATGCAAGGACTGGAGTAAGGATCCTGGTTCAAGCCCCTGGCTCCCCACTTGCAGGGGGATCGCTTCACAAGTGGTGAAGCAGGTCTGCAGGTGTTTATCTGTCTCTCCCCTTCTATCTCCCTTCCTCTCTCAGTTTCTCTCTGTCGTATTTAACAACAACGACAGCAATAGCCACAACAATAAACAAGGGCAACAGAAGGAAAAAAATGGTCCCTGGGAGCAGTGGATTTTAGTGCAGGTACTGAACCCCAGCAATAACCCTGGAGGCAAAAAAAAAGAAAGAAAGAAAAAAAAGAAAATAGAGAAAAAGAAAAGAAAAGAAAAAAAATCTTGTGGACATATTAATGTCCCATATATCCAAACTCAGAAAGTTGGTGATCTCATGCATCTAGAGGGCACTGAGAGAAGACCACCTCTGAACAACCAGAATCGATGCCACAAAGGTTATATTAACAACAATGACTAATTTTGATCAAGGGAAATTTCCTTGGGTACTCATTTAAAGCAGTTAGTCTACAAATAATTTTCTTGAGTAGATTTTTAAATGTATAAACAGTATAGATTTACTGTAATGTAAATAATGTAGAAGCGCTTTTGGTGTATTATTTGTGTTAAATATATTCAATGTCATTAGCCCTTAGACCCACATATTTGTAAAGCACTATCCGGTGACTCTTCTGTCATGAATCCTCTCTACTGTTCACTCTAAAAGCATGGAAGTCTTGTGACTATTAGTATATTTAAGACATACTATTCTCTCTCTCTCTCTCTCTCTCTCTCTCTCTCTTCCTCTCTCTTTGCTTACAGAAAGAAGATGGAGTTTATCATTCCTTACAGGTGCCATTCTCAGCTCTTTTAATCAGCTGTTTTAACCTAAGGATTAAAATAGTATGGCTTCATTTTAAACAGATTGGAAATAACACTTATTACTGCTGGGAAGTTGAATGGGAATGGAAGAAACAGCAGAATGACTTTATTATTATTTTTTTTATTTATTCCCTTTTGTTGCCCTTGTTGTTTTACTGTTGCTAATGTCGTCATTGTTGGATAGGATAGAGAGAAATGTAGAAAGGAGGGAAGGATAGAGAAGGAAAGAGAAAGATAGACACCTGCAGTCCTGCTTCACCGTTTGTGAAGCGACACCCCTGCAGATGGGGAGCTTGAACCAAGATCCTTATGCCAGTCCTTGCGCTTTGCGCCACATGTGCTTAACCCCCTGTGCTACTGCTGGACTCCCAGCAGAATGACTTTTAACTTAGATTTGACTCTGTATTTAACATCTCAGACATCTATTCCCATTTCAAGAGGATTTAAGTATTCCTTCCTGCTTGAGTAATGTAAGACAGGTTTCTTCCAGACTAGGTCCTTGACCTCCTTTTCATAGAGCATTTACATAAGTAAAATTATAAGAACTTTCTTGGCACCTTTCAAAATAAAAACTTTAAAGTAAACGTGGTTAAGCACACATTACCATGCATAAGGACCTAGGTTCAAGTCCCCCTCCCCCGCTGCCAGGGGGATGCTTCATGAGCGCCGAGCAGGTCTGCAGGTGTCTATCTGTCTCTCTCCCTCTCTATTTCCTCCTCCTCTCTCAATTTCTGAATATTCTATGAAATAAATAGGTAAGTAAATAAAATAAAAGGAAAAGTGGCCCCAGTGACAACCTTGGTGGCAACACAATATTTAAAAAATAAAAATTAAGGGAGCTGGACTGTGGCGCAGCAGGTTAAGCGCAGGTGGAGCAAAGTGCAAGGACAGACATAGGGTCTGGGTTGGAGCCCTGGCTCCCCACCTGCAGGGAAGTCGCTTCACAAGTGGTGAAGCAGGTCTGCAAGTGTCTATCTTTCTCTCCCCCATCTGTCTTCCCCTCCTCTCTCCATTTCTCTCTGTCCTATCCAACAATGATGACAACAATAAAACAACAAGGGCAACAAAAGGGAATAAGTAAATAAAATAAATATTAAAAAAAATTAAAGTTAAAATATAAAAGCCTCCAGCCTGTTTACTACACAGGCAAGTCTTTCTCAAGGACTTGAGAATAATTCCTTTCTACATAATCCTGAAGGAAGATGATATCCCACTACACAGTTTATGGGAAGGTATAATTCTAAAAACAATGATGTTTAATTCTTTATTGTTGTTATTTATTTATTTAGGGTAGAAACACATTTAAGGGTAAAGGAAGATAAAAATGGAGAAAGAGTACCGCTTCACCATTTGTGAAGCTTCCCTTCTGCAAGTGGGGACCAAGGGCTTGAACCTGGAACAAACATCGTAATGTGTGCACTCAACTGGGTACAACACCAACTGGCCCCCTGGATTTTTAGTTCTATGCCATTATTGAGAAATAATTTAGTACATTTTAATTTTGTGTGCAGAGCTAGAGTTTCACACATGTGTGATTTCATAGCTTCTAGTCCAACTTTTTCATTCAGATACAGACAGAGCGGAGAGAGACCAGTACCAGAGCTTCCCTTATTCTGTGAAACTCCCATGTGGTGCCAGGATTTAAACATGAGCCATACAGATGACAAGGCATAGGGCAGGGTAGAAGGGCTGAAAATATAATGGTTATGCGATGAGACTAGCATGCCTGAAGCTCTGAAATCTTGGGTTCAAACCCCTGTACCACCATAAATCAGAGTTAAGCAAAAAGGAAAAAAAAAAAAGAAGAAATAAATGACAAGGCATATACCCTCCCTGATGAGTTATCTCCCCAGTCCCCTTTTTAATACTTTCTTGACCACATACAGCCATTATTTTCAGTATACCTTGATATAAAGTTCTGAATACAACCCTTAGAAATTCAGCCATATTGAACTGTGAGTTCTTTTTAGTGCTAGATACATAGCTTTCCCTTCATAGAACCTCTTCACTTCTTATGAAACACTGCATTTGGGAAGCTTAAAAACCATACACTCGAGAATGAGGAAGATAGATAAGCCTGTTAGAGCACAGAATTTCTGTTCATGAAGTCATAGTTTCAAGCCCCAGTATCACCAAGTGTCAGAGCTGAAGAGTACTCCAGTTTAGTGTCTCTTTCCCCTAGTCTACCTCTCTCATAATTAAAAAAAAAATTCTGATCTATAAAGACTTTATGTGAAAGAATAACAAAGGACTCATTTCAAAAGTCAAATTAGCACTTTAGTCAGTAGAATGTCTGGTAGTAATATTTGCTCCACAAATACCATAAAGGAAAAAAACAATTTGATTACTATTTGAAATTAGAAATGGTTCTGTATCCAAGATAATAGTGTCCTAGATAGTCAGACTTTATTTTGATTTTCTGTAATATGGAAATACTATTAAAAATGATTATTTGCCACATAATATTGTTTCATAAAAGCTATTAAGATTAGAACCCCACTTTAGGACATTTTTTTTTTTTTTTGGCCTCCAGGGTTATTGCTGGGGCACGAAGGCAGCGTTCCTGTTATTCCAAAGGGAAAACACAGAGCACTTTCCACTAAGTGTTAAAAGCAGTCTTTGGAGGTGGTGGTGATTCTTCAAACCAATAGTATGTCTTTGTAAATGGGCCTCCTACTGAATCAAAGCTTGTACAGTTACAGTATGATGAGAACCTCTTTCAATTTCCTCCTGTGCTGCCAACTATTTAGTCTGAGGCTGTTTACACTTCCTTGGATATAAATGATTTTATTTTCATTGCTGACAATGTTGAATTCAATGTCCTTCTTTTTGATACAGTATTTGCTGAAGAAATTGTATTGATTTACAGAGTCTCTCTTCTGTAATTCCCTTTACATCTCAAGGCCTTTTAGGTTAACCAGTTTCTTTCAAATACCCTTCAAGACAAAAACATATTGGTTTTCAAAATCTTAGCAGGATCTGGCAATATGGAAACCAGTGTTAGCCCTAGTAACTAATAATTTAAGTTTCTACTGCTATCTTTACAAATTAATTTCTTATAGCATTTAACTTTTTATATACCTCAATTAAAAAAACACCACTAGTACTGCTCTTTTCATGATATATTTTCTTCAGATACATGGGTGAAAGCAGTGATTTATTTGTTTGAAGTAAGGAAGAAGCAAGGGAAATTAACTCCCTCCACCCACTCCCTGTTAGATAATCAATAATTCCTGTTCTTATCCAAGTTTTAATCATTGCCTGTCTAGATTATTGCAGTCTTCTTCTTGATCTTCCTATCCTGTAACCTCTCTTTTCACTAGAGACCTCAAAAACTTTAGCTAAATTCATCTTCTTCTCCCTGAAACCATATTACTAGTCTTCAAGTGTCTTTCTCGCTTTTGGAGTTCAGTTTGAATTTCTTGATTGTGGTCAACCTAGTGGAAACCAATTTAATTTTCTTCTAACCTGAAGTCAGAGTGCTTTTTAGTTCATCCATTTTCTTTAAGTCATCAAAAGTTCTCTAAGAGAGCTTTCTAGATGGTTTGTTGAATGTGAGAAGTAGCTTCTCAATCATATTCTGTTGGTAAAATGTGAATCTTAAGTGTGAATTTAGCTCTGAAACTGTATAATCTTTTCTGTGTGTATATATTGTTTTCAGTAATGCAAGTGACTGCCAGTAAGCATCTTATTTGTGCTGTAAGATGCGTTTTTCACATTTATCATTCAAATTGGCATAAATCACATGGTTATGATGACAGCTTTCTGTCTAATATATTCACCAAAGCTGCATTGTTTTGAATTTAAACATCTTTCTCTCTGTTTTGTACACCTTTGGGAATAATTTTACATACAATTTCTTTGCTCATAAAAAAAAGGGGGTAGGGTATAAGTGACTAAGAAGATGAATTACGGAGGGTAAAAATGAAAGAAAGAGCAAAGGTTCGATGAGTCACATACTAAACATAGTGTTCTTTCAGGTGATTAGAGGTCCAACTAGAATCTTAAAGAATACACTAGGCCTATCTCCTCTAATTTTTATTAGTGGATACACCCTTTTTGTGTATTTTTATTTGTTTATTTACTTCAGAAATAAGCACTGAAGGCATGTCATGGTGTTGACATGATTCTGATAACTGGATACAAAAGGTAGACAAGCTCTTCTTATTTTTTTAAATTTTCATTTACTTTATTTTAATGTGAAAGAGTAGATACAGAGGGAATGATACTGAGAGAAAGAGACCAGAACACTGCTCAGTTCTGGTTTATGGTGGTGCTGGGGATTGAACCTGAGATCTCAGAGCCTCAGGCTTTTAAGGCCTTTGCATAACCATTATGCTATCTCCCCAGCCTGATCAGTTCTTCTAATGGTCTTTACTTCCTAAGGCATTTGGGGATGGAGTTGAAACAGAATATAAACACGTGAAATAGCAATTATGCACAATGATTCCCACTGTGTCAAATGCAATGAAGAAAATAAAAACAAAACAGTGGTATGTCAAAGATTGACAGGAAAGCATTCCCTTAAATTATGTCCACAAAGGTATCTATGAATAGAAGGTATTTTGGATGAAATCTGCATGATGAAGGGCTTGCTATGTAAGGAACTAGTGGAAAAGTACTTTAAACAGAAGGAAAAAGAGCAAAAAGGTCTACTCAAGCCTTGGGTTCAAAGAACAGAACGCCATCAATTGACTAAAACAGGTTGAGTTTAGAGAAAGGATTATAGGATAGGAGAAAAAAAAAAATATATAAAGGGAAGCAGGGGAGCTCAGATTAGTAGACCATAAAGAGAAATCTGGATCATCTTTATTTTAGATGCAATAGAAGACTACATGATGTGTTTTATATTAAAAGAGAGGACTGACTTGTAAAAGGGCTAGAGTAAAATGAGTATTTATATTTCCTTTTATATTTCTAAAACCTGAAATCATTCCAAGTCTTTTCCCCAAGCCAGCAATGATTAATTCCATTTGATTTCAGTTATTTGAAGGATATTATGTAATTCCTACCCATATAAGCAGCAGTGGTTTTAAAAATTCTGTGTTATTTGGTATTTTATGTTTTATTTAGAGAGAGATACAGACAGATACAGAGAAAAAGACCAGAGCACTACAAAGTTCTACACAATGGTGGTACTGGGGATTGAACCTGGGACCTCAGAGTCTCAGGCATGAAAATCTTTTGTGTATCAATTATGCTATCTCCCCAGCCCAGTCATAATATTTTTTAATAAAGGTCATTGGATAAATGCAGAATCCATCACTCACCTGACCAATGTTTATTTCTTCTCAACTCAGCCCACTGTGTTTTAATGACAAAGACAATTTCTTAAATTCTCAGTTGCCTCTGCCATTGCTATATAAGATATATGTTTATTCTCTTTAAATGTGGAGAAGCACTTCAACACTTAAGAAAACTTTTACTCAATCCTAAAGTTTATCAATATCTCATTAGGGCAGGATTTTAATGTCCTATATGTTCTTAAATGAAAAATAAACTTTTTCTTGGATAAAGCATAGAAAAACCTATTAAATGTTGCTTTAAAAATGTAAAAAAAAACCAAAAAACAAGAAAAAGAAATACTTCCATTAGTGAAATCAGTGTTTGTTTTTTTTGGAGAGGAGGAACCAAAAGTTTCAAATAAAACATAATGGAGCTGATCCTAATCAGGCAGGAGTCAGTTCTTTGCTTTTTGGGGGAACATTAACTCTTTCAAGTCACTGGAGTGTCATTTAGAGCATTGAAGCTGACAGGTAATAAACAATTTGAGCACAGTAATGTTTTCCCTAGTGATCAGTGGGTCCTGGGCTAATTTCCAGGACTGCAGAAGCTCAATTAGGGGCAGGCCAGCCTGAGCCCAGATCTGTCAGAGACCTGACTAGGGCTGGGTCACCTGTTTTACATATTTCCAAGGTTGTCATGATAACTTGATCAGTATCACAATTGAAAGACACTAAGAGCTCTTCAATATTAGCAAATAGTTTTTGTTTAAAAACAAAAGATTTTGACAGCATTCTCATTAAATTCTATTTTAAAAATATTTATTACTATCTTTATTTATTTATTGGATAGAGACAGCTAGAAAGAGGGGAGATAGAGAAGAAAAGAGTCAACTGCAAACCTGCTTTCCCCCTGAAGGTGGGGACCGGGGGCTTGAACCCAGTCCCTCATTAAATTCTTTTTGTGTTTTATTGTGTATGATATCTTTTTAATTTTCCTCTGACACATATATTTTGAATACTTACTATGAAAAGGCAAATGATAAGATGCATTTGGGAATGTGAAGATGAAGACTTCAAAATTTCTTTACTCAATGGTTTTAGAAGTTATTTGGGATAATAAATTGTATACTCAGATGAAATACTATATATATATGGCTAATTTTTATATGGTAGGAGTCAAGTATAGATAGGGCTTATGGAATTACTAGAAGAGAATTATGTATAAGAAGCTGAAGTATCGGGTTTTCTCTTCAAGGTGAAAAGATAGGACTAAAAATATCTTTGTGAGATCTTTAGATATTAGACAAGCAAGCATGAATCAGATATTTTCTGATAAGAAAATAAGTGAAGAAAAGTTCATCAATGACAGCCATGTTTTTCTGTATACATGAGAGAGACCCCAAAATTCTGAATAACTCACCATGTGGTCTTACACAATCTTTTTAAACAGGGAGAGAGAGAACTTTGGGAAAAGAAAATGGGAGGATTAGTTAAGAACGCTAGCAAATGAGGGTCTGGTGGTGGTGCATCAGGTTAAGCACATACAGTAGCACAAGAACCTGAATAAGGATTCCAGTTGGAACCCATGACTCCCTACCTGCAAGGGGGCGGGTCGCTTCACAAGAGGTGAAGCATCTTTCTCTCCCCCTTTCTATCTTCCCTTCCTCTCTCAATTTTTCTCCGTCCTATCCAATAAAATGGAAAAAAAAAAAAAGAAAGAAAAAAGAAAAATGGCCTCCAGAAGCACTGGAACCGTAGTGTAGTGCTGGCCTGGGTCCCAGCTATAACTCTGGAGGCAAAATAAAAATAAATAATAATAATAATAAAGTAAAACTATCAAATAAGCAAAATAAAAAGAAAGGCAAAGGGATTCAGACTCAAGTTTTTACTTCTCCAGAGATCAAGATCTTTTCTAACATAAGAGCTATTACCTCAAAACTTTACTATATTTTACCCTAACCTCCACCAGCTCCAACCACACACAAAGATTGACCTTATCCCAAGTAGGGTATTTGGAGGCATGACAGATTTTTGTCTCTCTGTATCAGTTTGACATTGGAGAGGACAAGAAAAATACTTCCCCTTAAATACCTAAAGCCTTCAAATCTTTTTTGTAATGTAAGCGATTTTTTGTTTTATTTTTCTATAAGAATAGGAGGTGATGGGCATCAGTTGATATTTTCCAAGAATGTGATAAGCCAGATAACAGGAGAAAAATTAAACCACAAAGAGATAATTTAAAGCACTATAGTTTAAAAGCTTTGTGAAATTTTTGGTTCATAATTTTTGCACGCTATTCTGAAACACAAATTCATTTTTCATTCCAAAAACATCCAGTATTTACAAAACCCCTGAGGGGCAGTGAAGGAGCTAATTAAGCCAACATGGCAAAATTCCATTAAATAATTATCTCAGGGATTAATGGAATAACATACTGAGATGCCTGTTACATTTATAGGAGAAACACAAAGCCATGCAACAATGACTAGAGGTCTCTCATTTAAGAGGCTGGAGGCAGTATGCAATCTCACTTCTGTGAGCAGCATGTCTGCTTCACTGTCTCTAGCACTAGCATTAATTATTATCTCTATTTTTAGAAAATGTTTGGGATAATGGTTGAAATATCTACCAACATTGAAAAATAACATTTGTAGGAGTTTCAGAGGACCTAGGACAGACACGACCAGTTTTATGATTACTTTTCCCATTACTCTCCTCTTTGGAGGATTCTCTCTCCCTAAAAATATTTTTTAAACATTTACTAGTGATTTAATAATGGCTTAGAATATTATAAAATTATCACCCAAGTGCTGTGCCTCACTTCGCCCACCCAACAATAAGCAACATAGTTTTTTTATAAAATCTTAGAGTCAGCGAAGCTAGGTATTAGCAAAATCATCTGGTACTTGGCTTGTACTAAATGCTTAATTTTCTTTTTTGTCTCTATTAAGTATACTGATGTTAGTCATTTTGAAAAACATAATTTGAAGAGAGAGCTTCTATTTTTAGGTCTATATATAGAAAGAGGGAAAGGATTATTATCAATTCTTCATCCAACTTTAGCTGACTGACAAAGTAAAGCACTGGTGTATTTCAATGGCATTTGGAAAAGTACTTGTGTTTGTTTCTAAAGTGTTATTTCTGCTGTCTATTTCTCCTTCTTGCCAAATGTTATAAATGTCATTATAAAAATCATTCTTAGTTGTGAACCACTCCTAAGGGAAAATTAAATCACTGTATCAGAGGGATTCACTTAGCTGTTACAGCAAGGAGAGTGTCAATAAAGACTTGACAGAGGGGCTGAGATTGAGCTGGGTTCAGAAGGATGAATGACAGTTAGACAGGGGAATCCAGGCAGAGTATAAGGTATGTGTGAAAGGCCAGAGTTATGACAGGTCCTGAAGTATTTGAGAAATGCCAAGATGCTTAAAATTACTGACATATATGACCAACTGGTAAAACATTAAAGTTTAACTATACAAAGTAAGCTATAACCATTATTAAAAGTCTTGGATACCTTAATAATTTATTGGGAATTGATTTTATAAGCAACTCACATAAATGAAGAAATATCTCTAGGCACAACTTTAACTTGAGAAAGATTTTACTTTGAAAATCTTGAGTGTGTTGCCAAAATCCTGAGTAGAGTGAAATGTCCAATCAAGAAAAAAATTAGGAGGTTATTTCTCTAGTCAGGAAAGTACTGATGATGATTCTTTGTAGGGAAAAGTCTAGAGATATTTACAAATATCCAGACTGAACACAATTGGGTGACCTTTTGAGTGTGATGAAATAATGCCAACTTTGAGAATGTAATGTAAAGATCACTGAGTTCACTGCTATAATATTCCACTAAATTCTCTTGTCTAAATTTGAAAATGTTAATAAAAGCGAGAGACATAAGGCTTATATCTGTTGCCAACCAAATATCAACAAACAACACAGTTGGACCAGATGTAAAATCAACTGGAAATAAATCTAGGAAGCCAGTTGTGACTGTTATCATATTTTCCTAGTTCTCTTTCTCCCTTTCACACATCTGTCATTTTGTACTTGTTGTCAAACAAAATAACTGAGAGGGAAGGTGGGGAGAGAGAGAGAGAGAGAGAAATATGAATTAGTAAAAGCCAGTATAGTTTTTGCATTTTCAAATAATTTTTGTAACTGAATAAACTTTCACCTTACTACAGGGAACTATTTTGTAGCTAATTATTCCCTAAATGAGAAAAGATGGGATGTGTTAGCTCAATTTCTCCCATTACATCAGAGAATAGGAATGAGGAGCAGACAACCTTTGAATCACCTCTTTAAATTTCATCTGTATTTGGATTTATTTGTGTAGAAGAACACATTTTTCTTCTGGTCTAAATGTGTGTTCATTATTGTCCTCTCCTTTAAAATTTGCTTTCAAACCATCTCAAAGTCTTTGTTAAACTATATGATATTAGGGGGCAGGGTGGTTCAGGGGGAGGAAAGAAATCCCAGTGTTATCAGGGAAACAGAAGTAACTTATATGATCCTTAGAAAGCCCTACAAGGAGAATTTACTCTTTAGACTCCTAAATTCTCACTTTTAAACCATACTAGAGTTAGAAAATAGTGTGCACTTTGCAATGGATGAGTGCATTTGAATATAACATTTGATATACTTGAGTCACAAGAACACCAGAGAACATTTTGCTTTTCCCACTTAAGTATTATGTTACAGAGACATCCCAATATCCTCACCATTATGAAGATATCAGGAGTGTACACCACTATGTACTAAAATTCCCTACCTCAAGTTACTAATGGATTTGAAGAGGCCTGATCATTTGTAAGATAAGTTTTTTGTTTTGTTTTCTTTTTTGGTTTCTATTATTTTGAAGTCATAAGGATCTGAGTTCTACCATGTAATGTAATTATACATATTTAAAAACATCTGTATATAAGGGAGTCAGGGGGTAGCACAGTGGGTTAAGCACAAGAACCAGCATAAGGATCCCAGTTTGAGCCCCTAGGCTCCCCACCTGCAGGGGAGTCACTTCACAAGTGGTGAAGCAGATCTGCAGGTGTCTATCTTTCTCTCCCCCCTCTATCTTCCCCTCCTCTCTCCATTTCTTATTGTCCTATCCAACAACAATGACATCAATACCAACAACAATAATAACTACAACAATAAAACAACAAGGGCAACAAAAGGGGATAAATATATAAATATCTAAAAGAAAACACAAATAATAATTTTCACTAAACATTGAATAAAGTCACGTTTAGGAGATGTGTGTATATGCTGTAGTTTCGTACCTTCCCTGAGAAAGTCAAGGTTTTTTTTTTTTGTTTGTTTTGTTTTGTTTATCCTCCAGGGTTATTGCTGGGTCTCAGTGCCAGCACTATGAATCCATTGTTCCTGGTGACCATTTTCTCCATTTTATTCATTAGGTCAGAGAGAAATTGAGAGAGGAGGGTGAGATAGAGAGGGAAAGAGAAAGAGAGACACCTTTGGATTCTGCGAGTGGGGAGCTATGGCCTCCAACCTGGATCCTTGCGCTTAGTACTACGTGCACTTAACCAGTTGCACTACCATCATGCCCCCAAGACTTTTTTATTTTTGTTTCCAGGAAATAAACTCTGGCTTGAAAAGAATGATAATGCTCTGTTACACTGCAATATTTGCCAAACTTATATAGAAACAGAACAGTGAGCCGAATTGATTACTGTGTAAACCTGGTAAGTACTGTCAAGCCACTGTTACACTAACCTTCCCAGGCTGGCCTCTACACCCAGTTTCATACATTCTGGGATTAAGACTATGATTTTGGGAGTTGGGCGGTAGCACAGCGGGTTAAGCACACATGGTGCAAAGCGCAAGGACCAGCTTAAAGATCTCAGTTCGAGCCCCCGGCTCCCCGCCTGCAGGGGAGTCGCTTCACAGGTGGTGAAGCAGGTCTGCAGGCATATATCTTTCTCTCCCCCTCTCTGTCTTCCCCTCCTCTCTCCATTTCTCTCTGTCCTATCCAACAATGACTACAATAATAACTAACAATAAAAACAAGGGCAACAAATGGGAATAAATAAATACTAAAAAACAAAGACTATCATTTTACCAACTTTAAACCAGCTGATGTTGTTGTCTACCACCTCCTTCTCTACACCCCCTACCCCCTCTCTATTCTTTCCATCTTCCTCCATTCATCCTCACTAAGGTAATCCATAGCCAAGTTCAAATTTGAAGATGGAGAGAGAGGGAGATACCACAGCATTAAAGCTTCATCCAGTGTTGTGGAGGGCTGGCTCAAACTTAGATCATGTGCATAACAAAGCAGCCCTTTGAGTATTATTCTTTACTTGAACATGATAGTGGTGGTGGGTAGTGGGTGGTGGGTGAGAGGGACAGGCAAAGACACCAACAAACAAACAAAAAAGTCCTATCACAAAGGAGATAAATACAAAATAAGAGAAATTTAAAAATATTTCAGTGGTTACCTGATAAAGTAATTGTGACAGTAATTATGGCCCAGAAAACCCAAATTATATACTGCTTAATTTTTTATTCCCTATAGAGCACATATATATTGATCAGAGAGAAATGGAAAACTAATGCTCTGCCTTATAATTTTCAGTTGTCTCAGGGTGAAATTTTTAAGACTCTTAAGCTTGTGTAGAAATGTATTTTAAGTTAGGATAGATAGCATAATGGTGATGTAAAGAAACTCTCATTCCGGAGGTTCCAAAGTCTCAGGTTCAATTTCCTGTCACCACCATAAGGGAGAGCTAGCCAGTGCTCTGGTTAAAAAAAAAAATAGAAATGAATTTTAATTTGGAGCTACCAGTGGCATTCTGGAGAAAGCCTGTACTCTTCTCAGGTTTCCAAAATACCTGATCACTAAGAGCAGAGTAGCTTATTTTTTTATGTAACTGAAAGTTTCACATTTCAGTGTTTTTATTTTTTTCTCTTCTCCTTTCTACCATGGAGTTAGTGCACTATTTTTCTTCTCAGCATCTAACTACAGTTGCAAATATATAGTCTCTGGATGGGTAGCTTTCTTGAAAGAGGGGGGAGTGAGTACATAGGAAACCTCAATTTAGCATCCACAGCTGTCTGTATCAAAAAAAGATGCCCTAGGCATCAAAATTGACAGTTGTTGTGTCTGACATAGCTATTTTTATAGTGTACATGCAGCAAGAATATGCCACTGACACAGCACACAAGAAGATGTGCCATTGAAGATTATGCTGGAAAATGTTTGGCTAGAAAGATCAAAATTGGATATACCAACATCAAGATATTAATTAGTATGACCATAAGATATTCTATTTGCCACTGGTTTCACTTGATTTAGCAATAAAATCAACAGTCCAGCTAATGGAAGCTTTCAGCCATAAAAGCTATTTGGTTACAAGTAAACCAAAGTATATACATTGATTTTCTACTTTTTAGCCAAGTGGCACGTTATTCAGTCAACTTTTCCTTCTAAGTGATGCAGAAATATTAGAAAGGGAAAAATGATCTAGAAAAAGTTAGCAAAGTTTCATGGATTTTATTATACAGGCATATTAAGCTTTAATAGAGAGTTCTTGCATCAGGAACAAACATGACTGTGTCCAGGGTAGTAAGAATCTTGATACATTAAAAAATACTAAGACAACTTACCTGGCAACGTTGGTTTATCTTCCCACTAAGGAAAGATAGAGACAGGCTGGAAGTATGGATGGATCAGTCAATGCCCATGTACAGTGGAGAAGCAATTACAGAAGCCCTCAGGCTCCCATAGCCTAAAGGGAAGAAAAAGAACAAAAGAAGCTTTTAAGACACTGTGCTCCAACTCAGGGATTAAAATAATATTGAAACAACTGTCAATTTCCACAACTGTGAACCCTTTAAGTACCTTACTTAGACACAAATCCATCCAGGCAAGAGTAATCAGCAATTTGAAAAGTACTGAGAGAGGGACCTCATATCATACTATATATATATATATACCAAGAAGAAGAAATATTGGAGAAATGAACCAGGACAAGAGTCCAGCTAAACCCCCCCCAAAGGGTGAAGCACAAAATAATGAGGTCAACATCCAAACACTAGTTAAAGAAATAATCACAGGAGTGAGTAAAGAGTTTGAAAGAATTGTCATCAGAAATGCAGAAACAACCAGTGAGACTCTGAAAGAAAACACTAATCATTTCAAGGTTATTAGAGAGCTGAAAGCTGAAATAGCTGAGCTAAGAACATAACTAGCTGAACAAGCTAAAACAGTATCAGAACAGGGTAACAAAACAGATTAACTCCAGAAAACAGTAGAGGGGAGAGAGAATAGAATAAATGAGGTTGGGAGATATTGAAATGGTGGACTATATTATTTGTAGGTACGGTGAAAGCTCACTCCTATAAAATTTTGAGGGGTATATCCAGTAAGGCTTGCAGAGAAGGATTTCATTTTTGTTTTCATGAAAATATGCAATGAAGTAAAATTGGTATGCAAAGGATCAATAGGAATTTGAGGTTTCAATGCACTAAAGGGTAGCTCCAGGGCTGTCATGTCTCTCTCTTTTCATCCCTATCTTAAATCCATGAGTGTAAAAGGATGTAGGGTGGCAGGAGGTGAAAGTAGTTTATCTGGGACACACCTTTTTCAAAGTGATAGAAGAAAGCAGACCAAGCAAAGAGATTCCCTCTATATTATAATGAGATCTGGTTAGAAGGTATAGGAGATACCATTTTGGGATTAATTACCTGCTGACAAATTGCAACTAGATGATAATCTTAAGGTGATGGTGATTTTAATAAGTAGATGATAAAGGGAGGCAACTAAATAACAGAAACATAAATAAGAAAAACCAATTAGTGAATGAACAAGAAAATGTGTAATTGAAGATACAGAAAACAATTACAGGGGGAGTCAAGTGGTAGCGCAGTGAGTTCAGTGCTCTTGGCATGAAGCGCAAGGATCAGCATAAGGATTCTATTTTGAGCCCCTGGCTCCACCTGCAGGGGAGTTGCTTCACAGGCAGTGAAGCAGGTCTGCAGGTGTCTTTCTCTCTCCTCTGTCTTCCCCTCCTTTCTCCATTTCTCTCTGTCCTATCCAACAATGATGACATCAATAATAACAAAACTAACTACTACAACAATAAAAAACGACAAGGGCAAGAAAAGGGAAAATAAATTTTAAAAACGAAAACAATTACAGGAGGCTGGATAGCAGTGCATCTGGTTGGGCAGACATATTACAATGTGCAACGACTGGGATTCAAACCCCCAAGTACACACACCTATAGGGGGGAAGCTTTGCTAGTGGTGAAGCATGTCTATAGGTGTCTATCTCTGTCCCCCTACACTTTTTTTTTTTTTTTTGCCTCCAGGGTTATCACTGGGTCTTGGTGCCAGCAATATGAATCCACTGCTTCTAGTGGCTATTTTTTCCATTTTATTGGATAGGACAAAGAGAAATTGAGAGAGGAGGGGGAGATAGAAAGGGGGAAGAGAAAAAAAGAGAGAGAGAGAGACACCAGCAGACCTGCCTGGATCCTTGAGCAGGTCCTTGTGCTTCATACTATGTACATTTAACTGGGTGCACCAAAACCTGGCTCTACTCTCTCTCTTGCTCCCTCTTCCTCTCAATTTCTGGCTGTCTATAAGTAAAGATAATAAAACATAATAAAAAAGATTTGAAAAAGAAAACAATTACAAAGAATGCTATCTGGTTGACTTGCTATGTAAATTGATCCATAGGTAGGGATATTTTGGTTCATTTCAAATATAGGAGTAAGCCTGCAATTTAAGGACACCACTCATATCTTCCCTATTTGGTTTTAAAAATTTCTTCAAATATTTGGCATAGTGGTGGTGAGAGCTTCCAATTGTTCAAGTGCTTACCAAGGAGAAAATAATAGCTGCATGCATTAATGAGTTCCTACTAATTTAAATAGTCTTGAATTTATCTTACAGCTTTTAGTGTGCATACCAATTACATCAGAAATGTATTCTAGCCAACATTTTACAAATGAGGGAAATAACACTAAAAATGGTAAATAGAAGAATGATGAATATTTTTCAGTGTTCAAAACCATTCTTAGAATGAAAAGAAGGAGAATGAAAAACATAAGCATGATACAGGTCAAGGATTTTTTAAGATTACTGACAAGACTCCCAGATTTTACATACTTTAGTGAACTACTGATTAATCTTGATGTTTCTGTTTGCAAAGTAACTCAAATACATTATCAGAAGTTTTTCTCGAAAACAGACTTAAATCTATCTTCCATTTTCAAAATAGCTAGGTAAAGCTTTGAGTGTTTCCTTGTGCAGTTATATACATATATGGTAGAGAATGCTACAGTACTCTGACCAATTTTACTTTTTTTTTCCTAGTGTTTTATAGTTTTTTGAATTTCAATGGCTCTGAGATATCTGTATGCAGTATATATCTGATATTTGAATAACTATACATTTTATCTTTTGTTGTTTGCCCTTCTTTGAATAAATGGCTTATTTTATGGTCAAATCAATTAGAAATTTTTGAGTATGAAACTGGTGTCTCAGTGACACGAACATAAAAAGATATTATGGAAATACTCACTGATTTTATTATAGCTGCACAGAGAATAGAAATTAGCTTTGAACTGTAATGAATTTTTATAAGAATATGTTACCAATAGTTTTCATTAGTTTGAGAGTCGATTGAATTTGACCTGCTTTGAAGGCGTTTTTCTCTTTTATATTAATGAGTTATGTTGTTTCAGTCTTTACTCACTTTGAAGGAGATTGTGTGTGTGTGTGTGTGTGTGTGTGTGTGTGTGTGTGTGTGTGTGAAAATTAAAAACATTATTTTTGACTTTGTGTGCATGTAAATCTACATATATACGAATTTAAATTTTTTACTCTGAGAGCAACCAAAAACTTTAAAGAATGTGACTTAAAGGGGCCAGGCAGAGGTGCACCCAGTTAAGCGTACATAGTACAAAGTGCAAGGACCCACTCAAAGACCCTGTTTGAGCCCCCTGGCTCACCATCTGCAGGGAGTAGATTCGTAAGTGGTGAAGCCTTTCTCTCTTCCCCTCCTTTCTCAATTTCTCTGTGTCCTATCAATCAATAAATAAATACATAAAAATTGCCACAGGAGCAGTGGGTTTATAGTGTAATCACCAAGCCCCAGCAATAACCCTGGAGGCAAAAATAAAATAAATAAAAATAATTTATGAAAAGAATGAGACTTAGTGTTGAAATTTATTATGGGTTTTTTTTTTCCCCACCAGGATTATTTCTGGGCCTTGGTACCTGTACTAGGAATCTACCATTCCTGGTGGCCATTCTTTCCTTTTAAAAATTTATTTATTTATTTATTTATAGTTGATAGGACAGACAGAAATGCAAAAGGGAGAGACAGAGATAAAGCTATATATCTGTAGAACTGCTTCACTGCTAGTGAAATGTTCCCCCTGCAGCTGAAGCATCTCTCCTGCAGTTGGGGAGCACAGCCTTGAACCCTGGTAACATGTGCACTTAACTGGCAGCTGCCCAGCCCCATTGACAGATATTTTAATACTGTAGTGGCCTAGCAGATTTTAAATTAAGCGAATATAATTCAGTAAATGAAAAATACACTGAAATATAGAATCCAATAGTTTAACAGCGAAGAATAATGAGAACAAAGGTCACAAAGTACTCAGAATGATGCATAGACAAAAAAGAAAAACTAAAATAAAATAAAAAGCAGAAAACCTAGGAACAGAGTGCAAGGAAGATCCAAAATAGTTGTAGTTTCAAGGAGAGGAAAGAAGAAATATTTAAAGAGATGGAGCCGGCCAGTGGCACACCCAGAATGCATATATAGCTATGCACAAGGACCTGGGTTGGAGTCCCTAGTGCTTACCAGCAGGGGTCAGTTTCACAAGCAGTAAAGCAGGTGGTTCCTCTTTCTACCTCCAATTATCCCTTCCCTCTCGATTTCTTTGTCTCTATTACAAAATTAATTCATTAAGTAAAGAAGAAATACTTGAAGAGGTCATGAGTAATAACTTCATGAAACTAATGAAGTATCTCTACCTACGAACTTGGAATATAAAAGCAAAAGGCAGTGCTGCACAGTGTGAACCCAGTTCAGCACAACCTGGATTCAGCCCACACTCCACATCTGTAGCCGGGACACTTTGCCAACCATGAAGCAGGTCCATAGGTGTCTTTCTCTCTCCCTATCATCCCCTCTTATCTCAGTTTCTCTCTGCCCTATCAAATGAAAAAGAAGATGGAAAAATGGACTTCAGCAGTGATAGATTCATAGTGCTGGCACCGAACCCTAGTGAGAATCCTGATATGAGCAGAGTTTCTAGCTCCTTCCAACATGAAGACTGCAAATTTCATCTGTTAGTACGTTTACTTTTAGATTCCTGATTATTAAACAAATTGCTCTGCTTTATATCTTAATGATGTTCAGTCACCAAGTTGCAGATGCTTCCATGATGCCAAGCTGACTTCCCTGGGCAAACAACCTCACCAATGTGTCCTGGAACCCCACCTCCCCAGAGTCATACACCACTAGGGAAAGATAGAAACAGGCTGGGGGTATGGACCAACCTGTCAACACCCATGCCCAGCAGAGAAACAATTACAAAAGGCAGACCTTCCACCTTCTACACCCCATAAAGATCTTTGGTCCTTACTCCCAGAGGGATAAAGAATAGGGAAGCTTCCAATGGAGGAGAGGGGATATGGAACTCTGGTGGTAGGAATTGTATGGGAATTGTACACTTCTTCTTCTTCTTCTTTTTTAAATATTTTTATTTATCTATAAGAAAGATAGGAGGGGGGGATAGAGAAAGAGAGAGAGAACCAGACATCACTCTGGTACATGTGCTGCCAGGGGTTGAACTCAAGACCTCATGCTTGAGAGTCCAGTGCTTTATCCATTGCGCCACCTCCTAGATCACAGGAAATTGTACACTTCTTATTCCACAATCTTATCAATCATTATTAATCACTAATAAAATTACTTTGAAAAATTACTAAAGAAAAAAATAATGTATTTTTTCAGGAAGAGAAATATTACTTAAATGGAATACTGATAATCCTATGGAAAAATATGAAGTACAATGCCTTACTTACTTTTAGGTTTATTACTGAAATACTGTAATTCATAAACTTAGTTAAGTAATTTCTACTTTATTTCGATATATAGGATGGCATAGATGGCATAGGATACATAAGATGGCATTGATGGCATAGAAAATACACAATTTATATAAACCAAAAAAATTCAGCAAAATATATTATTTTTCTAAAAGAAATCATTTTGTGTTTGTCTAGTAAAATATTGACAACATATCAAATTCCTATTAGTGGCTGTAAAACAGACACATTTTCACATTTAAATTTTACTTTACAAGAATATGCAGATGCTCTTTCTTTACAGATTTCCTGAAGAGCATCTAAATGACCATAATATAAATCTTAGTAATTTTATGAGATTTATAGTACCTTAGGGTTTTCAAAAGGTAACAGAAACTACATCTGTTTATTTAATACATTTGACATGAATACTGTCAGTGTCTTAGGAATTTAAGTTTCTGAATTAAGCAAAGTCATATAAATGTGAGGAAACTCAAAAACAAAAACAAAAATCGGCATTTTCATTTTTTAAAATTTAAAACAAAATTTTATTTATTGGATAGAGACAGCCAGAAATTGAGGGGAAGGGGAGGTAGAGAGGGAGAGAAAAAGAGAGAGAGACAGAGAGACATCTGCAACACTGCTTCACCATTTGTGAAGCTTTTCCCCCTGCAGGTGGGGACCAGGGGCTTGAACCTGGGTTCTTGTGCACTGTACCATGTGTGCTCAACCAAGCATGCCACCACCTGGCCTCTGCATTTTCTTTTTTTTTTTTTAATTTTTTATTTAAGAAAGGATTAGTGAACAAAAGCATAAGGTAGGAGGGGTACAACTCCACACAATTCCCAACACCCAATCCCCATAACCCACCCCCTCCCATGGTAGCTTTCCCATTCTCTATCCCTCTGGGAGCATGGACCCAGGGTCGTTGAGGGTTGCAGAAGGTAGAAGGTCTGGCTTCTGTAATTACTTCCCCGCTGAACATGGGCATTTTCATTTTTTATGTGAATAACTTGTATCGAAATAAATATCTCTAACCTGATGTTTTCCAATGAATAAAGAGTGCTAGTATGACATTCTTCAAAGTGTATGCATTTTCTGTAGATAATAGTTTTCCAATAACAAATTTTGAACAAAATGATTGAAAATATAAATATTAAAAATGAAAATTAACCAATTTGATCTGCTAGGTGATAAATATGTTAAACAAAAGCAATCAAAGCTATTTTGGGCTAATTGAAACACATAGATGTATAGTGTATTTGTGAATTTATATGTCCACTAAATATTTGAAATATAGTAAGAAATATAGGCTTATATAAAATTTAAACTTAATTTAGAAACTTGAATTTTATCGTGTCTATTTTATTCTTCAGTCTTATGAAATTCATAGAACTGCTTTGATAAATTCAACCTTTAGTAATCAACAGGCTCTGGACAACTGCACCAAATTTGACTGAAGTAAAATTGAATTTTCCCAAAACATTTTGTATTTCTGCAGAGGCATCAGTACATTTCAGATGACTCTGATTTCATTTGTCTAAGTAGATAAATCTTTGGTATTGAACTTGTCTCCATCAGCATGACAGTACTTCTCCTTTATTTAATTTACAGCTCCCCACCACCACCACTACTATTGAAAACAAATGTCTAAACAGAATAAAGATGAAGGTAATCCAGGTCATTTTATTTTAATAAGGTCTTTCAGGTCATGTCTGGATAAGAATGTCACCCTAAACATTACCTTAAACTGATAATTTCCTCTCTTATCTAATTCATTAATATGACTTGACTTCTGGGGGCATCAAAATTTGGGGGAAGGAAATGATGTTTTATTTGAAATATAGTAGCAATATTAACTTACTAGATATGCTTTTGTCTTGCTAATCATACCTTTTCCTTCTATCAGTAGGCCATGTTTACAATTATTGAGTGACACAACTCAATTTCCAAGAGCTTTAGATTAATTTAGCTAATTAGAAAATTGTTTTTAATTAAAACACCAAGTGAAGAATTTAAGTTTGCAGCTTTAACTTACGAATTTCCACAGTGTGTAACTAGAATTAGTGTTCTAAATAATTGCTTTTTTTTTTCAGAGATCATTATAAAGGCTGATGAAAATGAAAAATGATGATTCCTATTTTGATACTGAATATCAGCATTCTGATCTTAACATCTGTAGGAATTTAGTACTGCCTAAGAATTATTTTTCTCATCTTAAAAACAGTACAAGGTTAGGTATTCTTATGTACCATTTTCAAAAACAGGAAATCAAATTCTCAAAGGCTAAGTATCTCAGCCACATTCATAACTGTGTGATTGTTTAAGTCACATTCCGACTGAAAATACTATGGGTTTATACATGTTAATGTAAATAATTTGGAATAAGTCATTATTTATACAGGTGCTACTGATTTCTACATAGATTTGCTACATATGTCTTTAAATGTCATATTTATAATCTTCTACATAATTATACAGCATGTAGGAAAATATGCACTCAAGTAATAAGGTAATACAGATTAATAAATGGCTCCAAAGGCAGGATATAAAATTATTCTTAGCTTGTATGTGAGTTGGCTCTTAAAGATCGTCCTTTAATGTAATTTGCAATTCCTTCGCATCTCTCTTACATTGACTATCTTACTTTTTTTTTTTTTTTTTTTTTTTTGGTCTTTTTTTAACCAGAGCACTACTCAGCTTTGGCTTATGGTGGTGCAGGGGATTGAACCTGGGACTTTGGAGCCTCAGGCAGGAGAGTCTCTTTGCATAACCATTATGCTCTCTAGCCCCCCCCATCTTCTTTTTTTAATTTGCTTAGTTTTTATTGACGTTTGAATGCATTAGCTACTTCATTGGCCTGGAATGATGTGTATTTGTATATCTGTACACATAATGCACAGATTAAAAATTTCTGTATATATCATCTGTTTCCACTTTCTCCTGACAACTTATGTGTTGATTGTATATTATTTTTATTGTTTTCTTACACATTCCACCTGGTTAAGTGCACGTATTACCATGCACAAAGACCCAGGTTCAAGTCTCCAGTCCCCAACTTCAGGGCACAACTGCTTAAGGAGTGATGAAACGGTGTTGCAGGTGTCTCTCCCTCATATCCACCTCCCTCTCAATTGCTCTGTTTTACAAAATAAAATAAAGTTTTTTTAAAAGGTTAAAGATTAGTTCAGCAGAAGGGAATACTAATGACCTCAGACAATATGACAGAGAAAGAGAGAGGCCACAGCTTAACTGGCATACCTTCAGTCTTATTTTTTTCAAAAACGTCACTGAAAATACCCTATATACTTGTAAGTTATTATTCAAATTGTTCTAAATTCTAAAAATTCTAAATTAATGATTTTTCTAACCCACTTGTAGATTCCTTGTAATTTAATGTATATACACAGAGATGGATTTTTACTTGTGAGCACTCTTACTAATAAATCAGTTTGTATCTGATTAAACCTTTAATTGTGTTGTCTAGATAAAATAAATAAAATTTCTATAACTGCTCTGATAGGAATAGAACCTCTTATTTCTATCATACCAACACTTTGGTACCTGAATGTTTTTTGTTTTGTTTGATTGTTTCAGAAAAATTTAAATTCTAAACAGTATGGAATTTCAAATGTATGAATCCAACATCAATTATAATTTAGTCTCTTGGCACATCTGGTTCAGAATTTTCTATTACTGTGTAGACTCTTATATTTATGCCTTAATACTTATTTGCCTTGCAGCCCAGATACAATTCCTCTGAGAATCATAACTTTACATTCCATGTTATTTCTTTTAAAATTCCCAGCCATAAAAATTGCATTAATATATTTTCTGTTGCCATTTCTGCCCTTTGTTTTAGAGAATATGGATGTAGTAGTTATGCATTTGTCTTTTCAGCCTGCATACCAAAATGTATTCCAGGGTTATATTTGAAATTCTCACCTTCCTAAGTAAGTACATGTGATTAATCCTGAGTGACATGTAGACCAACCTGCAAGAATAATTTTACATAGGTCACACATAGTGCAGCACTTTCATTCACTCAGAAAAACTGTTGTCAAAGCAAATATTTAGAAAGTTAGCAAAAAAAAAAAAAAATCCTTCCCCTTGAAGTGCTGCTGTGTAGGTGAGATACTGTAAATTATCAGAGCCAATGCAAGCAAGTGGTAGGAAAAATATCATTTGGGAGCTGGTATGATTTAGGCCATGTTTCTCAAACTTCAGTGTGTCCATGTATTCTTTAGAGAACTTGTTAAGATGCAAGCTTGTGATTCAATGGCTCCTGGGAGCCTAGAATTCTGCATTTACCATTTGCGAGTCTGGGAAAAAAACTCTCAAATGTTTTCACAGTCCCAGTACTCCTTGGTGAATTTCAATGGACTGCTTACACTCACTTATTTGACTATGTGATCCTGGTACTTTAGAGTTTGTCATCACTACTGTGTCTTCAGGTAATTAAACTGTATTCTGATTCTTGTCAGTTCCCAGACTAATCTGTTTCGTAATATCCATTGTGCTGCTCATTCTTGCTTTCTCCCCATCACCAGAGTTCTGTGTCCCACCCCCTCCACTGGAATCTCACCTATTCTTTACCCCCTCTAGGAATGTGGACCAAAATTCTTTTTTGGGGTGCAGAAGGTGGGAGCTGTGACTTCTGTAGTTGCTTCTCCACTGGACAAGGGCATAGACAGGTGGATCCATACCCCCTGTCTGTTTCTATCTTTCCCTAGTGGGGTAGGGCTCTGAAGAGGTGAGACTTTGGGACCTACTGGTGAGGTTGTCAGCCCAGAGAAGTCAGGTTTGGAATCATAGTAGCATCTGTATCTTGGTGGCTGAAAAGTGGTAAGTTATAAAGTAGGACAAATTGTTTAATAAACAGAAAGGGGCCCAAAGGTAGGAATAGAGAAGATGAAATTAGGGGTCTTTGGGTGGGAAGAAACTAGCACATCTATTTTAGGTATAAGGCATATATATGGCCTGTGATTTTAGTAATTTTTGCCGAAGTTTGATAGCAAACATGTAGGTGGATTGAAAATATTGTCTGGGGAGATGGTGTTACAGTTGAGAGTAGAGCTGGAAAGCTGAATTAGGCAGAGAGTAGCTCCCAAACTTGAAGGTATATAAATACAGTTAATTGTACCCAATTGATTTGCTCTAGGATATATATGTATATATATACATATGTATATATATATATACATATATGTGTATATATATACACACATATATGTATACATAAATATATAAATAAATAATACATAAATATATACATAAAATATATATATTTAGCGCAGGAGCCTATGTAGCTTCTTAGTCCCTGGAAGTCTGAGCTCACAGTTCATGGTCATAGCTAGGAACATTCTAGGCTGCACTCATTTCAGAACCAGTCTTCTTCAAGTGGCAGAGTGTGATGACCCGTCCTCCCTTTGGAGCATGGGGCAGTCTCTACCATTGATGCTTTATAGTGAGGGGAAGGTTCAGAAGATGCCCAGAAGAGAGCTTATGAAGACACTCCTCTTGGAAATGACCAGTGATGGTGGAGAGAGGGATGCATTAAAGGTCTAGGCTCAATATGTCTGTCTGGGAATCTATGTATTCCCCAAGTAGAGTCCCAGATAGTGGGGTGACCTAGTATTGACCAAAAAGGTTATCAATAATTGAGCTGGTCTCTTGCACTTATCTAGCTTTTGTAGTCTTTTTTTATCTGATGAACTTGAACTTTCTTGGAGTTCTGGTGGTGGGAATTGTGTGGAGTTGTACTTCTGTTATTCTATGGTTTTTGTCAATGTTTCCTTTTTACAAATAAAAATTTAAAAAAATAAAAAGAAATACATGCAAAGTTCTAGAGATTCCAGGACTGGGAGAAATAAGAATTTTAAAGAGAATGGGGAAGGTTCTTTGTTGTCTTAGAGTTTAAGAATGCAATAGATAAATATTATTACAACCAAGTTATTTGGGAGTATGGTTTACTTTGAAAATTCCATGGTTAGACTTTACTGTACCAAACTTGACCTCACTATTATTTGTGTTATTAGTGCTATCTTCTAATAACTATGTCTTAGATAGTGACAGGATCAGTTGATTCTCATCTATGATTTATGTAACTTAGTATTGGAAAAACAGTTATTTTTAGAAATCCTATCATAATTTAAGTTCAGTGTCAGAATTAAATCAGTTTACAAATTTGAAATATTAATGCTTAGACTAAAGGATTATATAGTAAAAACTGAAATCTGGACATTTAAAGAAGTTGAGACATTCAATCTATTTTTTCTGACATTGAATAGTGATTTATAAAATTATAAGTTAATAGGAATATTCTGTTTGTTTCCTCTCCCCATTTTTGAATGGGATCCTTCATTTTTTATTGCTGAGTTTTGTGAGCAAAATATAAATATTTTGGTTATTATCCTTTTGCCAAATATATGGCATGTGAAGATCTTCTCCCACTCCATAGGGAGTTTTTTCTGTTTGGGTGGTGGCTTCTTTTGTTGTGCAGAAACTTTTCAATTTGTTGTAGTTCCATTGGTTTATTTTTATTTTGTCTTCCTTGCAGCTGTATTTGTATCACTGAAGATTCCTACAAAATTTAGATTGAAAAGCATTCCACAAATATTTTCTGCTTATGTATTTTATAGTTCTGGTCTGACATCCAAGTCATTGATGCATTTGAAATTTACTTTTGTGCGTGGTGAGACGCAGTGGTCCAGTTTCATTTTTCTGCATGTTTCAACCCAGTTTTTGCAACACTATTTTATGAAGAGACTTTCCTTCTTCATTTAATAATTTGGGCCCCCTTGTCAAAAGTTATATTCCCATCAGTGATGCCTTATTTCTGGGCTCTCAATTCTGTTCCACTTGTCAGTATGTCTATTTTTGTTCCAATACCAAGCAATTTTGATTATAATGGTCCTCTCATGTAGTTTGAGATCTAGGAATATGATTCCTCTAGTTCTGTTCTTTTTTATCAAGTTTGTTTTGGCAATTATAGGTGTTTTCTGGTTCCAAATAAACTTTTATAGCTTTTAGTCTATTTTCTTAAAAAATTAGGCTGGATCTTAATGGGGATTACATTAAATATTTATATGTCTCTGGATAGAATATTCATTTTGATTATGTTAACTCTTCCAATCCATGAATATGCAGTGTCTTTGTATTTATCTATATCTTTTTCTGTTTCTTTTAATAATGATTCATAGTGTTCAATATACAAATCTTTCACTTCTTTTGTTAGGCTTATCCCTAGATAGTATTTATTTTGCTGTTATTGTAAATGAGGCTGATTTGTGGATTACTGGTAGAATATTTTTTTGTAGTCTAAACATTTATTTTTGGTTTGGTTTTTCTCTATATAACATATGAGTGAGATCATGTGATGATTCTTCTCCATATATTTTATTTAACTAAAGATTATATACTCTACATCCATCTATGTTGTTGCAAATGGGAATATTTTATCTTTTTAATAGTTGAATATTATTCCACTGTGTAGATATACATCTTTTCATAATGATCTGTTGGTGGGTACTTAGGTAGTTGTAGTTCTAGACTAGGCTGATTATAATGCTACATAAACAGACTTCTTTTCATCACTCTGTATTTTTATGAAGTCATGTGTGGAGGAAATTTTGCCTCCAAAGATGCATCTGATTCCCACCTTTTGATCTCATCAATATGGAGACCATTTCTGTCTTACGAAGTGCCTCCAGCACATGTTCTGATGAGCAATGACTAGGACAATCTTAACAATCTCTTCAGATCAATAGATCTTAAAGCTATTTCCCTTTTGATGATAGTTCATAATCTTTTCCCCTAAAACTTTTCCTCCAGAAGTACTGCAATTGGAAATTTTCTTTCTTCCCCTTTTATGATGGAAATAATATTTTACAACACAGAAATGCTTTCCTAAGTATCTGAGTGAATTTCTTTGAAAAGCAGTGGTCAAGAAAAGTAGGATTCCTATCTTCTGGACTCTGAGAAAGTAGCAGTCTAACTTATTAAGCACCTAACTTGATAAGATCTTTCAAAGTAATAGAACCATCACAGTTCTCCTGTGAATATTTTTGTATTATTCCTCACCCCAGTCCTGACTTCATCTTCATTCTCACATATATTATATTAAAAGGAGGAGACTCAAAGAACATTGTTGACTCAGAAGTTATAGAAGCTAAAGTGGACAAGGGAATTAATGGAATAGTTTTAATAAAACAAACACCAAAATTTACTAATAAAATATGTGAATATTGTTAAAAATTATATCATCTCCATAAGGAACAACATCAAAAACCCACTTGTGGGCCTCTATGTGACCTCCTCTTCAGTGTAGAACAACAATGGTAGAAACTGCCCTACTCTCCTAAGGGAGGCTGGGTCAACATACTCTGCCACTCAGGAAAGACAGGTCCTGAAAGGAGCACAGCCTAGAATGTTCCTAGCTATGACCATGGAATGTGAGCTCATACCATCCCGCCAGGGATCCAGAGGTTACGCAGGCTCCTTTGGTGAATATAAATAGACCAGAGCAGATTGATAGGGTTACAGTTAACAGTATTTATAAACTTTTTCCCGTGTTTCTGCCCTGATCCAGCTTTCTTGTCCTATTTCCATCTCTGACAGCATCTTCCCAGACAATACTTTCAGTCCACCTGCTTGTTGTCTATAGGGCTCAGGCAAAATGAGTAAAGTCATGGTCCTCTTGTAATATGCATAAAATAGACTTGCTAGCTTCTTCCAAATGAAGACCCCAAATCTTATCTGTTATAGTCTTACCTTTGAGTTCCTGATTATAAAACCTTTTTTCTGATTTATATCTTAATAATTTTTCAGCCACCAAGTTGCAGATGCTACCATGACACCAACATGAATTCTCTGGGCAGACTACCTCACCAATGAGTCCTGGAACCCCACCTCCCCAGAAACCTACTACATTAGGGAAAAATAGAAACAGGATAGGGCGTATGGACTGATCTGTCAATGCCCATATACAACAGAGATACAATTACAGAAGCGAGAACCTCCCACCTTCTGCACCCCATAAAGAGCTTTGGCCTATACTCCTAGAAGGATAAAGAATAGGGAAGCTGACAATGGAGGGGAGGGATACAAAACTCTGATGGTGGGAATTGTATTGGAGTTGTACCCCTCTTATCTCACAATCTTTTTGATCATTATTAAGTCACTAATAAAAAAAGAGCAGAAAAAATAACTTTAATGGAGTATAAATCTCAAGGTTGGCATATGTGATATTTTGTTTTATATTTAATATAACTGAAAAACATGATAGGTGATTTTACATATAAGATCATATGGAACTTTTAAAACTTTGCCAGATTATTCTTATTTATAGAAGAAATGGTAATAATATAAAGAATAATGACAAGCATCTTCTATATTCCTTTCCAAGACGTTGTATTTGATCCTATGATATGGACTAAAGATTTCAATTTCAAATTAAACTCTGATGTATGTCAGCGATGCTGCTGCTGATGGTGATATTAGCTCTGTATTTTTAAAACAAGTTTAAACTTTATTTTGTAAAAGTAGCTGCTACTTTTTAGGTTCAGGGTTTTATTTGTTGTTGTTGTTGTTGTTGTTGTTTATGAGAGAGACTCATAGAGAAAGAGACACAAGATCAGTGATCAGCTCTGGTGCCAGCCAGTGAACCTGGAACAGATGAGGCCTCCTGCTTAGGTCATGTCTGTATTATGTAGTACAGTAAGAAACAACATTCATGTGAATTGAATATAGTATAAATGTAGAATATACATTTTGAAACATATTATAAAAAGTGACATTTTATTGCTAATTATAATGTTGACTATATATGTTTTTATAATGTTTTAAATGTAGACTAAGTGAAATTAAAAAATGAATTTCTACTTCTCATCAGATACTAGAAAATTCAAAATTTTTTCTATAGTATCCTGTATCTATTGATTTGGCATTAAATTCCAGATTGTAATAATAATTAAAAATTAATTTTTTTATATGAGAAACCGATGCTTTCTTTTTTTTCAAATCTATTCTGTATTTCTAATGTAGACAGTGAGTTAAAACACTTTTGCTATGATACCTCTACCTAAAACCATAATTGTGCATACATAAACATATATTCAGTTGTCAGAAAAGTCATGACACATTTTTTTGCATAGAAAAGCACAGAAAAAATAAGTCATACCTGTTCCGACTGCCCGATATATGAAAATAGCCTGATATGTCTAAGGACTCATAAACAATTTAACAATGTAAAAAAACTAATTTAAAGCACCATTAAGTTACATATGCAAAGTTCAAGGTTCAATCCCTAGTACCACCAGTTGCTAGAGCTGAATAGCGTTCTGGTCAAATGTCAGGGTTGTGTCACAGGAGAGAGAAGAGACTGGGAACTCATGACAGAGTGGGAACGCAAATCTTTATTCACACAGAGGCTCCAGAGTTGGGTGTGAACACAGCAGGTTTAGGCCACATGGAGCTAGCAAAATGGCCGCCTCCTGCTATGCATGCCAGCCCTTCTTTGGGTTGGGATGTGGAAGAGAAAGAGAGAGAAAGCAGAAAAAGAAGTGACTTTTATAGGAGAATTCTGGAAGTGGCAAGTCAGGACAGAATTGGCTAGGAAAGGGGGTAAAGAGAGGCAAAAGGCATGCTGGGAAGGTGGAAGAATCCTTAGCAACTGTTGCAATGGTTTTAATTGAATTAGCAATATGCTGAGGGGATAACATGGTGGGGATCTGTAAATAATACTTGCATGGAAATATAGTGGTTTGTGGGTCCTGCCAATGTTCAACCACATCTGCACAATTTCTCAACAGTCAAAAGCAAATGAAATATAAAAAAAAAGACTAAAAATTCAAGTGTTTCTAACCTTGATCAAGATATAAAATTTCCAAATAGTGAAAAATAAAGGCAGTGAATAAATGTATCTAGAGAAAGTAAAGTTTATCTTATTTTTGTTTTTGATTTAATCTCTGTCTGCTCAGACTTGGTCTTTCCTGGATCTCCTAAAATGTTTATTACTGCTTTGCCCTCCAGTATTCTCCTTTGAATGCCTCTAAGTGTCTCTGTTTCAGTCATGATATACTATCTTTTTCCCTTAGCAGACCTACTAGGACTACATAGACTAGGTCCTGCAAGGTTATTATGCCTTACAATATGAGGTGTTTTATCTTTGCTCAAATTTAAATCACAAACGACTTGAAAACATAACATTACTGTATAGCATACAATAATCATTAGTGTAATAATTATTACCATAGTAAATATGATAGTACTTGGTTACCCTAATTACTGGTTATTCTCATAAAGACTGCAAATTAATTCTTTGCTTCTCTTTAAGTTAAATTTTACTACTGAGTATTTGAACTTCAGTAGAAATATATCAGTTGAACTGCCTTTTAAAAAGAAACTAAAACACAGAAAGAGCCTTTTTCCTTTGGTGGAAGTTCAAAGTCCTGATAAAGGTGACATGTGATATTACTAGTTGCTGGATGTGATTCTACTGCTTCACATCTCAGCTACTGAAGGGCTTTGAAGTCTTCTTCAATCTAAGAAATGAAAATATCTATACTGATTTTATTAATTGAATTAAGAAACAGGAATTTATAGTTATTTTTAAAATAAATCTCTTCTCTGAGAATTATGTTAAGGTAGCTTTATGTGCAATAGGAAATCATTGAACCTGGGTTGCACACTTGGCTAGACATATGACCTACCAAATGAGCTATCTTTTTTGGTCCTTTGTACCTTTTAAAATCTATTTTATCTGACTATATTCTCTCAAAATAAGCAAAGCAACAAACTAGGAATATGTGCACATTTTTAAAAGTCTTCAAACTATGGAATCAAATATAAAAATTTAGAAAATACTTAAATGTCTATAATAAATTATTTTATCATATTAAAGTGCTGTAACACTTTTAAAAGTTCCTATTCATGAATATCCCAGAGTCCCCCAATTCTACTCAAATGAATGATCTTCGGGAGTTGTCACAAAAACCCAGTTATTTAACAAATTTTTGCTTTTTTAGAACTTTTGACTAGTAAGACAAAAATGATTTAGACATTATAATATAGGCATCATAAACCACATAGTATTTTGTGGCCAGATGCCTGAAACTGACTATCAACTGATATGTATCTTTGACTCAAGAAAGATTATCATTCTGACAACAGTTTAGAGTTTAGGCAGGAGTTAAAGAAGCCTGAGTATAAAATGTATGTTTCTGGTACTTCTTAATCAAGTGAATTTATATAAGCTACTCATTGCTTCCAAGATTCTTCCTAAAAGATTTGCTATCAGGGTGGCATTATCTAATATACTGAACAATTTTTTTGGAGCTTTTCAATATTTCTCTTTTCCCATTCTGATTTTTATTACTACTCACTGAGTGTGGGTCTGGACAGTGGGGTGTGGGAAGCAGTGAAAGTATGTATGGGCCATATTCCCAGGGGGAAAGAAACATTAGGGAAAGATGAGCAGACGGTTCTTAATTCCAATTCCATCAGGACTCAAAACGAGAAGAGGGAAGAAAAATAAGAAAAAGGAAGAACATTTAGAAGTAGTAATATATATATATATATATATATATATACATATATATATATATATACATATATATATATGTGACTTAGAAATGAAATGAAGGCAGGACCATAGGAAAAACATGGGAAAATATATAAATATAGACAGGCAGTTAGAGAAATAATAGTCAACCCTTATCTGCAATCTTGGGAGAACGACTGTAGCTTCCAATGGAGGGAGTGGGAATACAGAATTTGGTAGTGGGAATGGTGCAGAATTTTATCCCTGTTATCTTATAATTCTGTCAAAAAATATTGTCATTAATTTTTTTAAAGGATATTGTGTACATTCAGAGCTTAAAGAACATTACACTTCACCACTTTTTTTTTTTGCTTTACTTATCACTCACATATAGAAAAAAAATATGGTCTAGGTAGCTTTTAGTTCAAGTCGAACAGAAGGGGAGACATATAAAACAGACCTAAATCTAATTATCAGCCCATATCATTTACTACATAATACATTGCTGAGGGGGTTGGGCAGTAGCGCAGTGGGTTAAGCACATGTGGCGCAAAGCACAAAGATCAGCATAAGGATCCCAGTTCCAGCCCCTTGCTCCCCACCTGCGGGGGAGTCGCTTCACAGGCTGCAAAGCAGGTCTGCAGGTGTCTATCTTTCTCTTCCCGTCTCTTGTCTTCCCCTCCTCTCTCCATTTCTCTCTGTCCTATCCAACAACGAACAACATCAACAACAAAATAATAACCACAACAAGGCTACAACAACAAGAACAACAAAAGGGGAAAAAAATGGTGAAAAAAAATACACTACTGAATGCCTGCCAACTCACAAGTGTGTGTGTAACTGCTTGATGTTATAGTCAGTGAATTTTGGTGCTATTTATTATGCAACATTAACAATAATAACTGATCAATATACTTTTAAGTCATCTAGATTTTTAGCATAATTCCTGACACATACTAAGAGCTCTATTAATACCAACTATTTACATTAAGATTATGCTTTACAATATTTACAACAGTAAAGTTTAACTTTTTTAGAGACTAGATGTTTATTTATTTATAATAGAGCCAGAGAGAAATCAAGAGGGAAGGAGGAAATAGAGAAAGAGAGATACAGATAGGCACTTGCAGCCCTGCTTCACCGCTTGTAAAGCTTCCCCACTGCAGGTGGGGACCAGAGACTTTAGCCCTGGTCCTTGTGCACAGTAGCATGTGAGCATGTGAATTCAACCCAGTATGCTACTATTTAGCAATAAATGATAGCCTTTTTAAGTGGCTATTTGATTTTGTTAATAATACACTCTTCATCAAGGCCAAACATCCAAATGAATTATTTTTACATATAGTAATGTACAGTTATGATTGCTCTCATTTCTATATAAATAGCAATGTAAAAAAAACTCCACATTTTCACTATAATTATAACCACTCCTTTATATCTACTACCTTAGCATATCAATGTGTTTATTGTGCTACTGTAGCTCCAGGCATGGAAAGAGAAGACTGTGCTAAAAAGAAGAAGGAGAAGGAGAAAGGACAGACACACAAATGATTTTTGCTTTAGTTGGTTAGAAAGAAGTCACCTGAATGTCTATAACAAGAATTCACATCTAAATACAGCAACTTGTTTGACAGTTTCATATATTTTGTCCTATATCATCCCTTGAAAAATAAGGTTTATGTTCTGTATGTTCTCTTCAGGTATTCTGGTTTCTATAGAATGGAGAAATAGGAAGAAGTGGAATAGTTTGCTCAGGGATCCAACATATGTCTACAAGAGTGTGTAAGAATTACTCTTCTTAGGGTTCTAAAAGATTTTCTCCCTCCTCTTTCATTCATTCATTTTAGACAAACCAACTCCTACTTAGACAATGCCTTCACTCAGGGTAAAAAAAATTAACTGTTTGTTGGACTGAGACTTTTTTTACTGGTTGAGATGTATGCACTCATCCAGGAGCACTACCATCTGGCCTCTGGACTGAGACTTTAAAATGCGGGCATTGGGCATAGGTCGTATGTGAAGAGTAAGATAAAGCTATAGGAAGAATATGAGGAGTAGGAAGGCTACTTGAGGAAATTTCTATGGCTGGAGGCCAAGGAGAGCCAATGTGGGATTCAATTGTCTTAACTGCCGGGCTAGCATGGGGGTGCCTCTTCCCAGGCGCATACTCTCTGGGTTGGAGAGAACACGACCAGAGGCAGCCTGGGCTGCTATTCACTCAGCGACGCAAGGGAGATGACTCATGAATCAAGCTCATGGCAGCGAGGCAATGCAATTCTTTATTGATCAGAGAGCCAAGGCTTTTAAAGGGAAGACCCAGAAGTGGCAAGTCGAAAATGGAAATGTCTAGGAAAGGGGCAGAGAAGGGCAAAAAGGGGCTGGAAAGGTAGGAACTTCCTTAGCAACTGTTGTGAGGGTTTTAACTGGTAGAATTAATGATACCCTGCAGGCAGGGAAGGTCTTGAGGATAGAAAGAAGATAGATCAAAGGAATGGAATGGGTGGGGATCTTTCAGGCAAAATAATGATTATGTAAGATAGGCCATAGTATCAGGAATGCAGGGTGGAGCAGGGGGCGCTGGCTTAATGTTTTACGGAATACCAGGCTCCTGGAGGCAGAAAATTGCAGGGTGTTTTGTGAGGCTCCTGACAATTTCCCAACATTAATATTAAGCTGATGGGCTGGAATGGATTGATAAGACCCAATTGACTTTAAAGAAAAACAAAGACATTCTAAACGTTCTAGGATGATGTCTAGCAATTGCATATATATCACTTTCATAAAAATATGATATAAAACACTCAAAAGTAAACATGATTAGTTAGGACCTATTTCCCTATTGGGAAAAAAAGTGTTCATTGACTTATTTTCTCCTTTTCTCCTTCTTTTGTTCTTTTCAGAAGAGGAAAAAAAATTTCCCCACATGGCATGATGAAAGTGATGAACTTTCAAATTCCAGCTCCTCGATGGCAGGTTGTTGACTTGGGGCATAACTTGATCTCTCCAAACCATAAAGAGCAAATAATTATTTTTAAAATATTTTATTTATATTTATTTATTTATTTATTTATTTAGGAGAGAGAGATATCTATAGCACTGCTTCGCTGTTCATGAATCTTTTCTTCTATAGGTGGGGACCAGAGGCTTGAACCTGGAACCTTGTGCACTATAATATGTGCACTCTACCAGATGCACCACAACTGCTAGTATTATTGAACATGTTAAATAAGTTAGGTTTTTTGTGGCCTACTTTAGAGGTTAAGTCAATTGTGGTCCATATTAGAGGTCTAATAACCAGTAGTTGTGATAGGATTATGACTTGAGGCAGACTATAGGAATATCAACACATTAAGATTCTATGTTTCTTTAATTTTCTCCTTCAGACTGTCCTCTTGAGATTAGACCAATCTTGTTTAGTCATATTCCATATTCCTCAAAGTGTCTAGAATAGTCCATTTATAACAAAGATTCAGAGAGGAATAGTGAAAACCACTCCCCCTCCCAAGTTTCAACCATAAACTCATCAGAGAACTATATAGAATTCTGTTTTAAAAGCTTATCTGTCATAAAGCAAATGTGCTTTGTGTGTTTTTAAACACTGTATTCATCTTTTTATTATCAGTATTTTTTCTGATGCCTATAATAATATTTTATTAAAATGGATTATTAAGAAATCTCTGTGAAATCTGCCCTGAGGCAAGAGTACAATTCAAGAATAATTAAAGTGACAATTTAAGAGAAAATTATGCAAGTCAGAGATGTACTGTGGGCCTCTTGTCATTCTCATTTCTATACTTTGAAATAAGAAAGTGATTCAGCTTAATTTTTCATCAAGTATCTTCCCAGGAGGTATTTTAGAAGAGTACAGCTTATATCAGCCTCCACAAAGCCATGGCATAAATAGCATGTGGTATCCATGTGTACCTTTAATGAGATTTGAAAATAATAATAATAATAATAATAACATTGCCTGTCTTAACCACAACACAGTGTATTTGCTAAAGAATCATTTTCTTTGAAAAATAAACATTTAGTTCCCTTAAAGGGGAGATTAATTTAAAAAATAATCTCTTGGAGATTATAAACTTTAATCCTGTTTATAGTATAACTATACTCATAAATCCTGTTAAAAAATAACTAGCCCTATAGTTACACTCTAATTTGTTTTTCCTCGGAAATGTTACCTGAACTACATATTCAGGAAAATTATCTGATCTGTAAAGACATCACCATGAAAAAAAAGTCTAACTCATTTTCCTGAAGACATGGTTATGTTCATATTTACTGTTACTCTAATCGTTCCAATATGATAATTCTCATGGAGGTCAGTGCTGACTGTGATACAAGTCTTTTCTGCAAGGATTTTTTTTTTTCTTGCTCTACTCATCATGTCTTCAGAGGTTAAGTTGTAGTTGCACGATCATTCCAAAAGTCACGACTTCCCTAGCCTTCATGTCATCACATTCTGCCTGTGTTACTAAGTCAGTCTCATTATCTTAATTATGATAACATAAGTTAACCTCTATGAGTTTCTGTTCTTTATAAGGCATTGAAGTGAGCATTATACCCATGGCCACTCATTATATCCCCACTAAATAACACTGATAAATCTATTACCACTTTTTTTTGAGGGGATTAATGCTTTATAGTGCAATGATTGACATATGCATATAAATTCTTTATGTAACAGGCCTTCAAAGTTTCTTCCTATCCTTTCTTCCTCTTCCTCCTCAGAGTCCTTTGCTTTACTGCAATACACTATGTCCAGTCCATGTTTCACACTGTGCTCTCCCTTCCCGTGAGTGGACTTACCCTACGACCCAGCAATTTCTCTTCTGGGGATTTAGTCAAAGGAAACAGAAGCACCTATCAGAAGAGATCTCTGTATACCTATGTTCATAGCAGCACAATTTGTAATCCCAGAACCTGGAAGTAACCCAGGTTATGTATACACAATGGAATATCATTCAGCTGTTAAAAATGATGAAGTTTTCTCCTTTGCATCCTTTTGGATGAAATTCAAAAACATCATAAAGAAGGATGGTTATCAAATGATCTCATTAGCGGGACTTAATTATCTATGATGAAAACAAATTGAGATACATACAGATAAGACATAGCTTTATAGCTCTATAACCAGCAACTCTGAATAAAAACTAAGCTACTATTTCTTTTAATTTTGTATTATTTACTTATTTATTGGAGACAGGGAGAGAGGAAGAGAGAGAGAAAGAGACACTCACATCAATGCTTCACCAGTTGTGAAGATCCTACCCACAGGAGAGGCCCAGGGGCTTGAACCCTTGTTCACTGTAATACATGCACTCAACCTTGTGCACCACCTGCTGGGCTCTTAATTTTCCTAATATTAAACTCCTGTAATTAAGATAACTATATAGATTACATAAAATCAGAAGGAGAGAAGAACTAATTTCTATCTAAATCTCTCCTAAAGTCTTTCCAAAATCTAAATAACAAATCTACAGTTATTTAAATATTTTTTTGTAAAATATTCCTCAGGTTGCATTGTTACCTTATAAATTCGAAAGGATTCCTGAATATCTAAATAAATATAGCAACTAGTTTGCTGGTTTTGCATGCCTTAGCCTATAAAACAATAAAGAGTGTAGCATGTAAGTAATAGGAACTAGCAGCATGAGTAAGCTCTCCAATTGCATGCTTGTATTACTTATTTATTTATTGATTGATTGATTGATTTTACCACAGCACTGCTCAGCTCTGGCTTATGGTGGTGCGGGGGATTGAACTTGGGACTTTGGTGCCTCAGGCATGAGAGTCTGTTTGCATAACCATTATGCTATCTAACCTCCGCCTGCTTGTGTTATTAATCATCAATACCAAGGTGAATAAATCTGGAGTGCGAGAATAGACCTGGATAATTACTGAAGAATAAGACAACTGCTTGTCTTGAATAAGCTGGACAACTATGTGAAAACTACATATGTAATTAGTCTGTTTTAATAGTAAATTCAGCTGTATGTACTTGAAACTTCCAATTTTCTTGTCTTCAAGGTATATTCATGATTGCTCATTTAGACAGCTCAAAGAATAGGAAAAAAACACAATTTAAAATACAGACTTTTGTAGATTCCTTGAAAACTGTAAAAGTGTGCACCCCCTGCCCTCCAGCACAAGAAGGAATGGAAATCATTATCTAGTCTAGAAAAAGTGTTATTTTATCATCATTGGGGTAGTTTTGGACTTAAAGAGATGACACCGATACAAGATGAATTGGATGTAGACATAATCTAAAATGTGACTACAATAAAAATTATTTTTCTAGATAAAACAAGAAAGACATCCAGGTTCCATCACTACTTTTCTCAGAAGAATCTAAGCAGGGAATGTTGGCCAAATTATAGAGGCTAGAGATCTTAATTTCTATATTCTAGTCTTTAAAATAAAAATTGTAACAGGGTGCAAAGAGCAAGGACCAGAGCAAGAATTCCAGTTCGACCCCGGCTCCCCCAACAGGTGGAAGGGAGCGGGGGCACGGTGTCGCTTGCCAAGCAGTGAAGCAGGTCTGCAGGTGTCTATCTTCCTCTCCTCTTTCAATTTCTCTCTGTCCTATCCAACAACAACAACAATAATAACAGCAACAACAAAAATGGAAGTGAATGGCCGCCAGGAGCTCTGGATTCATAGTGCAGGCACTGAACACCCAGCCATAACATTGTAGGCAAAAAAAAAAAAAAAGTAACAGAGCATAGGGGGCAGCATGCTGATTTATACAACAGACTTTATGCCTGAGGCTTGGAGATCTCAGGTTCAATCTCTTGTCTGCGCTGAGCCTGAAATGAGCAGTGCTTTGGTACAAGGAGAAAAAAATATATATAACTAGAACAATATGCAAACTTGGATATTGGTAAATGTGCTTGTTTATTCTGAGGGGGAAAGGGAGCACTTTATGACACACAAGAATGACCCATTTTTCCCACTCTTTTAGGAGAATGAATGGGCTATTTTTTAAGGTCATTATGTAGACTGATCTCACTTTGTGGCTTACTTTATGCCCAATGTTTTAGTTTCTTATCTTTCAAATCCTCACAACTTTAAGGGATCAATTCTATTGTCCCCACTGTACACATGAGCTAGAAAATAAAGGTTATATTGTTTGCCAAACTTCATGTAAGAGTAAGTGGAAGGTTTTCTTAATCCAAATTCCTAGCTTCCTACCCCTGTGTGGCCTGACTCTTCTATTAGTCACCTTAGAAAAATTATTTATTTATTTACCTCCAGGTTTATTGCTAGGGCTCGGTGCCAGCACTACAAATCTACTGCTGCTAGTGGCCATTTTTTTCCCCATTTTATTGGATAGGACAGAGAGAAATTAAGAGGGGAAGGGGGAGATAAAGAGGGAGAGAGAAAGATAAGACACCTACTGAGCTGCTTCACTGCTTATGAACTGTTCCTCCCTACAGGTGGGGAGCTGAGAGCTTAAACTCAGATCCCTGAGTAGGCCCTTGTGCTTGGTAGTATGTGTGCTTAACCTGGTGCACCACCACCACCCAGCCCCACTGATGGAAATATTTAGCACAAAGATTCATATAAATATAACCCTGGCAGATTATCCCCTTTATCACATAATGTGTTATCATTTAGGCAAACTCAAAATGGATTCTAGGCCTCACTTTCAGTTGAGATTTAGAACAATTGGGAATTGCTTAATGCAACCCAACACCTGCAGACATCATCAGTGTCACTATAACACAAATGCAAGACAGCTCATTAATTAGAGTATAATGAACTTTTGTATTCAAGCTGAATAAATATGTAGGATTTACTTTAACTTAATCACCTGTCTCATGCTTATGAGAACATATACATATTCATTTTACAATAACATCTTTGCTTACTCAGAGTCCAGAAATGTAATTGTGCTAAGTCTTTTTACTCTAGAGGCTTGGCTAACTCTCCTTAGTTGCATTTCTTGGAAAAATGTTGATCATTCTTGGATAATTATTGTTTCATGTATTTCTTTTTAAAAAAATCCCTCTCTCCATTGTTATCGATCATCTCTATCAGGAACAACAAAATAGAACCCTTTGTGGGCCCCACATAGGACCCTGCCCTCAACTTGGATCAACAACGGTAGAGAATGTTCCATCCTCCGAAGGGAGGATAGACAGCATACTCTATGCTACACCTAAGGAAGATGGGTCGATATTGGGGCTTGGAATGTTTCTATTCATGACCACAGAATGTGAGCTCAGATCTACAGGGATACAGAGGTCACATAGGCTCCTAAGATGAATATGGGCCCCAGATCACATCAAATCGATGGGGTTTACAGTCAACAATATTTATACCCCTTCCCCATATTAGGGAGTTACTTTCTTCCCTGATCCAGCTTTCTGTCCCTTTTCCAGCCATAACATCACCTCCCCAGACAATAACTTGGATCCACCTCCCCAGATAATAACTTGGATCCACCTGCATATCAAATTTCAGACTCAGAGAAAAAAAACTAGTATAGCTACAGGCCCTTTGAAATATAACTAAAATATGTCTACTAGTTATCTACAAAATGGAGGACCCCTCCCTAACACTTTATCTGTACTATTCCACCCTTTAGGTCCATGATTGGTCAACAATTTGTTTGGCTTTGTATGTTAACTCTCTTTTCAGCCACCAGGTTACAGATGCTAGCAGGATGCCAACCAGACTTCCTTAGACAGACAACCCCACCAATATGTCCTGGAGCTCTGCTTCCCCAGAGCCCCACTCTACTAGGGAAAGAGAGAGGCAGGCTGGGATTATGGATCGAACAGTCAACACCCATGTTCAGTGGGGAAGCAATTACAGAAGCCAGACCTTCCAACTTCTGCCTCCCACAATGACCTTGGCTCCATACTTCCAGAGGGATAAAGAATAGGAAAGCTTATCAAGGTAGGGGATGGGATATGGAGATCTGGTGGTGGGAATTGTGTGGAGTTGTACCCCTATTATCCAATGGTTTTGTTAACCTATCCATTTTTAAATAAATTTTAAAAAATTAAAAATTTTAATTATCTTTATTTATTGGAAAGAGACAGCCAGAAAACAAGAGGGAAGGGTGGGATAGAGAGGAAGAGAGACACCTGCAGCACTGCTTCACCACTTGTGAAGCTTTCACCCTGCAGGTAGGGACTGGACACTCAAACCTGGGTCCTTGTGCATTGTAACATGTGCACTCAACCAGGTGCACCACCACCTGGCCCCTATGTCATATATTTCTAATGTTCAACATTCGTGCACTCTGATGTTTATGATAGAAAAAGATACTATGGCCACTATTTCTCATTTAGGCATGTAAGAAGAGTTAAGAAGATAGATTGTGCTTGGAGATAATATTTTATATCTCATACATTTTATATGTATATTTCATTTCATTAAGAAAAATATCAATGAATCTGAAACGAAATAATTTGATTTAGTAAGCTGACCTTGGGCAATTTGCTTTCCCTCTGAGACCACACACATTTTATTTATTAAAGACATTCTCCTCAGGATGTTTTACCTTCTTGAAATTCTGTGTTAATGTGATTAGTATATCTCTGTGTGTATTGAAGGAGCCCAATAGTAGTGCAAAACTAAAAAATGAATATTTTTTAAAAGAATACTCATTTCTTTTAAACATGTAAACTTTATGAATAATATGGATCAAAGATTTAGGAATACCAGTAAGTCCAAAAATCCTACGAGAAAACAAGAGGAATTTCCAACAAAATTTGTCTACAGCATATTATTTGTCTTGAAGAGTTTTCAAAATTTATTTTTCTTTTTTTAAATCATCTTTATTTATTTATTAGATAGAGACAGCCAGAAACTGAGAGTGGAAGGGAATGATAGGGAGATAGACAGACACACCTACAGCACTGCTTCAACACTTGCAAAGCTTTTCCTCTGCAGGTGGGGATTGGAGGCTTGAACCTGGGCCCTTGTGCATTGTAGCATGTGCGCTCAGCCAGATGTGCCACCAACAGACCCTGAGTTTTCAAAAGTTACATACACTTCAGACTTACAAATCTTGGGCCTAATACGTATTACTGCAAATTAAAAGCATCACTTACATGCAAAATAATAAATAAAAAATTAAATACAGGGCTTGAAGAAGACCATGGTTAAGTGAGATGGAATCATTTAGTCTTATGAAAAATCTGCTTCTTATCTCTTATGCTTCTTTGAGATTGATTGGATAGCTGCTATAGAGGTAGTAGCAGGAGCAGTTGGCTATAGTAGCCCTGTTATACCTCTTTCACTAGATTTTACAACTGAGACATATAATTAATACACACGCTCACCCACACACATGCACACATAAATACTATTAATAATATAAAATTGATGTCAGTTATTGCAGTAACTCCTGGGAGAAGCTTGATTAAGTACCTGGTGGTGTTACTGTGTGTTACACAGCAGGCTTAAGAATCAAGGATCACTCTTAGCTCTTGAGTACAATTATGTGAAGCATGTGGTTCCGTTTATCACTTTCTGTCTGGTGAAGTGCAGAATTGTCCTCTACCTTAGTGACAGGAGTCTCTAACTGAAAAGATACTGCTTCGAGGCTGTCATATTCTTTGTAAAAAGCAGAAAACATATGGTATTTGCAGAAAAATAAAAGCTAGCTGCGAGCTATTGTGTGATAAATCCTTACTTAAATCTGTGTTGATCTAACAGTGATGCCTTGGTTACTTGGTCATTTAGTAATAGAAGAGTTAATAGCTCCATTTTGTAATAATACTATTTTGTACTTGCATGCTTCCCATAAATTATTACCTTATCTATTTTTTTAATTTTGTATTTATTCATTTGATAGGATAGAGAAAACTTGAGGGGGGATGAGGTGGTAGAGAGGGAGACAGAGACTTGCAGCCTTGCTTCACATCTCCTGAAGCTTCCTGTAAGTGGGAATGGGATGTTGAACTCAGGTCTTTGAACATTGTAATGTGTGTGTTCAACCAGGTGCCCCACGACTTGGCCCCTATTTTCTTATCTCCTAATGACAATTGTGTGTGACTTCTGAAAAGATCATGCGATAAAACTATTAAGTTCTTTAAGTAGACTTATTTCTACCTTTGTTTTTTTAAATGTTTTTATTATCTTTATTTATTTACTGGCTAGAAACAGCCAGAAATCTAGAAGGTAGGAGGAGATAGAGAGGAAGAGAGACAGAGAGACACCTTCAGCCCTGCTTTCCCACTCTCAAAGCTTTCCCCCTGCAAGTGGGGACCAGGGTCTTGAACCTGGGTCCTTGTGCACTGTGACATGTGTGCTCAGCCAGGTGTGCTACGACCCGGTACCCTCTACCTTTGTTTTATAGAGATCATGCACAATTACAACGTTCTCACTCATCAGTCAATAAAAAAAAATTAAGACATAGCAATTCACATTACTCAGGGTGTTAAGTAATCCAGAATTGGCCTGCTAATGGGTTGAAATTTGGTCCACTGGGGGAGGGGGCCTTAATTTTACAACATATATCATAATTTTTAAGAATTCATACACTTCAGCTTAGTGTGCAGCTTTGCTATGCACTCAACCCAAAGACAAGTCATGAGTCTACCCAACTGAAAAACGCTTCAGTTTTAATGATTGGCAGTGATTAAGCATAGTTTATATATTTAAAAGACTAGCAAAACAAAAAAAATGGAGTATTTTTTTTTTTAGTTTTCTTTTTTTTAAATTTATTTTTATTCGGGGATTAATGTTTTATAGTCAACAGTAAATACAATAATTTGTGCATGCATAAATTTCCCAGTTTTCCACATAACAATACAACCTCCCCCACTAGGTCCTCTGCCATCATGTTCCAGGACTTGAAAACCACCCACCCACCCCAAAGTCTTTTACTTTGGTGCAATGCACCAACTCCAGTCCAAGTTCTGCTTAGTGTTTTCTCTTCTGATGTTTTTTTCAACTTCTGCCTGTGATTGAGATCATCCCATATTCATCCTTCTGTTTCTGACTTATTTCACTTAACATGACTTCTACAAGCTCCATCTGTGATGGGGTAAAGAAGGTGAAACAACTATTTTTAATAGCTGAGTAGTATTCCATTGTGTATATATACCACAACTTGCTCAGCCACTCATCTGTTGTTGGGCACTCCAATAGCTTCCATATTTTGGCTATTACAAATTGTGCTTCTATGAACATAGGTATACACTATGCAAGTCTTTTTGGATGGTTGTGTTTGGTTCCTTAGGATATATCCCCAGGAGAGGAATTTCAGGGTCATAGGGAAGGTCCATTTCTAGCCTTCTAAGAGTTCTCCAGACACTTGCAGATTTCTTAAGCTTTTAGTTTGTTCATTATTAAGCTTTTCATTTATCTGAGTTAAACATTTATTAGTTAATCTGAATGACCACATACGTTACAATGCACAAGGCCCCAAGTTCATGCCCTTTGTCCCCACGTGCAGGGGGAAAGCTTCACAAGTAGTGAAGCAGAGCTTCTGGTGTCTCTCTCTCCCAAACCTCTCAATTTCTCTTGTCTCTATACAAAACAAACAAATAAATAAATATTATATAGAAAAGAAACCAACTAGGGAGTCAGGCAGTAGTATAGTGGGTTAAGCACACGTGGTGCAAAATGTAAGGATCCCGGTTCAAGCCCCCGGCTCCCCACCTGCGGGGAGTCGCTTCATAAGTGGTGAAGTAGGTCTTCAGGTGTCTATCTTTCTTTCCTCCTCTCTGTCTTCCCCTCCTCTCTTCACTTTTCTCTGTCCTATCCAACAACAATGACATCAATAATAGTTCCAAAAATAATACAGCAAGGGCAACAAAAGGGAATAAATATTTTTAAAAAAGAAAAGAAACCAACTATTTATATGAAGGGAACTGATCAAGGCTACTTATTATTCTACTAGTTTTCTATACTTTGTAAACTACTTCAGTCAACTACAAATGTAGAATTACACACACACACACACACACACACACACACACACACACGTATGCTTCAGTCACATAATCTACACTTGCCTTAAAAGCCAGTCTTTGTAATCTTATGTATTCTTATCCATGACTGACCATTCATCCTTCTTCATATTATAAAAAGACAAACTGGAATACCTAGTCTATGTCCATGGATCTAAAAGTTCCTTTCAGTAGTAACAGCTGGAGTAACATCTATTTCCATAGATTAGTGTGCTTGGCGTCTATGTTTATGTTTGTTAATCTCTGTGGAGAATGTTGGTGTTTGAAGAAGGCATAAATCATGGCACTGTGTAAAGCCTCAGGAGTTTTAGAGTAACTTAAAATTTTTTCCAGTTATAAGTACTGTAGATCTGCTTATAACTGATTTTGTTGTTTTTTTTTTTTTTTAATTTATGAAACAACTACCTTGCCTTAAAAATGTTTTAGCCAAGAGTTGGGCAGTAGCACAGCTTATGCACAGGTGGTGCAAAGTGCAAGGACCAGCGTAAGGATCCTGGTTCGAGCCCCCAGCTCCCCACCTTCAGGGGAGTCACTTTACAGGTGGTGAAGCAGGTCTGTAGGTGTCTATCTTTCTCTTCCCCTCTCTGCTTTCCCCTCCTCTCTCACTTTCTCTCTGTCCTATTCAACAACAATGGCATCAATAATAACTACAATAAAACAACAAGGAAAACAAAAGGGAATAAATAAATATAAAATAAATGTTTTAGCCTTACACATTTTTAGTGACTTAATAATTATTAACAAGAATGTAAGATAGCAGAGGTACAATTCCACACAGTTCCCAACATCAGAGTTCTGTGTTCCTTCTCCTCTACTGGAAGCTTCCCTATTCTTTATCCCTCTCTGGGATATGGACCAAAATTCCTTATAGGGTGCAGACGGTGGAAGGTCTGGCTTCTGTAACTGCTTCTCCACTGAATGTGGACATTTTAACCTTACTTTTTATGTATGTATCCTAAGGGTATACTCAGAGGCTTTTCTGTTTGGGGATTTCTTTCTCTGGTTTTTATGTCAGGTTTATATTGGCCTTGTAAACAAGTTAAAAGCTATTTTTCATCTATTTTCTGAGTTTGAGTGTGCATGAAAATCTATCTTTTTAATAATGTTTGATAGACTCACCACTGAAATTACCTGTATCTACATTGTCTTCATAGAAAGTTGTTTCAATTATCAACTGAATTCCTTTACTAAATACTAGGCTTTTAACATTTTCCAGTCTAGTGTGTGTTTAGTTTAGGTATTTTATGGAAGTTTGGGTATTAACTTACATGTGTCATCTTTCTTATACTCAGGGTGTACATGGTTCATCTTTTAGCATATCTGTATGTTTTTACGTAGTGTGTTTCTTATAGATAGGAAATGGGCTTTGTTTTTGTTTTTAATCTAGTATGACAACCGTTTGACTTTTAATTTTAACATAATACTTAATGTAATGTTAATTTTATCATTGCATTGTGTTTTTTTCCATCAGACATGCTGTTCCTGGGTCTTTGAGCATGTAATATGTATGCTTAACCAGGTGCACTCGCACATGGTCCCAATAGCAAACTTGAAAAATTATTAGTGACTTAATAATGATTTAAAGATTGTAAGATAACAGGAGTACAATGCCATACAGCTCCCAGCATCAGAGTTCTGTGTCTCATCCCCACTACTGGAAGCTTCCCTATTCTTTATCCTTCTCTTGGAGTGTAGACCAAAATTCTTCATGGGGTGCAGAAGGTGGAAGGTCTGGCTTCTGTAATTGCTTCTCCACTGGACACGGACATTGGCAGATCTAACCATACCTCTAACCTATTTCTATCCATTCCTAGTGAGGCAGGGATCTGGGGAGATGTGACTCTGGGACACATGAGTGAGATCATCTGTCCAGGGAAGTCAGGATGGCATCATGGTAGCATCTGCAACTTCCTGATTGAAAGGCGGTATGGCATAAAGCTAATTGTTGGATAAACAGGCTCCTACAGGTGGGAATAAGGCAAATGAAACTAGGGATTTTCATGTTGGAGGAGGTTGGGAAGTCTTTTTTAGGTATGTTCCATGTGACCCATGGCTTTAGAAAATTTTGCCTGAGCCTGATATTTGCCATGAGGGTGGACTAAAAGTATTGTCTGGGAAGATGATGTCAGACTTGAGAATAGGCCTAAGAAAGCTGTATAAGGGCAGAGTGTAGCTCCCAAATATGAAAAGAGTATATAAATGCCATTAACTGTTAATCCCATTGATCTGACCTGGGGCCCATATCTATTTATATTTAGCACAGGAGCCTGTATAACCTGGTTCCTTGTCAGTCTTGGCTCACAGTCCATGGTCACAAACAGCTAACTTTTTAACACCATTCTTAAAATTTGACTGATTTTGGAGATATTACAACACTAAAAATAAAAACATAATTATGTAGTTATTGCCTTGCTTAAAGGTAAATCTTAACCTATTAGGAATCTTGTATATTTCTACATGTTCATATATCCTTCCATTTGCTTTGAGAGTAATCAATAGCAGATTTTTCCCTGTATTATTCACATCTATTTTACTAGCTTGTAATGAATAAATACATGATAAAATATTTTGGTTTGCTCTTGAATTTATAGTTGTAACTATTATATATATGGGGCAGGGGTGGATAATATAATGGTTATGCAAACAGACTCCCATGCTTGAGGCTCCAAAGTCCCAGGTTCAATCCCCTGCACCACCATAAACCAGAACTGAGCAGTGCTCTGGTAAAACAAACAAACAAACAAACTGTTATATATATGGTCTGCAATATCTTTTTTAAACTTAAAATTCTGTTATATTTATCTATGCCTATTCAATTTCAATATTGTATTATTTTTTTACTGTACGCATGTACCAAAATTTAAGTTCATGTTGCTGCAAATTAGGGATATTTATAGTGTTTAGTTATAATAAGAGATTATGTTGCTATAAATGTTTTGCCTCTTAGAGAATTATGAGTCTCATATATATTTAGTTCTTACACAAACGCAAACAGATAAATATATGGGATTGTTATGTATGTATAGAAATGTACCTACTTTGATTGGCAGAAAATTCTACTGAATAGTCTCTCCTTCCCCAGAATATTCTCTGAGGGAACATATGTCCTCTCTTGGCTTTCTCTATGGGTAGGGCTAGATATCTCTATTCAAGGTCTTCCTGGAAGGAGAGAAAGATGAAAAGGAAATGGAGGGGCATTTTTTTAAATTATAACTGAAAATTATAACTTTTTGAAGCTGTATCCTGAAAAGTGTTACTTTTTTAAAGCTGTATTTCTGGATAAGCAAAGTAAATCCGATACTACTTTTTTATATTTATTTGCTTTATTCCTTTTTGTAGCCCTTGTTGTTTTATTGTCATAGTTATTATTGTTGTTGTTGATGTTGTCATTGTTGGATAGGACAGAGAGAGAGAGGAGGGGAAGACAGAGAGGGGGAGAGAAAGATAGACACCTGCAGACCTGCTTCACCACCTGTGAAGTGACTCCCCTGCAGGTGGGGAGCCGGGGGCTCAAACTGGGATCCTTACACTGATCCTTGAGCTTTGTGTCATGTGCACTTAACCTGCTGCACCACCACTCAGTTCCCAGAACTTAAGTTTTCATCTTCTTTTTCTTCATGATGGGCTCCATAGTATTCCTATGACAGTATCAGGTATGATGTGTCCTGCTTTGGAATCAGTATTGCTGCTGTAGATTTACAGACTTTAAAGTCTATTAAGAAAGATCCTATGCTACCAGGTCACTTACTGGGAGAAATCAAACTAGCTTCTGATGGACTCCCCCCCCCCAGTTTGAGAGCCATTTAATGTTCCTTCATGGTAGGTTGTGTGATTGGTTATTTTTTAAGAACTGTATGGAATTTACTTCCTTTTCCCTATTGACCTTCTCTAGTGGCCTCATGGCTAGCTAAGGACTAACTAGAGCTTGATTTTCAAATTGGCATGCTCTTCCCTGACTAGCACTGATCTTTTTCCCACTTAGGAGAAGATAATTTCTTTTGGTGGAAGTTCTCTTTCCTTCTTCCCTCCCTTTATTATAGGCTTCAATTTTGAACTGGAAATTTTTCTGGCTTTCACAGCATTAAATCATACAATACTTTTGCAGTGTTGAGATAAACCTTTCCTACTACAGAATCTTTCTTTTTTTATATATTTTTATTCATTTATTTATTTTCCCTTTTGTTGCCCTTGTTGTTTTTTATTGTTGTTGTAGTTATCATTGCAGTTGTTACTGGTGTTGTCGTTAGATAGGAGAGAAATGGAGAGAGGAGGAGAAGATAGAGATGGAGAGAGAAAGATAGACACCTGCAGACCTGCTTCACTGCCTGTGAAGTGACTCCCCTACAGGTGTGGAGCCAGGGGCTCGAACCCAGATTCTTACGCCGGTCCCTGCACTTAGTGCCACATGCACTTAACCTGCTGCACTACCACCTGACTCCCAGAATCTTTATTTTTTCTTTTTTGGTTGTACGCAGTATCTCTTTATTCATGCAGGACACAGCACAATCTAAGACGAGCTAAGCTGAGCTAAGCTGAACTCAAGGTAAAGTCAGAATCTTTATTTTCAATATGCTTTATGGTAGTCTCTCCTTCAGCAATCATGATACCCTTTAAATAAGCACTGGTAGCTATAAAATATTCTGGAAGGCCAATCCACGTTAACAGCTTTCATAAGGGCAATTTTGAGACTGTCCTCCATAACTTTCAATATTTGCTGGGACTATCATTTCTGATGATCTGGCCTGGGGCAGCAGGTTTGGTTGCTATCATGTGCTTAGCACCTTATTCTGGAATGGTGGGTTTCCCTACTCCTGCTACCTTCACTGTTGCTTCTACTGATACTCCCCACTCTTCCTGCAGTTGAGAAAATTAAATTTGTAGTTACAAAACCCCTCAAATGATGTCAAGGCTAATCTCTCATTTGATGTGGAATATCACAAGTAGACATGTCAAATGATCACTTCTATTTTGTGTGAACAGTTTCAGAAAATATATCATTATAACAATTACTCAATAGGATTGTATTCTGTGTATTTGCATTCATATATCTAAAGAAATGTTTCTAAAAGTCACATTGTAAATTCAAGCACCATGTGACTGTACAATTTGATGACTACTAGAAGTTACACATTGCTGTAGTCAGAATAACAAACCATTACAAAGATTTACCACATCTTTGGACTTACAGCTACAATGACTTGGGTATACCTGTTACCTTTAGCTTGAACTATCAGAGATAAATGATTTTTCCAAAAGGAGCAAATAGCCTTTTCCTGTCCTCTGAAGCAGGACACAGATATAAGCAAAATGTATGGCCAATGGCAACCTACAGGTGCCCCCCAATCATGAGCAGAGTTATCCATAAAATTAAGTCACCAGTTCAACTCTAAAATCTTTGTAGGCTTATGCTGCTTCTCCTGGAGATGGAGCCACATTCAAAGTGCTTTCCACAGTTTGTTTTTATCTGAACCAACAATAGGATTATAGAAGGAGAGGCAGGTGATGCATTTCTCACAGTAACCAGATGGTTTCAAGCATTGGTGCATTCTTGAATATTTCTTCCCATGCAGAGTTTATTGCTGCAGGCCCACTGTTAAAGCATGGAACATGTCCTCTGAACCAGTTATATAGGCAATCTTATGTAGTAATGCAAATTAACCAATCAATGCTATCTAAAAAAATTATTTATAACGTAAAAATATATCGACAAGGCTATAGGGTAAGAGAGGTACAATTCCACATAATTCCCACTACCAGAGTTCCATATCCCATCCCTTCCCTTGAAAGCTTTCCTATTCTTTTTTTTTTTTTAACTATTTTTGTATTTATTTATTTATTTTCACTTTTGTTGCCCTTGTTTTTGTTGTTGTTGTTGTTGTTATTGATGTCATCATTGTTAGATAGGACAAAGAGAAATGGAGAGAGGAGGGGAAGACAGAGAGGAGGGGAGAAAGATAAGACACCTGCAGTAGCTTCACTGCCTGTGAAGCTACTGTCCTAGGTTTGAGCAGGGGCTCAAACCAGGATCCTTAGGCCAGTCCTTGTGCTTTGTGCCATGTACGCTTAACCCAATGGGCTACCGCTTGACTCCCAGCTTTCCTATTCTTTATCTCTATGGGAGCATGGACCCAGGATCATTATGGGGTGCAGAAGATGGAAGGACTTGCTTCTGTAATTGCTTCTCCGCATAAGGCAACTCCATGCCTGGTTTTTGATCCTAGAAACCTCAGTACCAAATGGAACAAAGGAAATGACAGCTGCCTACTTCCCTACTCTATAGGTCTTTTCTTTCTTTCTTTCTTTTTTTAATGTTCTACTACTTTCTGTTGTCTGTTACTCTCATACTATTTGATTTTCCTTTAACAGACATTCCCATCTGCAAGACTATCATTCATATAGGAAGGAGCAATTAAAACAGTACCAGACACACAAAACTAAAGCAGTTTGCTGATAGCAGACTATCACGTAAGAGTTACTGAAAGTTAGTGAAAGAGAAAGAAACCAGAAGACATTTAACTCTCAACAAGGTGATAAACAGTAAAACATACCAGAAACACAATCTATAGAAATATGAGACAATTTTTGGGGAGTTGGACAGTAGCTCAGTGGGTTAAGCGCATGTTGTGCAAAGCATAAGGACCCGGCGTAAGGATCCTGGTTCAAGCCCCAGGCTCCCCACCTGCAGGTGCGTTGCTTCACAAGCAGTGAAGCAGGTCTGCAGGTGTCTTTCTCTCCCCCTCTCTGTCTTCCCTTCCTCTCTCCATTTCCCTGTCCTATCCAACAACGACAACAACAATAATAACTACAACAATAAAACAAGGGCAACAGAAGGGAATAAATAAATAAAAAAGAATCTAACCATTAAATTTTTATGTACTCCAGAAGAAGAGTCATCATCCCTTAATGTAGGGGTGGGGAACTTCTTTTTCTGCCAACAGCCATTTAGATGTTTATTATAGCAATCATGGGTCAAACAAAATTATCAATTTAAAAATTAGCACTTAATAGGAGTCTGGCGGTAGTGCAGCGAGTTAAGCACACATGGCGTAAAGCGCAAGGACCTGCAGATGGATACTGGTTAGAGCCCCTGGATCCCCATCTACAGGGGAGTCGCCTTCACAGGTGGTGAAGCAGGTCTGCAGGTGTCTATCTTAAGATATATCTCCCCTTCCTGTCTTCCCCTTCTCTCTCCATTTCTCTCTGTCCTATCCAACAACGACGACAACAATAAAACAACAAGGGCAACAAAAGGGAATAAATAAATATTTTTAAAATAATTAGCATTTAATGATGCTGTGAAAAGTTCCAATTCCTTTGACAGGGCCAGACCAAATGATGTTCTCAGGCAGTATATGACCTGTAGGCCAGATGTTTCCCTTCCCTCACTTATAGTAAGACACGGAAATACAGACCTATAATGAAGCAGCATCTATGTTTAGTATTCCATTCTATAAAATATGCTGCAAAGAAGCAGAAAGAATTGATTCATTACCAAGAGGAGAAAATAGTCAGCAATCCTGGGAAGGTGGCTCAATGGGTATCCATACTCTAATCACTTTTTTTTTTTCCTTTCTGGTTTATGGTGGTGTGGGGGATTGAATTTGGGACTTTAGAGCCTCAGGCATGAGAGTCTCTTTGCATAACCATTATGCTATCTACCCCCACCCACTCTCTTTCATAAACTTGTAAAATAAACTTGGTTAGAACTGCCAGAGAGGTGATGCAGCAGAAGAATGAAGGAGTTTCATGCTTGAGTCCTCAGGTCATAGAATTGCCATAGAATATGGTAAAGCAATACTGTTTTCCTCTCTTTCTTCAACTATTTTTTTTTCCTTGCACTTTGCACCACATGCGCTTAACCCGCTGTGGTACCACCAGACTCCCTAGTGGTTAGATTCTTGTGGATACTGCTAGAAGTGGATCTAATGAAGTTTCTCTCAAAGACTGTGATAGATTTGCTTTTGAACTGTTATCTTTCTGACATCTTAACTAAATTCTTTAGGTTTCCGAATTTCTACTGATTCTAATTAAAAATCTCAAGAATTACACCCTCCCCATCCCACGAGTCTTAGTTTTAGCTCACAGTCCCTAATAACTGTTTCTACAAAGTTGTACTGTATTTTGTTTCTTAGTGAAGATAGCTTAGTAGTTACTCAAAAACTCAATGTAATTCCTTTAAAGATTTCAGTGTTTCCTTTGTTTTCCTGTACCTATATCTTTATTTGACCAAATTTAGACTCAACTAATATATTACATTATATCATACTTCTTAGCTCTTATCATCCTGGTACACTGACACAAATCTCTTCTTTTTTTGAAGAAGTATTATATTTTCCTATATTAATGGAATAAATGTGAAGTGTTAAACCTCTTCATAAGGTGAAATAATAGTATTTACTAAAATAATATATATGTATTTTGAAACATATCTGTTAGATGCACTTCCACATATATCAAATTCAGTTGAAACTATTTCCCACATAAATAAGAGTATTAATTCATGAAGTTATTTTTAAAGACTTTATTTTTTAATATTTATTTATTTATTCCCTTTTGTTGCCCTTTTTGTAGTTATATTGCTGTTGTCATTGATGTCATCATTGTTGGATAGGACAGAGAGAAATGGAGAGAATAGGGGAAGACAGAGAGGGCGAGAGAGTGATAGACACCTGCAGACCTGCTTCACCGCCTGTGAAGTGACTCCCCTGCAGGTGAGGAGCCGGGAGCTCGAACCAGGATCCTTAACTGGTCCTTGTGCTTTGCACCTCTTAACCCACTGCGCTACCGCCCAACTCCTTGACTCATGAAGTTATTATAAGGATTATTTTGGATCTTTTCTTTCATTTATTTTTTATAGAGGAAATGTTTTACAAGGGTGTTGTCATCTGAAGGATACAATTTCACAATATGCCATTATATGTATTAGCGCACCTAACCCATCACCAATGTGCCCTCTCCTTTCAGTGGAGGGCACTGGCTCCCAAACTTCTTATAACCCTTTATCTTTCCCCTTATCCTTAGAAAACTAGGACTTGCAGACAGACTAGCATAGAGATTTAAAAAACAGTATTTCCTCAGTTTGTTCTCTCCATTTATTTCTTAAATTCTACGTGAGTAGAGCTGACAAGATGGCTCACCTGGATAGTGCACCTGCTTTGTCTGTCTCTCTATCTGAAAAAGTTGACCTTGAGTGGTGGTCTCAATGATTGCCAAAATTTTTTTTTTTTGCCTCCAGAGTTATCCATGGGGCTTGGTGCCTTCACTATGAATTCAGTGGTCCTGTAGGCTATTTTTCCCATTTTATTGTCCTTGTTGTTGCCCTTGTTGTGGTTGTTATTGTTGTTATAGCTGTTGTTGTTGTTGGATAGGACAGAGAGAAATCAAGAGAGGAAGGGAAGACAGAAAGAGGAAGAGAAAGACATCTGCAGACGTGCTTCACTGCTTGCAAAGTGACCCCCCTGCAGGTGAGGAGCCTGAAGCTCCAACCAGGATCCTTAACCAGTCCTCGTGCTTTGCACCATGTGTGCTTAACCCACTGCGCTACTGCCCAGCCCCCACCCCCAAATTTTTTAAATACAACCTGGGTTATTGCTGGGTCCTGGTGCCTACACAGCACCTCCATCACCAACGGCCACCTTTTTCTTTTTTTATATAGAAGGTAACCAAGAAAAATAAACGGAGAGGTAAACCTGAAGCCAGTGCTTATACATCTTTCCCCTTACAGGGCTTGAAGCTGAATCCTCATGCATGGTAATGTGTACATTCTACTGGCTATGCTACCACCCAGCCCCCACCAAATATATATATATGTATCCACTAACTGAAATTGCCTGATATTTTTCTTTTTATGTTGTAGAAAAAAGGAAAATTTAATTTTTTTATAGCTGAATAGTATGTTCTTGGATTATTTCCAACTCTTGACAATTGTAAATAGCACTAAAATGAATATAGGTAACCATACATATTTTTGGATTAATATTTCTCTGTTCCATGGATAGATATCTAAGGGGAGATTTTCTGGATCTTATCTAAGAGCTCATTAATTTTGTGGGGGAGTATCTTTATACTGTTTTCTGTAGAATCTGTACTTATTTACAATCTCACAGCAAGGTAGAAGCATCCCTTTTTCTCTATATCCTTGTTAGCATTTTTTTGTCACCATTTTCTTTTAGTCTTTTTATATATGCCACTCTAAAAGAGGTGAGGGGGTAACTCGTTCTTGTCTTGATTGATAAGCATTTTTTCAGTGCCACTTTGTTGAAGTTTCTGTTCAGCTCCTCTCCCCATTTCCTCATGGGGTCATTTATTCTTTTATTGGTGAATCTAGTGTTTTGTTTTTTGGTTTTTTTTTTTTGTAAATCTTGGATCATAGCCTTTTGTCAGATGTGTTTTTGTCAGTAATTTCTCCAATTTGGTAGAATGTCACTTTGTTTGAATGATACTTTCTTCCACAGTGAAGATTCAGTCTGATGTAGTGACGTAGCTATTTCTCCATGTGTGCCTTTGTTTCTCTTGCACTTGTAATTTAATCTCCAGATAAGTCTGAAGCCCATATCACCAAGTGTTTCACTCATTTTTTTTTTATCTATGCTTTTCATTTGTTTGTTTGTTTGTGCTTTTTTGTGGTTTGGGGTTTTTCAACCAAATCTTGGATCTATCTTGAGTTAATTTTTTTTTATGTATGGTGTAGATGGTAACCCAGTTTCTCTTTCTTTTCATTTCTTTCTCTCTTTTTTTTTTCATAGAGATATTTTCCCATCACTTACTGAAAAGTTTCCATGTTCCATTTTATATTTTTGTTTCTCTTATTAGAAATCACTTGTTCATATATAACTTTAATTCTGGATTCTAAATTCTATTCCACTGATCCCAGCATGTATCTTTAAGCCACTCTTGTATTTTGCCTCCAGGGTTATTGCTGGGGCTTGCTGCCTGTACTATGAGTTCATTGCTCATGGTGGCCATTTTTTCCCCATTTTTACTGGGTAGAGAGAAATTGAGAGGGGAGAGGAAAACAGAGAGGGAGAGAGAAAGATAGACACTTGCAGACTTGCAGACTTGCTTGGCTGTTTGTGAAGTGTCCCCTCCCCTTCTACAGGCAAGGAACCAGGTGCTCAAACCTGGATCCTTGCACAGGTCCTTGTGCTTAGTGTTATGCGTGTTTAACTGAGTGCACTACCCTCCAACTCCCTTGTATTTCCATACTCTGTTTCCTTTCTCTATGGAAACTGCTGTTTGCTTATTCTTTACTTTCCTGTGAGAATGTTTTAAATGTGCTTACATAAAGAAGGAATAGACCAGATGGAAGGAGAGACCTCAGAGTAGAAGGGAGCTAGTAAGTCTATTTTAGGAATATTCCTGTGAGCCTATGTCTTAATAATCTTTGCTTGAGCTTGATAGATAATATGGTGGTAGACTAGAACCACTGTTTGGAAAGATGGTGTCAGAGTTGAGAGTATAACTAGGTAGCAGGATTAGATGAGAGAGTTGTTCCTAAACTAAACTGAAACATGCATAAATGCAATTAACTGTTTATCACAATGATCTAACCTAGGTCCCATATATATTTATATTTAGCATTGGCGCCTGTGTAACCTCTGAGTCCCTGTAATACTGAGGTCACAGTCCACAGTCACAGCTGGGAACATTCTAGTCTTTACTCATTTCAGAACCAATCTTCCTCGAATGGCAGAGTAGAATGACCCAATCTCCCTTTCAATAGTGGGGCATTCCCTACTATTGCTATTTCATAGTAAGTGTATGGTCCTGAAGAAGCTCACAAAAGGGCTTATAGTGACATTTCCAAAATGTGTGATGAATGATGGTAGAGAGAGGTGTCTATTAGAGGTGTAGGGAATCCAAGGATTCTCTATCTAACACCCCATGTAATAGGATGTTAGATAAGACTTATTTTTTTCATAGACTGATAGATGATAGATATATATATAGATAGATAGATAGATAGATAGATAGATAGATAGATAGATAGATAGATAGACAGATAGATGATAGAGAACATTCTAGCTTTGCAGTGCTAGGGAGCAAACTGAGGACTTCAAGCTCCTGACTCTCACTTTTTTCCACTATGCTGCCTCCTGGACCCCAAGTATATTTCTGTAAGAAGTCTCTAAAAGAGGGTAAGGACTATTCATTGTGAGAAGACAGGGAAGATTTTTAAAACTTTACAAACTCTTATTAGACTCTAAGTTTTGAAAACAGTCTATTTTAAAGTATTTTTAAATTTTAAGAACTGTTCTGAAGAATGAACATATTTAGAAATGAGCTATATATAAACTACATTAATACAATGTAGAAATGCTTTACAAAAGATTTATGATGTGTTTTTAAGTGATGCTCAGTTATAACACAGCAACAACCATTGCAAGTACATTTACTTGAAGTTGTTTCATTGATTATAAATATCTCACTGAAAATTCTAAGCAATTATATTGAAATGTGACATCTTTTTTGAACAACAAAAAGAAGATAAGGTTCCTGGTGCTATTAAATTGTTCTATTCTGTAAATACATTGTTCTTGGTATTCATAAATTTTGCTATTTGCTAGACACAGTGGGAAAACATAAAGGGGAAATTATCATCCTCTTATTTTAGAATAGTAGTGGGACTGGAGAAAAAAATCCAAAGTTTACTCTTGATACAATAATAATTTGCTTTCTGTAAACTCTCATGATTTGTCCCTCTACCCCACCCCCAAATTATATATTGTTAATTCACCTACCCACCTTCACTCCCATCTATTCATTTATTATTAATATGCATTAAATAAGGATAGTTCATCAAAACCTTACAATGTGTCAGGGCTTGGGTTACACTTAAAATATGGCAGTGTAAGTTATGTAAGGTTTCTGCTCACTTGCAGATTCTAGTTTAACTATTCATAGAGAAATAGAGAAAGCAATACACCGTAAAAACTGTGCTAGTAGAAGTGCAGAGTGTCAGAAGAATATGTAAGGGTGAAATACTCTATCCATTAGAGTACTGACCTAGTCATTGTCATTTTCTTTCCTTACCAGGTCACCCAGTCAACATGGCAGGGCTTCTATCCTGATGTCCAATTAATCTTCCAATTTCTCTGCCCTAAGTCATTAAGCACAGCCTCTTTCTACATGACTTTTACTGTTTCTTACCTACTCCTTTTTCTTTTAGTAGTATTTGAGATGATTTTTCTTTATGATTTCTCATGATTTAGGCTTTAGGAAAACTTGAATAGTCTCCTAAAAATGAGTTGCATACTGTTCCTATAGAATTTTTGCAAATATTTAACTAAGCATCTCAGATAATTTCCTATTTCCTCCTGTGGATTTATCCAAGTTGCAACAGTTTTAACCACCCTAAGTTTGTGTAATTTTTAAAATATAAGTACAATCCAGAGAGATACTTCACAGGGTAGGTTGTATGTTTTGCCATCTGGATAGCACAAGTTTGAGCACTGGTCCTAGAAACTACAAGTTCTATTGAACTTCTTCCTCTGCCTTTCTTTCTCTCCAGATGAAAAAGTCAGCTAGGGAGTAAGCAAGGTCACAAAAGCATAGCTAAAATTTCAAACTACATATTTATCTCTCTCTTCCTGTATTTGTGGGTGATAGTATCTTCTTAAATGAGCAACTCAATTTTTCTTTTAAATTCCATATCCTAAATATTCATAGTGTGTGTACCAGTAATAGATTTATTTATACTGAATATTGATTTGGGGCAGGTAAAATACAAACACATTACAACTTCCTAAGTATTGTCATTTGTACTGCTTATAAAAATACAAAACTCCTGAAGTCTTAAACCTTGAACAATCTTGCCTCTTTTTCCTATTGCTTTTTCTTGTTATGATATGACTTGCTTCACACTTAAAACTATTTGACATGTTGAACTCTTGAGTTCAGATACAAGTTGAAAGATCCTCTGAGCCTCAATGATGTGCAGCAAAGCCCAAATGGCTTATTTCATGGGAGATTAAAATCATTGTAAAACATTCATCAGGTTCTCCCAATTTTAAATCAAAAGAAAGTCACAGACTAGAAACAACAGAAAATATAGTGTAAGAGAGAAAAATGACAGCTATCAACAGAAAAAGAAGCCCAATTTACTTAGTACAAGTTCAGAAAATATAAGGCACTATAGAATATATATAAACCAAAACACTATGCAATTTCATCAGGCCCATTAACAATGATGAGATAGAATCACCAAGAAGTTGTGATTGTTTGAATTATGTACTCTATTGAAGAAATTGTAAAAATGCATTTTAAAAGAATTTCTGTCACAAGTGGCTAAAATAGAAAGAGATAGTACTTAAAGTATCAGGGATAACTGAATGGTAAATGCTTTGACTGGGGACTCATTTTTATTTATTTATTTATTTATTTTATTTAAGAAAGGATTAATGAACAAAAACATAAGGTAGGAGGGGTACAACTCCACACAATTCCCACCACCCAATCTCCATAACCCACCCCCTCCCATGATAGTTTTCTCATTCTCTAGCCCTCTGGGAGCATGGACCCAGGGTCATTGAGGGTTGCAGAAGGTAGAAGGTCTGGCTTCTGTAATTACTTCCCCGCTGAACATGGGCGTTGACTGGTCGGTCCATACTCCCAGTCTGCCTCTCTCTTTCCCTCGTAAGGTGTGTCTCTGGGGAAGCTGAGCTCCAGGACACATTGGTGGGGTCTTCAATCCAGGGAAGCCTGGCCAGCATCCTGATGGCATCTGGAACCTGGTGATTGAAAAGAGAGTTAACATACGAAGCCAAACAATTTGTTGAGCAATCATGGATCCCAAGCTTGGAATAGGGACTTGTTTTTAAAATCACAGAAATATATCATGTTCAACATTAAATTTCTCAAATGTGATTTGAATGTTGTAAAATGTCAAAATTTAGTAGAAAGACAGTAGACCATGTTTATAATCTATAGACTTGAGATTCTCATTCAGTTACTTGTCATAGGTCTCTGGCAGAATTTTTTTTTAATTTTTTATTTAAGAAAGGATTAATGAACAAAAACATAAGGTAGGAGGGGTACAACTCCACACAATTCCCACCACCCAATCCCCATAACCCACCCCCTCCCATGATAGCTTTCCCATTCTCTAGCCCTCTGGGAGCATGCACCCAGGGTCGTTGAGGGTTGCAGAAGGTAGAAGGTCTGGCTTCTGTAATTGCTTCCCCGCTGAACATGGGCGTTGACTGGTCGGTCCATACTCCCAGTCTGCCTCTCTCTTTCCCTAGTAGGGTGGGTCTCTGGGGAAGCGGAGCTCCAGGACACATTGGTGGGGTCTTCAATCCAGGGAAGCAATCCAAACCAAATAATATTGCATCCGCCGATCACAACCTAACCAAAGCAACGATTGCCACCTCAACATGCTTCACCTCAGGCTGTATCCAGAGACTTCACATGTGGAATGACAACCCTTCAGCTTCATTACTCGGGTGAGACCTTTCCTTTTATAGTACACTCTAATTTCATCTCAGGTAGTTCACTTTCCATAACCTAGATATACACCAGTTTCTGTGAGAGAGAGCTTATGTGCACACGTATCCATAAACTACTGCAAAATATATACCTGAAAGCAGAAGTACACTAGAGTTTGCAGTGAGTACCTCCCTAACACTTCCTCTCCACTATTCCAAGCTTGGGATCCATGATTACTCAACAAATTGTTTGACTTCATATGTTAACTCTCTTTTCAATCACCAGGTTCCAGATGCCACCAGGATTCTGGCAGAATTTTTAACCTGGGCTTCAAATCTTCATCAGTAGAGTGAGACTAACTAATACTCACTTTGAGATACTGGTCAAAGAATTAAACACTTTACATGGGAAAGGTGTATAAATATTTGTTGACTGTAAACCCCATCAATTTGATGTTTATACACCTTTCCAATATTTGGGAGCTACTTTCTTCCCTGATCCAGCTTTCTGGTCCTTTTTCTATCCATGGCACCCTCTCCTCAGACAATAACTTGGATCCACCTGTATATCAGATTTCAAGATTAGGGAAAAAAAAAAAAACAAAAACAAACAAACAGAAAAAACTAGTATAGTCATAGGCCCTTCCAGCCTTTAGGTTCATGATTAGTCAACAACTTGTTTGGCTTTATATGTTTATTTATTTAAATTTTTTATTTGTAAAAAGGAAACATTGACAAAACCATAGGATAAGAGGGTTACAACTTCACACAGTTCCCACCACCAGAACTCTGTATCCCATCCCCTCCACTAATAGCTTTCCTATTCTTTAACCCTCTGGGAATATGGGCCCAAGGTTATTGTGGGATGCAGAAGATAGAAGGTCTGGCTTCTGTAATTGCTTCCCCACTGAACATGGGCATTGACAGGTTGATCCATACTCCCAGCCTGTCTCTCTCTTTCCTCAGTGGGGAAGGGCTTTGGGAAAGCAGAGTTCCAGGACATATTGGTGGGGCTGTCAGTCTAGGAAAGTCTGGTCGGCATCATGCTAGCATATGGAACCTGGTGGCTGAAAAGAGAATTAACATACAAAGCCAAACAAAATGTTGACCAGTCAAGGACCTAAGGGCTGGAATAGTGCAGATGAAGAGTTGGGGGGGGGGTCTTCCATTTTGTAGATAGGTAGTAGGCATATTTTAGTTATATTCCAAAGGGCCTGTGGCTATACTGTTTTTTTTTTTTTTTTTTTTTTTGCCTTTTTGCCCCTGAACCTGAAATCTGATATGCCAGTGGAGCCAAGTTTTTGTCTGGAGAGATGATGTCATGCCTGGAAAAAGGACCAGAAAGCTGGATCAGGGAAGACAGTAGCTCCCTAGTATGGAAAAGGGGTATAAATATTGTTGACTGTAAACTCCATCAATTTGATGTGACCTGGGGCCCATATTCATCTTAGGAGCCTATGTGACCTCTGCATCTCTCTAGATCTGAGCTCACATTCTGTGGTCCTGAGTAGGAAGCTTTATATGTTAACTTTCTTTTCAGCCACCATCTTCCAGAGGCTACTATGGTACCAACCAGACTTCCCTGGACAGACAACCCCAACAATGTGTCCTGGAGCTCAGCTTCCCCAGAGCCCCACCCCACTAGGGAAAGAGAGAGACAGGCCTGGAGTATGGATCGACCTGTCAATGCCCATGTTCAGTGGGGAAGCAATTACAGAAGCCAGACCTTCCACCTTCTGCATCCCACAAAGACCTTGGGTCCATACTCCCAGAGGGTTAAAGAATAGGAAAGCTATCAGGGGAGGGGATGGGATACGAAGTTCTGTTGGTGGGAATTGTGTGGAGTTGTACCCCTCTTATCCTAATAAAAATAAAAATAAAAATAAAAAAAGAAAGAAATATTCCTCCATGCTTTAAAATAAGTAAACCCTTTAAAAAATAACCAATACATAATTGCTGAATAAGTAAGTTCCACCATAAAAGGTGCTAAAATTCACAAGAGTTCAAAATTATTTTCATGATCGTTTCACTCATTTGAAGACTCACTGCATGGATAATTTATTAGAATTTATTTTTATTTTTTTATTTTTTAAAATTTTTTAAAATTTATTATTTATTTATTTATTCCCTTTTGTTACCCTTGTTGTTTTATTGTTGTAGTTATTATTGTTGTTGTCGTTGTTGGATAGGACAGAGAGAAATGGAGAGAGGAGGGGAAGACAGAGAGGAGGAGAGAAAGATAGACACCTGCAGACCTGCTTCACCGCCTATGAAGCGACTCCCTTGCAGGTGGGGAGCCGGGTTCAAACCGGGATCCTTATGCCGGTCCTTGTGCTTTGAGCCACCTGCGCTTAACCCGCTGCGCTACAGCCCAACTCCCTTTATTATTTTTAATATATTTATTTATTCCCTTTTGTTGCCCTTATTGTTGTTGTTATTGATGTCACTGTTGTTGAATAGGACAGAGAGAAATGGAGATAGGACGGGAAGACGGGGGAGAAAGATACCTGCAGACCTGCTTCACCGCCTGTGAAGTGACTCCCCTGCAGGTGGGGAGCCGGGGCTCGAACCAGGATTCATACACAGGTCCTTGTGCTTTGTGCCACCTGCACTTAACCTGTCGCGCTACCGCCCGACTCCCCGCATTTTATTTTTTATTGCCATTAGGCTTGGACTCTAGTGCCTGCAACAAATGAAGGCTCCATTCCTGAAACCCTTCCCCTTTTTCACAGAGACAGAGAGAAACTGAGAGGGAGGAGGGGAGGAGAGTAGAGAGTAAAAGAAAAAACCTGCAGCACTGCGTCATCATCAGTGAAGATTCCTCCCTACAGATGGGTCTTTGGACCTCAGTCCTTGCATGTAAGAATGTGTCTGCTCTGCTGGATGTGCCACAGCCCAGCCCAACCTTCATTGCATAGATACTGACTCAAGTCTTGTATAAACACCACAATACGTATCTTGAGTATTAGTCATTACATATGCAAAGATGCCTAGTTAACATACTAGTGGGTTTCTAAGACAAGAGTAGTTTGAACTTTCTACCACTATAACTTCCATGATCCACAAATGATGAAAAACTTGTCTGAAATCATACTGATGAGAGTAAGTTCATGTCTCCTCCATAGAATATTGACTAAATCTCCAATCTTTTGAGGTTCTTTTGGCATTTCAATAGCATTTCTATTTTGTGTTTGCCATCACTTTAATTTCACACAGATGTGGACTTGGCTTAACTAATGAAAGTTTATTATTAAATTTATTATTATTAAAAAAAAACTTAAAAAGATCTTATGATGTGCCAGGGCTTGTGCTAAGCTTGAAAGATGACAGTGTTAGTTACATGAAGTTCTACATGTGTGACAGTATAAACAGTCAATAGGAGAACATTTAAAAAAAATTTTTGACAAGTATTTAAGTGTGAAATGTTAAGTTGTTAAGTTGGACTACATGTGAAGGTGATTTGGGAAAGAATAGACTCTTTCCCAGATATACTTAGTAATGGAAATGAATTTAACTATAATTTAGTAAAAATAATAAAGATCCACATTTCTTTCAGTGAATTTTGACTTACTTTTACTTTAATTTGACATTTCAGAATTATTACTTTACCTATTTTCTCCTGCATCCTCTTAGCCATTGAAGCTTGTTGCTGCCCATTTTACATCTTTGGTGTCTAATTCTCTTTATGTTCTTATAAGCATGATTCTTGTTCAAGCGCGACATATTTGACAATTAGGCTGGTGCCAAAAATATTTTCTTTTTTTAAAAATTTCTTTATTGGGGAATTAATGTTTTACAGTCGATAGTAAATACAATAGTTTGTACATGCATAACATTTCTCAATTTTTCATATAACAATACAACCCCCACTAGGTCCTCTGTTATCCTTCTTGTATCTGTATTCTCCCTACCACCATCACCACCCCAGAGTCTTACTTTGGTGCAACATGCCAATTCCAGTTCAGGTTCTACTTGTGTTTTCTCATCTTGTTTTTCAACTTTTGCCTGAGAGTGAGATCATCCTATATTCATCCTTCTGTTTCTGATTTATTTCACTTAACATGAATTTTTCAAGGTCCATCCAGCCAAAATATTTTCTTTGCTGTCCTCTCCCACATTTCACTCTTCTTCTGTTATGTTGGGCACTGTTTTCAGATCATATTAAAAAAGCAGTTTTCCATTTTGCTCTGCCTCATAACTTACTGCCTTTCAGACACTAAGGTGAAAATGCTACTATGATTACATCCAGAACTCCGTGAAGAGACGATCTCACCAGTGCGCCTAGGGACTTCTCCCTCAAGGGAAACATAGAAATGGGGAGGGGGTATGGATCGACCTGTCAACATCATGTCCAGAGAAGAAGCAATTACAAAATCCAGAACTCTCACTTTCTGCAACTTATAAAGAATTTTGATTTATAATCCCAGAAGGGGAGAAATATTAGGGAAAGATTGACCAGATGCCAATTCCATCAGGACCCAGAGAGAAGAGGAGAAAAGGGAGGACATTTAGAAATAGTAACAGATGTACACCAATGCCATCTGTAGTTCACATTTTGCATTAAGATTTACTCTTACTGTTATACAATCTATGGATTAGGATAAATTTATAGTGGCATGTCTGGTCTGTGTCAAATGTACTGACATTATTAAGCCCTATGACTTTTTTTTTAGTCTGCCCAATTGATATTTGAGAAATAAATTTGTGACCTGTAATTATTACTTTCAGAATCGGAGTCTCTTGCATATGGAATCTAACCACTCCTAGTCTGCTTTTTTGTTCAAAGAGATAGAAACCACAGTAGTAGAGTTTTCCCCTGCATGCTAGGATTTCCCACCCATGTGGTGCTGAATTTGGAATAAGGGTCATGCACACAGCAAGACAGACCTGCTATATTGTCCAGAAAGTTCTCTCTTGTCTCCCCTGAGGGAGATATTTTTGAAAACTACCACTAAAAAATTAACTGGGTAGGGGAGGTAGCATAATGGTTATACAAACAGATTTTCATGCCTGAGGCTCTGAGGTCCCAGGTTCAATCCCCTGCACCACCATAAACCAGAGCTGCTGTGGTATAAATAAAAATAAACAAATAACTAATTTTCTACCTGAATATCTAATAATCTTTATATACGATTTATTGTATATGCATAAATGTATATATATACATTTGCAGTCTGGGTCTTGCACATGTCATCACCCCTAGTCCTCCCTATTTTAATTCAGATATAGAGATGGAGAAAAAGAGGATAGAGAAGAGCTTCCACTGTGCTAGATTTTCCCCAGTGCTATAACACCTCCCATGTGGTGTTGAGGCTCAAACCTAGGTCAGGTGTATGACAAGGCATATGTCCTACCTGGTGACCTGTATCTCTGGCCCTATCACTTGTGTTTTTTATTTTTTATAATCTGTTTGCTCTGTTTTCATTTTAATCAATGGTCCCATCCTAGTTATAATAAAAGTTCTCACCTCTAATTTATATCCCATTTTTAAAGTTTTTAAATTTTTAATTTATTATTATCTTTATTTATTGGATAGAGACAGCCAGAAATCAAGAGGGAGTAGGGTGATAGAAAGGGAGAGAGACAGAGAGACACTTGCAGCCCTACTTCACCACTCGTAAAGCTTTCCCCCCTTGCAGGTGGGGACCGGGAGCTCAAACCCCGGTCCTTTAGCATTGTAATACATGCGTTCAGCCAGGTGCGCCACCACGCAGCTTCATTTATATCCCATTTTATTTGCATTTGTCCATTGCCTTGCTTTGAAGCTGGTTCTTTAATTTTAGAACAGATACAACTAAAGTTTTTTTTTCTTTTTCTTTCTATTTCATTAGATAGGGTAGAGAGAAACCTAAAGGGGAGAATGAAATAGAAAAGGAGAGAAAATATAGACTCATGTAGACTTGCTCCACTGCTCATGAAGTATCTCCCTGCAGGTGGAGAGAAGGGACTTGAACCCAGGTCCCTGCACATGGTAATGTGTGCTCTCAACTGCGTGTGCCACTGTATAACTGAGCTTCATCTGCTTTCTTAATGGTATCTGTCAACAGGAAAAGTCAGTTCTTTCATGCATATGTATATAGGTTGATATAATTTAATTTACTTAAATAATGCTTTTTTTTCTTTTTGTAATTATTGCTTGTGTTTTCCTCTTTGAATTTTCCTTTCTTGGCCAAGTTACATACCCCCCCTTATACTGATATAGCTTTTTAAAAAGTAACTAAGGTTAAAACTTAAGAAATGATCATGTTAAATGAATATTAATAGCAATGTGGACAGGAAAGAAGAGTGGGTGTGAGAAATAGTATGAAGATGTATATCAAGAAGACAGAGTCGCCCAAGCCAATTACTTTTACCTAATTGAGGACGTGGTATGTAATTATGCTTTGGAACTTCATTTAGATTTTGTCAAAAAATCTAACGACAATTTCCTCCCCAGTCTGTTATGAGCTGGCTCTCAGAATCTCTATTGAGTCATTCAACAGATGGAATATACATAGCACAGAGTGTGATATCAAGGGCCATTCACTGGGTGCAAAATTGGTGATTTTTATAACACATACACACACGTACATTATTTGCAGTGTGAAAGAATGATTCTGTAAAGATTTTTTTGATCTCCTCTGAAACAATTAGAAATTATATAACCTACATACTTTATCATCATTATTATTCACAATGAGAAAACCAGGAGAAAGGATAAAATGGTGTGCATTTACTCACTTACTACTTAGTATTTTTCACCTTTATCACTGTCCATCCAACCTATCCCTATCTTATTGTCTGTCTCCAAGTTCTGTGGAATGTACCCTACACAATCAGAACATAGATTTTTACTGTGAGCCTTGGCCAGCAAAACGAAGGGAAGAATCGGGGCATTTCCAACTGAATTCACTCTACATTGGTAGTAAAACAAAATAAGTGTGAAAATTTCTTCCTAGAGTAGGTTTTAATGCAATAGATAACTTTATTTAGCACATTTCAAGTCTTTTAACATTTGTATTTGGTTATTTTGAGAATAGACTTACAAGAGTCTGATTTGTGTTTCCCAAACCCATCTCTATATATTATTGTCCTGAGCAGGTTATTTTTAAATAAGTTTTTTTTTCCCTAACCAGAGCACTATTCACTCTGGCTTATGGTTGTTCTGAGTATTGAATCTAGGACCTCCAAACATCAGGCATGATAGGGCTTTGGTTCAAACCACTACCATCCCCACCAGCCACCACAAGGGAACACTGTTAAAATGAGAAATTTCATGTGACTTGTGAAGCAGTGCTATGGTATATCTCCCTCATTCTTTCTCTCTCTGCCTTTCAAACTATTTGAAAAAAAATTTTTTCACAGTAATGGTAGAACTGTGCAGGTACAAAGCCTCAGCAAAGTCCTGGCAGCAAATATACATATACACATACACATACAAATACACACACACACACACACACACACACACACACACACACACACACACACACACACACACACACACACACATATATATATATATATATATATATATATATATATATATATATGTAGTTTTTGTTTAAGATCTAATCTTGCTGCCCTCCCCATCACTGACCTGTGTCAGGACTACTTACAACATCTAAGAAGATGCAAAGCAGCCATTACAGCAAAAGAATAATTATTGTCAGGAAAGAAAAACTGGGAGTCAGGCTGTAGCGCAGCGAATTAAGCGCACATGTACAAAGCACAAAGACTGTGTAAGGATCCCGGTTCGAGCCCCTGGCTCCCCATCTGCAGGGGAGTCACTTCACAAGCGATGAAGCAGGTCTGCAGGTGGCTGTCTTTCTCTCCCTCTCTCTGTCTTCCCCCTCCTCTCTCCATTTCTCTCTGTCCTATCCAACAACGACGACAATAATAACTACAACAATAAAACAACAAGGGCAACAAAAGAGAATAAATAAATATTAAAAAAAGAAAAACCAATCAAGTTGTTTGAAGGACTTAGAAGAAGAGTTTTCATTGTAGTTCAACACATCCCCATTCTTCTTAACAAGTACTGCACATATAAGTACATAAATATTGCAGATACATAAAATTAACTGTCTTAGGAGTTTTAATGCTATTTTTAGTATTTACTACACCAATGAGTCATTTGCTGTTATTGTCACTGATGGAGCTTCCTAACTCCAGGCTTTTGCAGATATAAAGAAAGAGAGAATGAGAAGGAAAAATGCTACAATGTAGTGGGAACTCATACCTGGATTAAGCATATGGCAAAGCAGGTACACTATCCAGGTGAAATTTAGGCCAGCAACATTTTAGTATATATATATATATATATATATATATATATATATATATATATATATATATATATGACTTAATAAGGATTAACAAGATTATAAGATACAGAGGTATAGTTCCCACCATTAAAGTCCCATATCCCATCCCCTCCATTGGGAGCTTCTCAATTCTTTAGCCCTCTAAGAGTATGGACCAAAATTCCTTATGGTGTGCAGAAGGAAGAAGGTCTGGCTTCTTTAATTGCTTCTCCACTGGACATAGGCGTTGGCAGGTTGAGTCATACCTCCAACCTGTTTCTATCTTTTCCTAGTGGGGCAGGGTTCTGGGGAAGTGGGGTTCCACTATATATTGCTGTGGTTGTCAGTCCAGGGAAGTCAGGATAGCATCATGGTAGCATCTGCAACTTGATCACTCATATCGCTAGTGTGTTACTTGCATTTTTATCTTGGTATTTAGCAGGTAAATTATTTTTTTAAATAGTACTATGAATATCTAGAATGTTGTTCTGTAGCTTTTTAATAGTGAAGTTGTTCCTTTGGAGAACACAAAGTACTTTGAATGATGCATTGATGGCTTAATCTGCCTGGTTCGATGGGATGTACTACATATTAAAATGAGGGTAACAGAGCTTTCTGAAAGTACTAATGACCCACTTCAGTCTCAAGTGTTCTCATGTCATCTATTCAGTTTGAGTCATTTGAGTAGCACATATCTGAGACATATCTGATCACCTTGGTATTCCTGTAGCAATTATGCTTTAGTTTATGTACAACGCAGGTTCTAGAACAGCACCCACTGCATTGAAAGACATGTCAGTTCTATGGTTTCTTTCTCTCGGTCTTACTGTATCTTAAGTATTCAAACAATTAGTCTGTTGCTAGATGCACTCTATTTAGTAACTATACCACAAGTAAAATATTCATCGGGTCTCAGAAAGGACAATTGCAAGGGTTCTATCTCTCAGCTTAATATAAACTCTGACCCTTCATTCTTTCAGTAAAACAAAACTATCCCAGTAAGAAAATGTTGGTTACATTCCTTGGTAGCATTAATGTAAATTGAATTACTTGGTATAATATTAAACCAAAATAAACTATTTTGGAGATTTTTGCAAAAACCCTCAGAGGGAAGAATATTTATAAAATTACAATGAGTTAAGGTTATACAGACTAAGCATTAGTAAAACTAAAAAATTTACTATAAAGAAATATTTAGGGGCATGAGAATTCTTGAGTGGATGTATTTTTTGAACCTTTAAGAGAGAAAAAGGACTTTCAGGAGAGTGAAATTTATGAGACGTTAATGTAAACTTCAATATTCTAATATCAGTTTTGAACACTAAAGCAGAGGACATTTCTTGCTTCTGAACTCAGAAATCTGCTAAATACATTTTCATTTTTAATTATATACTGGTATCCAATAGTCTTTCTCTACAGATTGACTCTAGCTGGGTCAGATATGTGGAATTATAGAATATCTGTCATTTTATGTCTGGCTTTATTTCACTTGATAAAATGTTTGCTTATAAACATAGACATTGTGTACACACTAGGTCATTTGTACCAACTGAACAATAGGTCATTTTTATAAATAATTTTATAAAATTATTTATACTTTCTTCTTAGAAGTTTCCATCAAGCCCAAGTTTTGTGTGGACGGTAACCAGAACATCTTCATTGTATTTTATAATAAATACTTATTTCCTGTCTCAATACAGTAATGACTGTACTTCCTGAGGGTGATATTTGGATGCTGGCATTATTAGAAGACGGCATTCTGAATCTGTTTGTTATGTCAAGAAATTGTTTACTATGTTTAAGGTTAGAAAATCTGTTGGGCCTTTAACCAATGGAATATTTCCCAGTAAGAAAAAGTTGCTCACATTCTTTGGTAGCATTAATGTAAATTTAATTACTTGGTATGCCTGTGCTACAATTTTTCTTCCCGGTAAAGGTAGGTCAGCACATTAGAAAGGTTAAGAATCTCTTTCTAATTGGAGCCACAAAATATTGTTAATTAAATCCCCACAGGAGTCCCTCTAGACTGAACTACATATATTGAACTCATAGGAGATTAAACAGTATAATCCTTTTACTTCTCTAAAAGAGTATAGCATATTTTTCTTTTTCAGTTATGATATTTAAATGTACACTTACATGCCTTTTCAGCTGGCTTTCAGGTCTGTAAATTTCATTCACACACAAAAAAATCTCTCTTCAAGTGCATATCCCATTCATAATGTTCATATTATTAGCTGGCTACACCACATTCTCTAACCCAAGCCAAGATAATCTCTGGTAGATTCTCATTTTTCACATTTGGAGAGGAACAAAATCTGAATAAGGCTTTCTTTTTAAATTATTTTTATTAAATATTTATCTATTTATTTATTTCCCCTTTTGTTGCCCTTGTTGCTTTATTGTTGTTGTTGTTACTGATGTTGTCATTGTTGGATAGGAAAGAGAGAAATGTAGAGAGGAGGGGAATACAGAGAAGGGGAGAGAAAGATAGACACCTGCAGACCTGCTTCACAACTTGTGAAGCCACTCCCCTGCAGGTGGGGAGCCTGGGCTCTAAGGGGATCCTTATGCTGGTCCTAGCACTTTGCGCCATGTGTGTTTAACCCGCTCTGCTACCGCCCGACTCCCTGAATAAGGCTTTCTTTATATATATTTTTTCAAGTCCATTTACAATGAATCCTTGTGTAGACTATTGTAAAAGGATTTCATAGTCCCATCAGTGAAATTAGTTGATCCAATCCTGTCCCTTCTAGCAAAATTGTGCTCATAATGAGGTATACACCACTTCCCAAGTATACTTTGAAATGTTTTTACTCTAGGTAAATTCAAAGTATAATTTTACCTTTCTTTATAGCTCCATTTGCCCTCCAGTGATCTATCTGATGTTCAGACAACTCAATGTGGTTCTTCTACAGTTTATGTGGTTTTCCCAGGAAAGAGATAAGTCAGTAAGCCATTGCTTGTTAAGATTTTTTTTATCATAAAATACAACAGAATCTATTACTATTGTTGCTCACAAGTGAAAGGTAAATGTCCAAAGTTGCTTGATATGCTCAATGGAGCTAATAAAGACCTTTTCAGAACCAGTCACTCTGTTCCCTGTGGGTTCTGAACACAATAAGAAAGGGGCATACGATTTAGGTAGCAAATATAAGTCTCCACCTACTACCCACGACCCCAAAATCTGTATTAGATGAAGTGGCTTAAGTGTTTAATCAAAATTGTCTTTTTATTTCTTCCTAACCAAGACTCATTTAGTTGCTGAAAAGAGAATCTACTCCCAAATGCTGAGCATCTTAGAACTCATCACTTCAAGGTCAAAAGCAAAATACAATTATTTGGTGTGCTACATAGGTTGAACAATAAAAAAAATATATCATCCTTTGTCTGACTCAACCATGCACCCAAGGGGTATATGGGCCAGTGGATTCCAGACTGTCTCTTATTCTCCCTCAGCAATTAGAAAAATAATTAGACTAGGAATAGCTACAGATATACCTAAAAATAGAGATTCTCTAGTACTTGTGGGAAAAATAGTACTTGCTGTTTTATGTGACAACAATTCAAGAGGAGAGAATTGATGCTGTGTCTAAGAGAGAGCATCAATACTTGTCTTTGATTACTTCTCATTTTACTGTCTTGTTCCCTTTCCTCCACCAGTGCCATCTACCTAATGTTATGAATAATTGCCAGTGTGTAGCAAGGTTCCTCTGCCTCCCATTCTGTGTGTGCTTGCTTTCTACATAGTAAATCAGTGACTACTTTTCCTTTAAGGCCTTGTTCCCTGGCTTAAGAATATGTGCTTAACTTTTTTTTTCAGTACCCAAGTTTGTATATGCACAATTTCATTACTCCTGGAACCAACTTTTTTCATTTTTTCTCAGACAGATAGAGAAGGAGAGATACCACAGCTCCAGACACTCACTGCAATACCACGGAACTACCATGTGGTGCCAGGGTCAGAACCATGGCAAGGCAGCTGCCCTACTCGGAGAACTATATGTGGGACTTCCTTGAACCTTTGTAATTCCATCAGAAAGACATGATGTTTTCATGTTATCATGAAAACTTACATTTACTTCACTGTATGTTAGACCAGAAACAATCAAATACTTAGAGGAAAACATTGGTAAATCACTTTTCCACCTAAACCTCAAGGACATCTTTGATGAAACAAACCCAATTGCAAGGAAGACCAAAGCAAAATCAGATGAGTGGGACTACATCAAATTGAAAAGCTTCTGCACATCCAAAGAAACTATTAAACAAACAAAGAGACCCCTCTCACAGAATGGGAGAAGATCTTCACATTCCATACATCAGACAAGAAACTAATCACCAAAATATATAAAGAGCTCAGCAAACTTAGCACTAAAAAAGCAAATGACCCCATCGAAAAATGGGCAGAGGATATGAACAAAACATTCACCTCAGAGGAGATCCAAAAGGCTAACAAACATATGAAAAACTGCTCCAGGTCAAAGACTGTCAGAGAATTGCAAATTAAGACCACATTGAGATACTACCTCACTCCTGTGAGAATGGCATACATCAAAAAGGACAGCAGCAACAAATGCTGGAGGGGCTGTGGGGACAGAGGAACCCTTTTGGATTGCTGGTGGGAATGTAAATTGGTACAGCCTCTGTGGAGAGCAGTCTGGAAAACTCTCAGAAGGCTAGACATGGACCTTCCATATGATCCAGTAATTCCACTCCGGGTTATACCCCAAGGACTCCATAACACCCAACCAAAAAGAAATGTATACTCCTATATTCATAATAGCACAATTCATAATAGCTAAAACCTGGAAGCAACCTAGGTGCCCAACAACAGATGAGTGGCTGAGAAAGCTGTGGTATATATACACAATTGAATACTATACAGCTATCAAGAACAATGAGCCCACCTTCTCTGACCCTTCTTGGACAGAGCTAGAAGGAATTATGTTAAGTGAGCTAAGTCAGAAAGATAAAGGTGAGTATGGGATGATCCCACTCATCCACAGAAGTTGAGTAAGAAGATCGGAAAGGGAAACTAAAAGCAGGACCTGACTAAATTATAAGTAGGGCACCAAAGTAAAAACCCTGTGGTGAGTGGTAGACATGCGGCTCCCTGGGCCAGTGGGGGGTGGGGGTGGGTGGGTGGGATGAGACACAGTCTTTTGGTGGTGGGATGGTGTTTACATACACTCCTAGTAAAGTGTAGTCATATAAATCACTAGTTAATTAATATGAGAGGGGGGAAATTAATTGTATGTCTCGAAGTTTTTAAAACACAGACTGAGTCTTTTTAATATATAGGCTGTGTATTTGATATGCGGACTCTCTCAAAAGCCTAGACCAAGTAGATCAGAAGCAACCGTGGCACAGCTATTAACAAAATACTGGGTACTATACAGCAAACACTGACAAAAGGAATTTTCAAAGTTAACCCAATTACCAAATGATATGATGATAACAATAACTATTCATTGTCTTTTTGAAGCCTAAGACAGCAGGAACCTCACATCTCCACTATAGAGCCTATATTTCCCCCATTCCTAGAACCTTAGGATAGGGCCCACTTTCACGTATGCCTCTCCCAATCCATATCAAATAATATTGCATCTGCCAGTCGCAACCTAATCAATGCAATGATTGCCACCTCAACATGCTTCACTTCAGACTGTGTCCAGAGACTTCACATGTGGAATGACAACCCTTCAGCTTCATTACTCGGGTGAGACCTTTCCTTTAATAATATTCTCTAATTCCATCCCAGGTGGTTCACTTTCTAACAAAGTTCCGAAACCTAGATATAGACCAGGTTCTGTGAGAGAGAGCATATGTTCACACGTACCCATAAACTAGTGCAAAATATATACCTGAAAGCAGAAGTACACCAAAGTTTGCAGTGAGTACCCCCTCAACACTTCCTCTCCACAATTCCAACCTTTGCAACCATGATTGCTCAGCAATTTGTTTGGCTTTGTATGTTAATTCTCTTTTCAGCCACCAGGTTCCAGATGCCATCAGGATACCTGCCAGACTTCCCTGGACTGAAGACCCCACCAATGTGTCCTGGAGCTCTGCTTCCCCAGAGACCCAGCCTACTAGGGAAAGAGAGAGGCAGACTGGGAGTATGGACCGACCAGTCAACATCCATGTTCAGCAGGGAAGCAATTACAGAAGCCAGACCTTCCACCTTCTGCAACCCACAAAGACCCTGCGTCCATGCTCCCAGAGGGATAGAGAATGGGAAAGCTATCAGGGGAGGGGATGTGATATGGAGATTGGATGGTGGGAATTGTGTGGAGTTGTACCCCTCCTATCCTATGGTTTTGTTAATTTATCCTTTCTTAAATAAAAAATAAATTTTAAAAAAATAAGAAAGAGGTAGAGGAGGAGGAGGAGGAGAGTCACTTCTCTCCGTATGCCCTTTGTTCTCCTCCAAGTACAAAATACAAACCCAGTATGTCCTTCAGCTAAGTGCCTGTAAGAGAACTATTTTCTCAATATTACACATCCATCTTTCAATCCATCTTTCTACTTTCCTTAGTTTCCTGGAGAGAATATTCTTTCTTATTCCTTATTTCCTTATTTTCTATCCTTTATTTCTAGGATGCAGCATATTTAGTAGGGCTGACAAACAGTGTTTACAAAAAAAAAAAAAAGCTGTGTTACAAGTCAGTACAGCTATTTCAAGGAAAGCCAGTGGCTTATGTTTTAAAGTGAAATAGATGATAACCAAAGCCACCCTCCTGAGTTCTCAGTGGGCCTCCTTTAGACTCTCCATCAATACCTCCCCTCCACTCCCTCATCCTTTCTTAATTAAAATGGTATCTCTATAAGCACTTGCACTCAAGAGAAATAAACCATGATTTTTTTTTTATTCAGGCTTATGGGTTTTTATGTTTTGCCTCACTACTAGTTGCAAGAAGATTATTTTTCTGTAGTAAATGTGCTGAGTTTCAGCTTCATTATAGGCTAAATAAGCTTTTATGCATTGGCCAAGGGACCCACCCTAGAACCATTTATAAAACAGTTTTTATGGGAGAAAATGCTGTGAGTTCCACACAATCAATTTTCAAATGAACTGCTGGAGCATCACCTGTTTGTCAATTGGGAACTGCCTTCAGGAGTTTGAGTCTGCTCTTGTGGGTCCTAGATCTGTAATAAAATTTCTGTACATTTTGCTGAGAACTCTCTCCCTTAGTTCATAGAATTTAGTTCCTCTCTCCTCCCTAAGCATATCATGCCTAAGCCACTAAATCAAGCAGGAATCTACAGACACTTAGCATATGTATAATTTACACATCAGAAACGTGGACATGAATAACTAAACCTGAGTTTTAGTAAACAAATAATGATAAATCCCACTCTATGTATCTTCTCAATTCACCCAGACCCTAGAAACTTGTTTGGCATTAGGCTGGCGCACTCTCTCTCTCTGATTTTATCACTTTAATTCTTTAACATAATAAATAATTATTCAATAAAGCATCTTAGAAAGAGTTAGAAATGGAATTTAACTCAGCATTCAAATTCTAGACTACCTATAAATGTGCTGATAGACTATAACCATATCTGGTTCACTTGCATAAATACATTATTTAAGGTTCTTTTCTGGCATGGGGGATACATGCCAGACATATGGGGGGGCAAGACTGAGTCAAGTGAAGGATATTTAGCAATAATCCATGTGGGAGACAGTTACAACTCAAATTATGATAGAAGCAGTAGTATTAATAAGAAGTGGTTGGATTCTAGATAGATTCTGAAAGCAAAGGTACCGGGATATGGAGTGTGAGAAAAGAGAGGTATGAAGAATGATTTTAAAAGCTTTATTAAAAGCATTAGAAAAATCAACTTGTTGAAGTCTGCATAAAGAGTGTGTGGGATGAGACTGTACCAAGAAGTTTGTTTAATATTTAGAAATTTCTACAAGCCTTCCAGTCAGGAGTTGAAGATATTAATGTTAAAAATCATCATTGGATCGACCTTCTCGTAGTGCATCCCGTGAGTACCCATTTATTGGGGAAAGTGACGATCCTTCCTAGCCGACTGAATCCACATGGATCCCAGTCACTTTCAAAGACAGCAACAAGCAGACATCAGGCTCAACCTGACGCTGTTGACTGGCTACGGAAGAAGGGCAAACGCTAGAAGAAGAATCATCATCAAGAAGTCAAAGTAAAAGAGATTCAGGTAGGTTTTCTCTGGAAGTGAAGACTTTACGCTTTTCTGTAATAAGCCCTAGTCTTAAGGACAGCTATAAGTTGCTAAGAAGGGAACCCTATCAATAGAAGAGATAGAATATCATATTTATAGAAGGTAAATAACTTGGTTAAGATCACAATTTCAGGAATAATATTTTGAAGAACTGATGAGCTTCTCAGGCTGTTATTGTCAGTAAAGTAATTCATAATATGTAGCTTCATTTCCTCATTTTCTAAAAAACAAACAAAAAATCCCAACATTTTGGGTAATGCTTAATAATATTGACTTAACATTTGTTTACAAAATTATAAGATTTGAGTTTATCGGTTGTGACACCATCTCCAGTCTGTTTTACCAACAAAAAGACTGCTGAAGGGAGAGGACTCCCCTAAGTCTCACCAAATGCAACTGTTCCAGATGCTACCATGATGCCAACCAGACTTCCCTGGGCAGATGACCCCACCACTGTGTACTGGAGCCCCATTTCCCCAGAGCTCTGCCCCACCAGGGAAAGAGAGAGACAGGCTGGGAGTATGGATCTACCTGTCAATCAATGCCCATGTTCAGCAGGGAAGCAATTACAGAAGCCAGACCTTCTACCTTCTGCACCCCATAATGTCCCTTGGTCCATGCTCCCAGAGGGATAAAGACTAGGAAAGCTATCAAGGGAAGGGATGGGATATGGAGTTCAGGTGGTGGGAACTGTGTGGAGTTGTACCCCTCTTACCCTATGGTTTTTGTCAGTGTTTCCTTTTTATAAATAATATATGTATATATAAACAATATTATAATATTTAAGAGGTCATAGCAAACTGAGCTTACCAAGTCCCAGAAAGTATGTGGTGTTTTTTTTTTTTTTTTTGTATTCTTTTATGTACTGTTTTATGCCCTGGATTTAAGTTCACATATGTAAACATATATTAAAAGTTTACAAAGAACTTCCCATGACTTTTCCTTGATTATTTGATCATGACAACAACAATGTGCAGTAGATATGGACCACGGATGACAGAAGTCATAGTGGAATAAGAACACACTAGTTTGTCTCTGGCCTCACTTTGGGAAGTGCCAGAGGTGGGTAGGAATTAAACTCAGCTCTTTTGATGACAAGCCTCCTGCTCCTTCTGATCACAGAGCCTGTTTGCCAAGCAGTGTTCTGGCAGAGAGGCAAGAAGCACAGTTGTTGCAGTACAATCCATGGGACCAGGTCCAGGGCTTAAACCCTGTACCATCAACTTTTTTTTTTCTCAAATAGTCTTATTAGGGAAATAGTGATTTACAAGACAGTTGTTATCACATGGATAGAATTTCCTATTTCCCCAAGATGGCTGTCTTTATACCACTCCTGTCACCAGCTGAAGTCCTCCTCCACAGTCCATCTCTCAGATTCTCCACACCCCCCAATTCTTGACTGCTGCTACAGAACCCACACCTGACCCAAGTTTTACCCCGTGTTTTTCCTTCATTGCCTTGTTTAAGTTCTACCTCGAATTGCGACTTCCTACATTTGACATCAGCCAAGTTGTTCAAGTTTCTATGTCTCAGTTTTCTGTTCTAGAAAATGGGATAGTAATGTTATCATGAGAGACTGTGAAGATTAAATAAGTTGGGAGTCGGGCTGTAGTGCAGCGGGCTAAGCGCAGGTGGCGCAAAGCACAAGGACCGGCATAAGGATCCTGGTTCGAACCCCGGCTCCCCACCTGCAGGGGAGTCGCTTCACAGGCGGTGAAGCAGGTCTGCAGGTGTCTATCTTTCTCTCCTCCTCTCTGTCTTCCCCTCCCTCTCTCCATTTCTCTCTGTCCTATCCAACAACAACAACAATAATAACTACAACAATAAAACAACAAGGGCAACAAAAGGGAATAAATAAATAAAATAAATATTTAAAAAAAAGAAAGAAGTTAACGTGAAAGACCTCAAACAATGCCTAGGAGATAAAATAAAATAAAATAAAAAGACTCCTCCCTACCAAACATTTGCAGTCATTATTATTTTTAAAAAGTAGTTTGTATTATCTTTATTTATTAGATAGAAACAGCCAGAAATCGGGAAGGTAGGGGGAGACAGGGAAGGAGAGAGAAAGAGAGACATCTGCAGCACTGCCAAACCAGTTGTGAAGCTTTCCCTCTGCAGGGGAGGACCAGGTGCTCAAACCTGGGTCCTTGCACATTGAAAGATATGCACTCAGCCAGGTGCACCTCCACCCGGCCCCCTGAAGCAGCAGCCATTATTTTTTTTTAAGTTTTATGTGTTATATATAAAAGTATGCCAGAGCACCACCACTCTGGTACATCTGGCACAGGGGGCCAACCTAGCAACCTCAGGAATGCAAATTGAGTGCTTTAGTAATTTGAGCTGTTTCCCTGTCACTGTGTCACTGCACTGAGGTCCTTGTTTCTCTCTGATGAATTTCTCTGAGATCTGTGTGGTGCCCTTACCCAGTTTTGAGTACAAAAAGCAAAAAATCACTATTTAACTTCCTCTTTCTCATTCATTGCTTTGTTCACATTAAGAGTTACATATGGTATTTATCATCATCTACTTTATTATCACTCTAAAGATTAATCCTCCATAATTCTTTGTATACCCAGACAGAGAGATAGAAGTAATCAATTATGACCTCCTCTAATCATCCTCATTACGAGCTACTCAGCATAAAGCAACTAATCTCTCTCAACCTTTGACTTCTTTCTCTCTCTAGATATATTTTTCAATTGCTTACCATTTAATCATCATAAAATAAATCCTTCCCTCATTAAAAAACAAATTTATCTCCTCTAGAGATTATTATTTGCTATTAGTAAATTCCTGCCAGTGAAGCCATCTCTTCTTCTGGTTTTTTAAGTACCTGCCTATTCTGTGGAATATTTTAATTAAAACAAAAGTATTTTCTTTATCACAATTGCTTTCAATTGGACAATATGCTTTATTAGTGATATCTGCATTGTGCTAAAAAAAAAAAGAGAGAGAGAGAGAATCTTTTAAAATGTGAAACCAGCCTTGATATACTATCTTTACCCCGGTCATTTTAAGATGCCATGTCAGAAATCTTCAAGTCTAAGTAGTCTCATTTCTATCTTCAATATGTGTAACTCAATGGACCTATGGTTTAGCAATCACTTTTCACATTGGACTATAAAAATAAAGGACGATTGAAATGGGTCTATTAAGGGACAAAGAACTGAGTCATCGGGCAAACCATATGCCTTACCATGTATGAGGTCCTGACTTTGATCTCTAGCACTTCATGGAAACACCATGGACAGTACCAAGGGAACTTTATGGGTGGTAGAGTACTTGGATGTCTTTCCCTTTTCTCCCCTCCTCAAAAATACATATAAAGTAGAAATTGGAGGTCAACAGATAGCTTGCATGGCAGAGCACACATATGAAAATGCACACAGACCCAGATTCAAGTCACCAACATGAAAGTAGCTGCAGGAGGGAAACATCATGAGCGGTGGAGCAATGCTGTTGTATGTTTCCTTCTCTGACTCTCCCTCTCCCCCAACATACCACATTTGTCATTTACCACCTCTACAGAGGGAAGGAAAAAGTGGCCACTGAGAGCTTTGGAGCTATACAGTCACTGAAACCCAGTGATAACCCTGATGACAAACAAACAAACAAACAAAAAACAATAGAAATTGAGTTGGGGAGGCAGCCTTGCAGTGTCACATATGAGAGCTTGTTTGGAGGTTCTAGCAGGGGAGCACAGCTTCTTGTATACCCTTGACTGAAGGCCACTCCTTCTCTATTAGGGGAAGACTGTCCTCTTCAACTGAGCATGCAGCTTCGAGAGGGACGCACATGGAGTGGTGAGGGAGGAAGGGGATACCCGCTTAGCCAGACAGATCAGCTGAATCAACCCTGGCAATCAATGGGGTGACAGATGTCACAGTCAGATCGCCCTCACATCCGCAGTGTCAAAAATGAATGGGTTCACTTCCCTGAACTACATTAAAAGCAGTCTACTAGCTCTGTCCAAGATGGGTCAGAGAAGGTGGGTTCATTGTTCTTGACAGCTGCATAGTATTCCATTGTGTATATATACCACAGCTTTCTCAGCCACTCATCTGTTGTTGGGCATCTGGGTTGCTTCCAGGTTTTAGCTATTATGAATTGTGCTGCTATGAACATAGGAGTACACACCTCTTTTTGGTTGGGTGTTATGGAGTCCTTGGGGTATAACCCCAGGAGAGGAATTACTGGATCATATGGAAGGTCCATGTCTAGCCTTCTGAGAGTTTTCCAGACTGCTCTCCACAGAGGCTGTACCAATTTACATTCCCACCAGCAATGTAAAAGGGTTCCTCTGTCCCCACATCCTCTCCAGCATTTGTTGCTGCTGTCCTTTTGGATGTATGCCATTCTTACAGGAGTGAGGTGGTATCTTAGTGTTGTCTTAATTTGCATTTCTCTGACAATCAGTGACCTAGAGCAGTTTTTCATATGTTTGTTAGCCTTTTGGATCTCCTCTGAGGTGAATATTTTGTTCATATCCTCTGCCCATTTTTGGATGGGGTCATTTGCTTTTTTGGTGCTAAGTTTGCTGAGCTCTTTATATATTTTGGTGATTAGTTTCTTGTCTGATGTCTGGCATGTGAAGATCTTTTCCCATTCTGTGAGGGGTCTCTCTGTTTGTTTAATAGTTTCTTTGGATGTGCAGAAGCTTTTCAATTTGATGTAGTCACATTGGTTTGTTTCTGCTTTAGTCTTCCTTGCAATTGGGTTTGATTCATCAAAGATATCCTTGAGGTGTATGTGGGAAAGTGTTTTACCAATGTTTTCCTCTAAGTATTTGATTGTTTCTGATCCATCTTGGACAGAGCTAGAAGGATTTATATTAAGTGAACTAAGTCAGAAAGATAAAGATGAGTATGGGATGATCCCACTCATCAACAGAAGTTGACTAAAAAGATCTGAAAGGGAAACTAAAAGCAGGACTAGATCAAATTGTAAGTAGGGCACCAAAGTAAAAACCCAGTGATGAGGGGTAGACATGCAGCTTCCTGGGCCAGTGGGGGGTGGGAGTGGGTGGGAGGGATGGGTCACAGTCCTTGGGTGGTGGGAATGGTGTTTATGTACACTCCTAGCAAAATGTAGACATATAAATCAGTAGTTAATTAATATGAGAGGGGGAAAATCAATTGTATGTCTCAAAGTTTCTCAAAACACAAACTGAATCTTTTTAATATATAGGCTGTGTATTTGATATGCGGACTCTCTCAAAAGCCTAGACCAAGCAGATTAGAAGCATCCAACAGCACAGCGATATACAAGATACTAGATACTGTACAGCAAACCATAACAAAAGGACTTTTCAAAGTTAACCCAATTACCAAATAATGTGATGATAACATTAACTATCGATTGTCTTTTTGAACCCTAAGACAGCAGGAAACTCACATCTCCACTATAGAGCCCCTACTTCCCCCAGTCCTGGAACCCTTGGATAGGGCTCACTTTCCCGTATGCCTCTCCCAATCCATATCAAATAATATTGCATCTGTCGATCACAACCTAACAACGCAACGATTGCCACCTCAACATGCTTCACCTCAGACTGTGTCCAGAGACTTCACGTGTGGAATGACAACCCTTCAGCTTCATTACTTGGGTGAGACCTTTCCTTTTATAGTACACTCTAATTTCATCTCAGGTAGTTCACTTTCTAACAAAGTCCCATAACCTAGATATACACCAGTTTCAGTGAGAGAGAGCTTATGTTCACACATACCCATAAACTACTGCAAAATATATACCTGAAAGCAGAAGTACACTAGAGTTTGCAGTGAGTACCTCCCTAACACTTCCTCTCCACTATTCCAAGCTTGGGATCCATGATTGCTCAACAAATTGTTTGGCTTCGTATGTTAACTCTCTTTTCAATCACCAGGTTCCAGATGCCACCAGGATGCTGGCCAGGCTTCCCTGGACTGAAGACCCCACCAATGTGTCCTGGAGCTCAGCTTCCCCAGAGCCCCACCCCACTAGGGAAAGAGAGAGGCAGACCTGGAGTATGGACTGACCAGTCAACGCCCTTATTCAGTGGGGAAGCAATTACAGAAGCCAGACCTTCTACCTTCTGCAACCCTCAACGACCCTGGGTCCATGCTCCAAGAGAGTTAGAGAATGGGAAAGCTATCATGGGAGGGGTTGGGTTATGGAGATTGGGTGGTGGGAATTGTGTGGAGTTGTACCCCTCCTACCTTATGTTTTTGTTCATTAATCCTTTCTTAAAAATTTTTTTTAAAAAAAGCAGTCTACTAATAGATTTAATGCAGTAGCTCTGTAGGCGTCTCCTTCATTACTATAAACATCAAAGAGAGTATAATGTGCACAATCTCCAGGGTAAATCTTCCATATTTCTAGCTGATGGTAACATATCCTGGTTCATTGAACTTTTCTCACAGCCCCCCCTTTTTTTTCACTGAAAGGGATGAGACTATAGAAGGATGTAAGTGAATCATGTATGGTAAAGTATTCTGAGTAACAACCTACAATCTCTATTGCTTATTTCAACAATGTTATTTTTTTAAACAAAATTACCTAATGGCTGTGGAAGGGTCTCTGGACTACAGCAATCCAGCCTGCTTGAATCCTGAAGCAGAGAAAGGAAGAGCTGGAATGATGGCATGGTTTTTTTTTTTTTTTTTTTCATTGTCATAGCTGAGAATTGACACTTCCTGAATCTCTGGCCAAATGAAAGCTTTGCAATGAGGAAAGAAAAAGGAATTCTTGTCAAAGAGGGTAAAAAGCTACTAGAACAATGCTAACCACATAGTAAGAAGTCAATCCAAAAAAAGAAGAAAAAAGTCAACCCATGTTAGCTATTGCTATTTCCCATGGGAGACTAGACTATGGGACTAATGAGTCAAGAATCAAGCTGTGATCAAAGGTTATTTTTAGATTTTGGTTAACAAAGACTAAAAAATAAATCTGCTTATTTGGAACAAAGGGAATCTTCTTTAGGTCCATCTCAGAGCTCTCATTTCTGACTGATTTACATTAAATTTACCTTTCAGTCAGGGAGATGGTTTAGCAAGTAAAGAACATTCTTTGCAAATGTGAGGTCCTAGATTCAGTCCTCAACACCAAAGGGGATCAAGTGCTCTGGTCTCTCTCTGTTATACATACTGAAGGCGAACAGTGCTCTGGTCTTTGCCTGTCTTTTATTTTTTCATTAAGCCAATAAATCTTGATAAGTAAAATTAATAAAATATCCTTTCCTAATTCTGTTACCTATAAATCTCATGTTGTGATACCACCTTTCCATAAGTTACTTTAGCTACCTAGTTATCAAAATGGAGATACTTGTAGCTCTTTTAACAGAGGGCAAGTCTATATGATTTATTGTTCTCAAGTTTTAGATCAGACATACAAAGAACTCATTTCTCTTTAGCTGTTATTATTCTATGATGGGCAACTTGGATGTGCTCTTGCTCATCTTTGTTCTCAATCTCAGCAACTGCCTCTTGAAATTGATATAATCTCACTTGTGATGATAAACACTACAGGAAGTGTAGTGAATAAGCATACAATCTCTCAGTGAGTCTTCCTGGCTTATGTCCAGTGGTAACATGTCCTAGCTCTTCTTTTTTTAATTTTTTTATTTAAGAAAGGATTAATTAACAAAACCATAGGGTAGGCGGGGTACAATTCCACACAATTCCCACCACCCGTATCCCACCCCCTCCCATGATAGCTTTCCCATTCTCTATCCCTCTGGGAGCATGGACCCAGGGTCATTGTGGGTTGCAGAAGGTGGAAGGTCTGGCTTCTGTAATTGCTTCCCCACTGAATAAGGGCGTTGACTGGTCAGTCCATACTCCCAGTCTGCCTCTCTCTTTCCCTAGTAGGCTGGGTCTCTGGGGAAGCAGAGCTCCAGGACACATTGGTGGGGTCTTCAGTCCAGGGAAGCCTGGCCAGCATCCTGATGGCATCTGGAACCTGGTGACTGAAAAGAGAGTTAACATACAAAGCCAAACAAATTGTTGAGCAATCATGGACCCAAAGCTTGGAATAGTGGAGAAGAAGTGTTAGGGGGGTACTCACTGCAAACTCTAGTGTACTTCTGCTTTCAGGTATATATTTTGCAGTAGTTTACGGATACGTGTGAACATATGCTCTCACAGAAACTGGTGTATATCTAGGTTTTAGGACTTTGTTAGAAAGTGAACCACCTGAGATGGAATTAGAGTATACTATGAAAGGAAAGGTCTCACCCGAGTAATGAAGCTGAAGGGTTGTCATTCCACACGTGAAGTCTCTGGACACAGTCTGAGGTGAAGCATGTTGAGGTGGCAATCATTGCATTGATTAGGTTGTGATTGGCAGATGCAATATTATTTGATATGGATTGGGAGAGGCATACAGGAAAGTGGGCCCTATCCAAGTGTTCCAGGACTGGGGGAAGTAGAGGCTCTATAGTGGAGATGTGAGTTTCCTGCTGTCTTAGGGTTCAAAAAGACAATCGATAGTTAATGTTATCATCACATTATTTGGTAATTGGGTTAACTTTGAAAAGTCCTTTTGTTATGGTTTGCTGTACAGAACCCAGTATCTTGTATATAGCTGTGCTATTGGTTTCTTCTGATCTACTTGGTCTAGGCTTTTGAGAGAGTCTGCATATCAATTACACAGCCTATATATATATTGAAAAGATTCAGTTTGTGTTTTGAAAAACATTGAGACATACAATTAGTTTTCCCCCTCTTGTACTAATTAACTAGTGATTTATATGACTACATTTTACTAGGAGTGTACATAAACACCATTCCCACCACAAAAAAGACTGTGACCCATCCCTCCCACCCACTCCCACCCCCCACTGTCCCAGGAAGCTGCATGTCTAGCTCTTTTCTTAACCTCTTTTAGTCACGGAAAAACATGAGAATATTAGGAAAACTCATCCACTGTTATGAATCAGTATTTGTTTAAATTTGAGATTCTCTAAGCAATAGGATCTATTTCCAATGTAGTTGGAGTTAAGCCTGCAGGTTCTCCAGCCTCGTGCCTTTTACTTCATCATGACTCACTCCCTAATCTCCAAAATCAAACATAACCTGAGAAGTATTTTATTACCTCTAGTTCACAATCCATGAAACTGAACATCAATTTATCCCAGTGTCTATTTCATCCTTCTTAGTAACGTTAATTTTAAATGCAGTTATCTTGCTTTTTCTAAATGGAGAACTCTGTATATCCCATTTCTTCATCATTAGATGAAGACCACTTCCAACTGCAATGTCTCAACAGTATCTCTGATAGAATTGCTCAATCATGTAGAAATGAAATTTAATCCAATATTCAAGAGTCTACTCTCAGGGAGAGTTGTCATTATGAGAAACAATTGCCTCTTTGTCTAGAAATATGAAGATTATTCCTTTGATTTCTTTGGAGATATGTTCAGCCTGTTAGTCGACAAATTTGAACACTTTACTAAACATCTGATGACCTGGTCTGTGGCAACAATTACACTTTACTAGAGTTTGTCATGCAAATACTTGAGCGCTAGCTGAGTAGAGGATCCTGTCCAGATCATATCTGCTCTGGTTACCTCTCTGTGCCAAACCATCCATTCTGTAGAGAGCCCCAAAGGAAACGCATGCATACCTGTCAAAGAATCACTGGCAAAAGGGCCCTGTAATAAATATGTTGTTCTACCTCTTGCCTTACAATGAGCTGTGTTAATAACATAAAGAAGCAGAAGAATGTGTTAATAACCCAAAGAAGTACTACATCAAAGCACATCCACTAGTGATCTATAGAAGTAACTGAATGTATTTTAATTTTTGATGTGTCTGTGTGTGTGTGTGTGTGTGTGTGTGTGTGTGTGTGTGTAAAATTTAATACTGCTTCACCACTGTTGAAGCTCCCCCTCCCCGACAGGTGGGGACTAGAGGCTTCAACCCAATTTCTTACCCATGGTAAAGTGTGCACTCTACCAGGCACATCACCACCCAGCCCCCTGGAGTTAATTAATTTAAAAGAGGACTTCCCACAATAGTTCATATAAAAAGCATGCAGATTCTGAATCAAAGAAAGCTTGCTTTAAACTCTTACTTTACCACCCTTAATTAAGCTATCAGAGCTGCATTTTTGACTGCTTTAACCCTCCATTTTCCTCTAAAATTAATATTGGGGGCCTGGTGGTGGCATACCTGGTTAAGTGCACATAGTATTAAGCACAAGGCCATGAAAGGATTTGGATTTTCACTCCCAATTCCCCATCTACAGAGGGGATGCCTCACAAGCTAGGAAGCAGGTCTCTCTTTCTCTCTCCCTCACTATCTCCCCTTCCCCTCTCAATTTATTTCTGCCCTATTCATTAGAAAATGAGAGGGAATAAATGGCCACCTGGAGCAGTGAATTCGTAGTGCAGGCACTGAGCCCCAGCAATAACCCCAGAGGCAATTAATTAATTTAAAATATTAAGTTTTCATATTTGTGGAAGTTACATCAAATATGATAATCTTACACATTTACATAACTGAGTGACTTTGGGGAAAAACTGCACAAACTTCCTGTGTGTGGATTTATGCTTTAGTTGCCAACAGGGATAGTAAGAGTGCTTACCATATGGAATTACTGTTAGGATTAAATGACATGCATGTAAATGTGTTTGGAAATGTGCCTGAGATAGAGGATCCATTCCGAATTATTACTTTTGTTAGCTATTGCTATATAAATCATCCAAGTTTCTTTCATAAGAGTCGTGAAAGATGAAGTGGGTATTATGAGTCAAGAAGCAGGCTCTGACCTAGGGCTGCTGTTAGGTTGCAATGAAAAGGAGCCAGCAAAAGAGTCACTACAGGAAACTTTTTATTTGAGTTTAATGGTGGTGTTTTGAGTTGTAACCAACTATATCCCTGTGGCTCTACTGCTAACAAAGTGAAACCACCAGCAAAATTCCTATAAAACAGAATAGGATTTGTGAGCCTCTACCCTCTGTCTGAGTGGTCTGGAGTAGGTGACCTCTCAAACCTCAATGTTCTCACATTTAATAGAGGGGGTGGGATGAGTTGGTTTCTGAATTCCAGGCAGTTCTAATTTTTATGGAATTTTTAGCAGACAAATCCCAACCTCATTGTCATATTTTAAGAACCACATTTTTAAACTATAATCTTGAAAATGTTTTAAGTAGGGAAGATTAGCCTAGAGCCTTGCAAATTAAATATTTATATGTATAAAATCATGGTAGGTGGGAAAAGATCATAGGTCTGTTTGCTACAATATTACTAATCTAAGTTTCTATCATGCACAGGTATTTATGAATGTCTCATTTTGGCCTTTCCTTTCCTTTTCTATTTTAAATGATCTTCTTTTAAAAAATACTTTGCAGGAAAGTGAACCCCACTCTAGAGGTTCCAGGACTGGGAGAAATGTGCTGTCTTAGAGTTTAATATGCTGTCATAGGGATTAAGAAGACAATAGAAGGTTATTGCTAAAAACCAAATTATTTGGCCATTGGGTTAACTTTTAAAATCCCATTGTTAGGATTTGCTGTATCATACAAGACCTCACCACAATTTATGTCCTTTTATGCTATTTACATATAGTTGTATTTTATAAATTAACACCACCAGTTGCTTCTATTCTCCCTGGTTTAAGCTTTTAGGAAATTTCATATTTCAAAGACCCAGTCATTATTAGAAACATTAACAATTTGAGCCCACTGTTAGAATTCAATCTGATTACCAATTTGAAGTCTTAAGTGCTTAGATTGAAGGAACATATACTCAGAGCTATGGTCTATGCATTAAAAAGTTTGAGACATTCCACCCATTTTTCCACCCATTCCACCCATTTCATATTAAGTAGTTTCTCTCAACTCACACATTACTATACTCAAGAGTAGGGATATTCTATATATAGAATATATAGAATATATCAGAGGGCTAAGGGGAGCTGGATGTTCACAAGTAATGAAGCACTGCTGCAAGCATCTGTCTCTTTTTGTCTAACCTCCCTTCTATCAAAGAAAAAAAATAAAAAGGAAGCAATGACCACTGGGAGCAGTCAATTCCTGCTTCAGGCATTAAATGCCATTGGTAACTCTGGTGACAAAAAATAAAACAGATGCTCTACTATTCAGAGATAAAGCCGTATTGTTTAAGGAAGGCAGAGAAGGCACAGCAGCTGAAATTGGACTGACTTCACTATTAGAAAAGCACAGTATCATTTGCTTAAGCTGCTGAAAAAAGTGACAGGTCGAGTTACTACCTTTCTGATTTTGTTTTTGATAATCCAATTCAGTCAAACTTCTAGAAGAGGACTCACTACTTACCATTTTTGTTTATGACATTGAAAGTTTTTCAAATGCTTCACAAACTTCCAGGGAAAAATCTAAATGGGACAGAGCTACATATTTTAAAGCCCGGTACGTTGATTATGCTAATGTAATTAGGCTTCATGAATATAGTATGCAAATCAAATTGTCAAGAACTATACCAAATAGAATTATTCTTAAAAATGGAACAGATTGTTTCTGAAATTTTATAAGGGTCACTGTTTCATAAATTCCTAAACAGATTATCACTTTGTACAATAGTAAATAGGTTTTAAGAACATTGTCACAATATGTAATTTGTTCCTTTCTCCTTGGAAATGGCACACTTTGATACAATGAAGAGAATAAGTACAATCATTTGTAATAGAAAAGTATGAGTATTCTAGAAAGGGTTTACATGATTGGGGACCAGGCTGTGGCAAACCCCACAGAACACATTACTGTGTTCAAGGACCCTCATTTAAGCCCCAGGTCTTTACCTACAGAGGAGATGCCTCATAAGCAGTGAAGTGCTACAGGAGTTTCTCTCTCCCTATCTCTGCTTTCCTATCTTTACACATATAAGTAAATAATAAAATATAAACATAAATGATTCCTATATCTCTTTTTTCCAGCTTTATTCAGATATAATTGACAGGGTATAAGCTAAAGGTGCATAACTTGATGATTTTGTATATTTATGTTATGTAATGATTATAATAATAACCAGGATCCTTAGGCATGAAACACAAGGACTGGCCTAAGGATCCTGGTTTGAGCCCCTGGCTCCCCAGTCTCTTCACCTGTAGCAGGTCTGCAGGTGTCTCTTTCTCTTCCCCCTCTGTCTTCCCCTCTTCTCTCCATTCCTCTCTGTCCTATCTAACAACAACAACATCAATAACAACAACAATAACTACAACAACAATAAAAAGAGCAAAAGGGAAAATAAATAAGTAAATTAAAAAATTTTTAAATTAACATTTGCAGAGGCTGAGTGGTGGTGTACCTGGTTAAATGCTCACATTACAATGTGCAAAGACCCTGGTTCAAGCCCCTGGTCTCTACCTGCAGGGGGAAAGCTTCACAAGTGAAGTAGGACTGCAGGTATTTCTCTGTCTCTCTCCCCATCTCTTCCTTCTCTCTCTGTTTCTTTGTTTCTATCCAATTATAAATAAATACAAATATTTAAAAAACTTAACATTTGCTCATGTCAGAAAAATAATTAAAAAGGAAAACATCCTGTAAATCCATTATGAAAATGTTATCTTTATCACTTTGGTATTCTATTCACAACTTTAAAAAAAAAATTGTGTATGTAAGCATCTGTTTATAATCTGTTTTAATTTTTGCTTTATTTTCTAACTTGTAAACAGTAATCTGGGATGTTTTTGACATAAGTTTTAACATCAATATTCTCTTTCATGGTGTTACCTGATTTTTTTTTTCAAATATCCCCACACTATTAGGGAGAGGGTATGAGAGTACTGAAAAACTTTTCCCGTTTCAAGTTTATAAGTGACAATATTGAAAGAAAAAAGAGAAAACTGCCCCCTTTATTTCTTTAAAACTTTTTCTTCAGTTCATAACAAAGTGGAATAATCTGTATCTATCAGTAGGCTTTTTTTTAAAAAAAAAGTTAAAATATTCTATAAGCACAGCAATGAAAAGTGGTATTGCAGTGAGTACTTTGTACAATTGTGCTTTCTACAGGCATTTAACAAAATTAGGGATTTCACTTCAATAAAAATGAAACTCATTATTGATTATATTATCTGCTCAACCTAAAACCATGATTGATGTATGACCGTGGGTGGTATTTGAATTAGTTACTCTACATTAGCTTAATTAAATAAATGGTCATGTTGGCACAGAGAGAACTTATGTTGATTCACTTCTACAAATAATCAATGGATCACACAATGTGACATCTCTCTCCCAATCTTTAGTTTTGTGACAAAATTATTTCTAGGGTGAGCCAGACACAGGCTAGGGACATGAACCCATTCACAACTGCCTGACCTTTGTGTGACAGATGGCGTCTCCAGTGGTGATTTCTTTGCAATGTGGCATCTTCTTTGTCCAAACTCCCAAAGGTCTCCCTTCAGTGGTTTCTTATCAAAACATGCACTTTAATTTCCTCTAGATTATTTGTGGCTGGCAATTATAGAAGTTTCCTTCCCAAAGGAACTAAATTGTAATACTAACAGTATTAAATTCTACAAGTGTAGTTGTAGGCATTCACTTCACATTTTGGAAGAGGAGGTAAATGACTTTATAGTTGTTCTATTTCTTCCTCTATGTGATATCTCTAACACTGATTTTCTCTTGGTCTTCTGTCTTTTGTAGTCAGCTGTCTGGAGTGGCTCTCTGAAATCTTAAATCCAGTTACCCCCACAGTAAAATTTATCATTTTGACCTATACCAAACTTTGATAATGTTTCCTGTATTTTAGTTGGTGACTTCACCATCTAGTCAGTCATCATAGACAATTATGAGTCACATAGGTTATTCTAATACCCTCACTTTATACAGAAAGTTGCTGGAGCACTGACATCCCTCCTCCACATATCTCTCCATCTATTCCTTCCTTCGCATGTGCCTAATTCAGACTTCATCATCTGAACACACTGTTTTGTCAGATTCCTAATTAATTTCTTCACTTTCAGATATTTCCACCTTCAACCAACAGTTTCACAGTGACTTTCCAAGGACACAAATCACGTTTCTCTAGCTAGACCTTCAATTCTGCTCATCACCTCAGTCATATTTGTTTTTCCAAGTAAGTGTTGTATGCTTTACATTGGTTTGTTCTAGCTCTCCCCCGCCAAGAGAATTGGATCAGTCCTGTTAGTTTCGTGGGCCTGCTTGGCCCCGCCCCTAGGGACCCCAATAGAGTTCCAGAGTGGCAGAGTTAGAGAGAGTGCTTGGCGCCATCGCAGGGGAAAGAGGCAGCAGAGTTCTGTTTGGTGATTAGTTTGTCTTAGTTTATGAATCGTTGTTCCTGAATAAAGAAATACAGCTTCCCTGCCCAACCGTATGTCTCTGGTCGTCTCTGTTACCCTCCCATGAAGCTAGCCCGGCCAGCTAGAGCCTCCGAATTTTAACAACAAGTAAGAACTACTAACTCCCTATTTAATAATGACTTGGGGAGGGGCCTTATCAAAAGTGAAGACTGCTAAAGAACTACAGGGTTTAGAATCAGAATCTAGGAGGAACAGAGATCTGCATTATAAACAAGGACCCACAATCACTTTATGTTTAAGAATCACTGACTCCATCTGGAGAATATTTAAAACTTTTCTTAGGGGACCAGGTGGTGGCACAGCTGGTTGAGTGCACAAGTTACAGTGCACAAGGCCCCAGACTCGAGCCGTCCTCACCTGCAGGGGGAAAGCTTTGCAAGCAGTGCTGCAGGTGTCTCTCTCACTCTCTAGTTCCCCCTCCCTTCTATATTTCTGACTGTCTCTATCCAACATAATAATAAAGATAATTAAAAAGAATTTTTAAAAAACTTTGCTTAGAACTGGTTCCTTCCTGTTTTTCTCTGCCCTGTAAGTCTCAAGCTTTCTGCCTTGGTAAGAGAGACTAGCACCATCACCACAGGTCATCAGGCTTACCTTTGCTTAGTTCTTGCTCAAAAAAGTTGTGTACTTTTTTCTACTTTGTCTCACTAATCAGGGCATTCAGGATGTGAAACTCAGACTAATAGCTTCCCATTCACATGGGTATTTGTTAGAAATGCAAGATGTCAAGGGGGTGGGAGGTGATGCATCAGGTTGAGCCCCATAGTATAGCCTGTAAGGACCTGGGTTTAAGCCCCCGGTCCCCACCTGCAGGGGAAAGCTTCATAAATAGTGAATTGGTGCTGCAGGTCTCTCTCTCTCTCTCTTTTTCTCTCTCTCCCTCTCTCTCTTCTTGACACCTCTGTCTGTAGCCAATAAATAATAAAATATTTTCAAAAGGAAATGCAAAATGTCAGCCTCTCTCCAGACATACCGATTATGAACCTATGTGCAGATGACCAGTGTATTCCATGTGAGAAGACTTGTTTGGGGGTAATTTGGGTAATTTACTAGATTTCTGCATTTAAACAATTTTTTTTTTTTTTTGCAAAGCACACTGAGTACACTCTGTAATGACCCCTCTCTCTTTTAGCAGGCAGTGGGCTCCTGGATGACAAGAAATCTTATTATCTCTATATTTTCAGATCCTCTTATTGTCCCTGGCACATGAGAGCAGCTCAACAAATGTTTGTTTATTTAAACTGATCTGACCTGCAGGTCAGCCTAGAAGTAAAAAGCTGGATCTCTGATGCTATGTCCTTTTGCACAGATTGGTGGCACTTTCAGTTTTGGAGGCACTTGCTTTTGGCTGCGCTGATGCTGTTTTTTGCCTCCTCATTCTAAATTCACAGATGGTCTAGAGCATTTGCTTACAGAGAGTGGATTCCTGCCCGACGTGAATTGCTATGGGTCAGGCAGCTGGGTTTCCCTGTTGGGTACTAGCCAGGCTCTGCCGATTGAAGCTTCCTTCAGGGACTGCATTATTTGTTTCTCGTTCCAGGAGTCTAACTTAGAGTTCAGATGTGTGTGTGTGTGTGTGTGTGTGTGTGTGTGTGTGTGTGTGTGTGTGTGTGCAGGGGCATGGGGTGGAGTGGGCTTCTTGGTTATTGGGATGCTGCCTATCTCTACACAGACCTAGATAACTGAAGCTGCTTCTGGTGTTTTCAATTCTAAAGTCTAGTATGAAACCTCTATGATTTGACTCCAGAGCAACTTTCCAGTTAATTCCCACCCTCTTTTCTATCAGTAGACTACAAATTAGATAAAAGCAGTATTTTCTTATAATTCCTTTCCAAATGGACTGAAGTGTATGCTTAATAGTATATTATGAAACTTTTAGCACAATTGCTGGCATATATGTGAAATACATAGGTATATCAAAGTGGTAATAAAGTGCATAGACCCAGGTATTTTCTCCTATTTGCAAGTCTTTATGTTCTTGCCCTCTTTCTTTATGTGAACTAAACATAATCTTGTTGATGTTAATTATAGTCTAACATTTTTGCCTTTAACCTAAGAAACGCTTTCCCAAGTATCTGTGTATGGTTGTAGTCAGGCTACAGGGATATAGGACATTGTTTTTTCTACCCAGAGAAATTTGGATCTTTATAATATCATTTACAGACCATACAAAATTATCAACTTAAAAATCATCACCTAATGCTGTTATGAATAAAGCTCTGGCTACGTTGACAGGGCCAAAGGAAATGTTTTAACTAAACTTAGCCCACAAATTGGACATTTCCTGCCCCTTGCTTAAAGAAACACGTACTGGCTTTGGAGTCAGAGCACTTGAGTCTCATATTAGTTCTGGTATTTGTAAGTGTTAAGGTGTCAATCAGAGAGTCAGCTCACCAGATATGTATCTTGCCATAAATGACGTATATTCAAACCCTGGCACCACATTGGAGATGCTGTATCACCAGAGAAAATTCCAGTGCTCTATTGTGTCTATCTAAAAGAAAGAGGAAGAGAGAGAGAGAGAATGGAATCACACATACATATGAAGCCCTGGCTCCACCAAAAAAAAGAAAAAGAAAGAAAATAATGTACTTAGAGCAGGGACTCTCTCTTATAATTCTCTCAACTAGTTCTTGAACATCTCTAACTCCTTTGCCTTTATAAAAATTGAATTTATCTTCATAAAATACATGAATTGGGTTGCTAGGCGATAGCACAACAGATTAAAGATCATGGGGCACAAAGACTGGTGTAAGGATCTGGGTTCAAGCCCCTGGCTCCCAACCAGCGGTGTGTGTGTGTGTGGGGGGGGGGGTGTTGCTTCACAAGCATTGAAGCAGGTCTGCAGGTGTCATTCTCTCCTCCTCTCTGTCATCCCTCCTCTCTCCATTTTCTCCATTTCTCTCTGTCCTATCCAATAACAACAACAATAATAACCACAACAACATTAAACAACAAGGGCAACAAAAGGGAAGAAAATAGCCTCCAGGAGCAGTGGATTCATAGTGCAGGCACCAAGCCCCAGCAATAACCTTGGAGGCAAAAAAAAAAAATACATGAAATATCCTCCCAATTAACATTGTCTATGCTGTCTTTCAGATATGCTGTTCTACCTCTAACCATGTTTATGTGACAGCATGTTTGTCTCTTCTGTTACCGATTAAGCAACTTAAAGGCAGAGCTGTGTGTTGTTTAGAACTGCTTCCTGACTGACTTTGTGATGGTGACTTTCTTAACTAGCTTGTCTACTCCTAGACTCACTATTTTATATATTCATTTTTGATGTTTATATTTTCCTTTATGTACTATTACAGTCTGCCAAATAAGCTGTATCTGAGGCAAGCTGGATTTGCTAATTCTTCTAACTGTCCAATTGCAGTGGAACTCATAACTGATTCTAGAGAGAAGAATAGCTGTTGAAGGTAAAGCTTTAACTCAAAAACCATTTAAAAAATGAAAGTGGAGTTTAAAATGCAGGAGGTAACTTAACCATCAGGGTATTTTGGCTGCAGTTCATGACAAATAAACCTGTTACATATAATTTATGTTGAAGCTGTTCATGTTGCATGGAAGAGGGTTCAATTTGTGCAGCCCATACTTCTTTATTACCAGATGATTCATCGAAAATCACAATTTGCAATGATCTGCCGAGTGGAAGGGTTGTTGGTCATAAAAACATCACAGAGGAAAATTCAACGATGAATATTATTTATGCCAAAGGCATACATTTGTATTAGCCACACATATTCCAATGTGTGGACATTAAAATTACAACAGCACTGACAATTCAAATGAGACACAAGGAAGAGTAAGTGTCAGCATTTCTGATAAGCTATAAAAGTTTTTGTACAAAAATTAATTCAGCAATCCATGTGCCAAAAGATTCTTAATAACGAAGCCACATTTTCTTAGATATTGCCATTAGCCAAGAGAATAAGGGAAGGTAGAGAAAAGACAAAGAAGTAAAAAAAAAAAAAAGGCTTTTCTCCTAGATATCTCCAGCATCTGGACTTATTTCCTGGTACTTCCATATGCACAAGAAACTAAATTAACTTTTGCAGGCCCCAAGGGTACATATCATTGAATGCCCTCAAGAAGCAGAAGAGTAAGAATATGTGATGCATTTGCTAAGTAATTGTATTTACTTTGCAATTAGAATCTTCGATGAAATGCCCTCTGTAGATGCCAAATAACAAAATGTATTACTTTCTGATATGCATCGTTTTCTCCTTGCTAATTTTTTTTACTGTGATTTTGAGTCCTTCACAGACATGAAAAAATAAAACTCATTCTAACCTATCCTGATATTCTCAATTAAATAGATACAAGGATGGCAGGGAGTAATGGTGGTTTTGTGAGAAGCACAAAAACCCTGCTTATTCCAGTCATACCAATATATTATTTATTAATGCATCTTGTTTCCTGTAGATACAATGGTCCTGCCAGTCTAGGAAATATCCCACCTATATGGCAGCTTATTGTGTTTACTAATATCATTAAAATGTAAACCAATAATTGTTATTTGTTATAACCAAAATTGTTTCTAGGTGATGTGCTAGGTTCAACTTACTAGTTTCTTATTAAGCTTTAAAGTAAGACCAAATTAATTCTTATGCTTTTCATTACTAAGGAGCACTCTTCAAACAAAACACACACACACACACACACACACACACACACACACATACACACACACACATACACATACACACACACACACACACACACACACCATATATACAGTAAAGTCATCTATCCCTTCACTTTTGTTCTTTAACGTTACATGCAATGGTCTCATTTTGAAAAATAATGCTGTATGTCCTTTTCATTGTTTCCAGTATATCATAAATATTTTTTCATATTAGAGAACACATATGCATAATCTATTTTAGCATTTCAAATTTATAGATGGCAAATGAATGCTTTGAAAGGAAAATTTCCAGTAAGTGAACCAACTGAGACTGTATCTTGTTATCAGTGTGATTTTTAGAACCATATTTTTCTACATCTGTTCTCCTAAATAAATTATAAACAACTAATTGCACATCTTTTGTGTGAAATAATTTCAAGTAGAAATAATTTCATGTTTTGTAAGTTAGTTAGTTTTTCTTGCTCTCTTAAATTAAAACAGTCATGTTTTAAAATAAATAACTTCACTTTACTTATAATGTTCTAATAAAGCCATTATGGGGGCCACATTGGTGACACACCTGGTCAAGCACACCCATTACAACACACAAGAACCCAGGTTCAAACCCTGTAGGTGGAAAGCTATACGAGTGGTGAGGCAGGGCTTCAGGTTTCTCTCTCTGTCTCTTTCCCTCTTAATCTCCCCTACTCTCTAAATTTATCTCTCTCTATCCAATAATAAACAAATACATAAAGAATATTTTTAAAAATCCATTATGGAATGGCAGTGTGCTACTCAGAACAAAATGAAATTGCTTTACCCATCTTAAAAATACTTTTCTCAACAAAACCAGTTCTTAATGGTCTGTTTTATTACCAAAAGTGCTAGGGTTTGAAGTAAATAAGGACTTTCTATGTGACTAAGCAATTCTCTTCTTTCCTTTTGCACTGTCTGAATGCCATGAAAGGAGATTGACCTAAAAGTCTTCATTAATGTTAACAGACTCTTTAGTCATCCAGCTGTATCCACTGAGCATTGCTATCTAGACACCAGAGTAAGCTCACACAATTCAATTGAGAACAAGAGAACAGTTGTGGGCCCTACAAACTCACTGGACAATTATTTCTAATGATAGTTTTTCAGAAGTTGACTAAAAACTACTTCCAAAACATTTTTGAAAGAGGTTGATATAAGTTACAAGTAAATTAATGAAATATGAACTCTGACACTAACCACTTTTAAAAAAAAACAAAAAACTTTTTTTTTTTGGAGAAGTCAGACACTAAAAGTCTTCCAAGGCTGTCATTATCTAGTAAATTTAAATGTCTTTATGTACCCTCACACATCTCATGCCAGTGAGTTAACTAAGTTCCTCCACTAACCTAATCCATAGTTTGGTATCACTAGCCACTGGAGAAAAACCAGTCTTATTCTGTATTAATTCTGGATCTGAAGGCCAGGAATGCTTTATTACTATTTCTGCCTACTTTAAGGTTCCACTTTAGAAACGATTTGATTGAGAGACACATTTAAAAGAAACCTCAGGATGAGTTCAGCCTCTCCTGATGAAGATTTGGAAATTGATGTTTTTTTTTTTTGGGGGGGTCATATTAAGAGCTGGTATTTTATGGAGCCAAATCCTCTGTTTAATTATAGAGGTGAGATAATTGCCTAGGGAGTAGTTCAGTTAATAATTATAGAAATCGCTATTTAGCAAGAAAAATAGGATAGAGCAAAAGCTTATTTCAGACAAATTGATTGTAAAATATGCGGGGTTCTGAAAATTATTTTATCCATTGGAATCAAGTGGATTACCATAATGTTAACAACAACGTTAATGTGGAAGTTCTTACTCAGTATCTTATGTTAAGACTAAGTCTGATTTATCTTATTTTATTCACTGCTCTGACTCCACTTGACATTTTCAGATAGAATGACAGAGAGACAGAGGGAGAGAAGGAAAGATAAAACGGAATATAAGCTTCCTTCTGTGTGGTGGGGATGAGAAGCAGGTACAGAATTCAGATAAGCTATTTTGCTAGCTCAATTTGTGAAACAATTATAAAGGCAAAGTTAGAATAGAGGAAAACTATCACATGTGCTTGCTTTTTAAAAAATCAAATATAGTTCCTATTTTATTGAAGTTGAAGAAAGAAACGTGTCTGAGTAGGGTGGTAGTGCAGTGGGTTAAGTATAGTTGGCACAAAGTGCAAAGACTGGCATAAGGATCCCAGTTCAAGCCCTTGGCTCCCTACAGGTAGAAGCGTAATTTCACAAGTGGTGAAGCAGGTCTGCAGGTGTCTATCTTTATCTCCCCTTCTTTGTTTTCCCCTCCTCTCTCCATTTCTTTCCGTCCTATCCAACAACGACAACATCAACAACCACAACAATAATAAAATAAACAAAAACAAGGGCGTCAAACGGAAATAAATAAATAAATAAACATGTGTCCGAAAAGGAAAAAGTAGAAAAATCTTTCAAGAAATTACTTCTTTTTTGCCCTAACAAAGTAGACAGTCAGTTAAGTACATATGATTCATTTGATAAATGCAGAATGCTTCCAAACTTATAATCAGTAGTACCATGAGGACAGTCATGGATATCATTCTGAGCACATGTAATTTGTTTTATACAATTCTGAGATCCAACTAGGTTTCATTATTTGTAGAGTTAAGCAAATTTTGTAGAGTTACTCAATGCTTTTTATATTTTTTTCAATTGTATTACACAACTATACATATGTGAAAACTATATTCAACTTAAATTCTGTGTCTGGACTTAATGTTTCGCTTAAAAGGTAGCAGAGGGGAAGATTGAATATGGTGTCCATGTAACAACTCCAGGACAAGTCTTTAGGAGACAGAGACAATGGCAGCAGCAATTACAAAAGCTATAGGAACCTACAACTATAGAAACAACTCCTTGAAATACTGAAAGCAAAAAGGCAGAGGAGGTAAAACACAAAGAGCGCAGGAGAGGAGAAAAAGACTCCTAAAGGTACTGATTCCTGCCTCACAGAACTCAGTACATTTGTAGCAAGGTCATATAGCAAAAGCAGCCCCAAGGACCCTAACCAAAATTAAAACAGTCAAAGTTACAACAGGAATCTGAAGTATAACCAAGATTTTGTAAGTCTTCTGGGTCAGCTTCCCTCCATGCCTAGAATGCCAGTGCCTCAGAGAGACCTACCCTGGTGTTCACACAGAGCAGAGCACTCTGCCTGGATGCCCAGACCCCAACCTCCAGCCTGCAGCCTGCAGCCTGCAGCCTGCAGCCTCCAGCCTCCAGCCTCCAGCCTCCAGCCTCCAGCCTCCAGCCTCCAGCCTCCAGCCCCCAGTCCCCAGCCCCCAGCCTCCAGCACAGCTATCTCCACACAAGCTTCCTAGTGGCTTAATCCCTATATAGCACCCACCCCACCAGCCCAATCCAAACCTTTGGAGGGGCCCCCAGACTGCCAGAGGTTTACTAATCATTGGCAGTCCCCAAACCAGTGACATTTGGGCTTGTATTGTCAACCCAGACTAAGACCCCTATACTGCAGCATACCTTAGCCTGCAAGGACATCAAATGACACACACCCAGGGCAGACTTGTGCCTTAACCCAAGGGAGGGGTCCCTAGCTTCTGTATGGGCTCCTCTAGAGGCCCAGCAGTGGCTGTGGATCCCTGGCCAGCCACATTCTGCAGGAGCCTAGACCATGTCTTCAGCCTGGGACCCTGTATCACCATGTGTCATGTCTGAGGCCTGCTAGTTCTGGCATAGCCTAACTCACACTCTGAACCCAAGGAGGGTCTTCTATTATCATATTTGGTCCAAAATCTATCATCCCTGGTAGTTATCTACAGAGCCACATCCAGGACAGGCTCACATTGTGACCCACAGGAAGGACCCACGAATACATTGCACTCTCCAAGAGAAGCTCCTCAGACCATGTGGAACCCAACCAGATCCCACACAAGGCAGATCCTTGACACTATACATGCAGAGACCCCCTAACTCCCCATGTGATAGTCTTAGTGGATACCAGCAAAACCCCAAAAAGAGCCAGCCTGCATCAGGACGCACAGGCAATAGACAGAATGGGGAAACCAAAAAAGGGGTGGGGTGCAGGTGGTAGCATTGCAGGTTAAGCACACATGTTGTGAAGCACAAGGACCGGCATAAGGATCCCAGTTTGAGTCCCTGGCTCCCCACCTGCAAGGGAGTCACTTCATGGGCAGTGAAGCAGGTCTTCAAGTGTCTATCTTTCTCTCCCCCTCTGTCTTCCCCTCCTCTCTCCATTTCTCTCTGTCCTATCCAACAACAACAGCAATGGCAACAATAACAATAAGGGCAAGAAAAATGGGGAAAATGGCCTCCAGGAGCATGGTACAGGCACTGAGCCCCAGCAATAACCCTGGAGGCAAATAAAATAAAATAAAATCCATCACACCAACAAGTCACAGAAAACTTCCAGAAAAATACTGTAATAAAACAGAAACAATCAGAATCTTCAAGGTAGAACCCGAAAAACTAGCCCACATGTTTGCAACTGAAGTGATAAAATTCTTGGAAGAAAATCACACTGGAACAGTGTGAAGCCATCATGACACTAATACCTAAAACAGACAGACATAACAACAAAAAGAAAGAAAGAGAGAAAAAAGAAAGGAAGGAAGGAAGAGAGAAAGAAAGGAAGAAAGAAAGAAATTAAAGACCAATATCCATGATGAACATAGATGCTAAGATATTAAACAAAATTCTAGCCAACCCCATATAGCAACAACATCAAGGAGATCATGCACCATGACTAAGTAAGTTTTATCCCAAGGATGCAAGGCTGGTTGTGTACATAAGTCAATAAATGTGATCTACCACATCAACAAATGTAAAAGAGAAAAAAAAAGATGTTCATCTCAATAGATGCAAAGAAAGCCTTTGACTAGGTCTAACATCCGTTCAAGATCAAAGCATTAAAACAATGGGAATAGATGGTAAATTCTTCAAGCCAGTTACATCTATATACAGTAAATCAATATCCAACATCATACTCAAAGATGAAAAACTGAAAGCATTTCTTCTCCAGTCAGGTACAAGACAGGGCTTCCCATTACCACCACTACTATTCAACATTACCTTGGGAGTCCTAGCCATAACAATTAGGGAAGAATAAGGAATCAAAGAGATAGAGATTGGAAGAGCACAAGTTAAGCTGTCTCTATTTGCAGATGACATGATTGTATATATACAAAGCCCTAAAGAGTCCAGTAGAAAACTCCTGAATATTATTGAACAATATAGTAAAGTGGCTGGCTTCAAAATCAACATACAAAAATCAATGGCATTCCTCTATGCAAACACCAAATCAGAAGAAGAAAAGATACAGAAATTAATTCCCTTCACCACAGCACCACAAACAATAGCATATTTGGGAATAAAGCTAACAAAAAAAGTGAAGGACTTCTATACACTGAAAACTATTTCAAGGAAATAGAAAGAGACACAAAGAAATGGAAAGACATTCCATGCTGGTGGGTTGAAAGGATTAACATCATCAAAATGACCACCCTGCCCAAAGGCATATACAGATTTAATGCCAACCCCATTAAGGTGCCAACTAACTTCTTTAAAGGGATAGAACAAAAGATTCAAAAATGTTTCTAGAACCAAAAATGCCTGATTGCCAAAACAATTTTAAAAAAGAGGAACAAGACCAGAAGCATTTTACTACCTAACTTCAAGCTATACTTCAGGGCTACTATAATCAAAACTGTCTAGTACTGGAATCAAACTAGACACATAGACGAGTGGAATAAAATTGAAGATCAAGAATTTAGCTTCCACACCTATGACAAGGGGGCTCAAACCACTAAATGGCAACAACAACAACAAAAAAAAAATCTCTTCAACAAATGATTCTGATAAAATTGGACTGAAACATAAAAGCAGATGAAGTTGAACCATCAAGTGATAACCGTGCACAAAAGTCAACTCCAAGTGGATTAAGAACATGGACATTAGGCCAGGAACTATCAAATACATATAAGAAAACATTGGCAGGTTACTTCATGGCCTATGCTTCAAAAAAGCCTTCAAATATTCAAATCCAACAGCCAAAAAAATGAAAGAAAAAATAAACTTCTGTACAGCAAGGGTACCACCACCTAAAAAGAAAGACATTCTACAGCATGGGATGGCTCTACACAGCACACATCAGACAAAGGAATAATAACCAAAATACACATAGAGCTCAGTAAACTTAGCACCAAGACAACCCAGTTTGCAAATGGGGCCAGGACATGGACAGATATTTCACTGAGGAAAAGATCCAGAGAGCCAACAGATATATGACAAGACACAAATAAATGTAAATAAAGACAACAAATGAGATGTCACTTTAGACCTGTGAGAATATCATTCATCAGGAAAGGACAGAAATGACAAATGTTGGAGAGTCACTTATCTGATATTGGACATCAGGACACTAAAAATGGCCCTACCCTGTTACCCAGTAATTCCTCTCATGGGGATTTACTCAAAAGAAACAGACACAGCACCTATGAGAAGAGATCTATGTATACCTGTGTTCATAGCAGCATAGTTTTTGTAATCACCAGAACCTGGAAGCAACCCAGATATTGAACATCAGATGAGTGGCTGAAAAAATAAAATAAAATGATGAAGCTGTCTCCTTTTAAATCCTCTTGGATGAAACTTTAGGACATTGTGTTGAGGGAGATAAGCCAAAAAGAGAAAGAGACATCAAATGATCTCACTTATTAGTGGGATTTCATAAAGGAGGGAAGAGGAGGCCGGCCGAGAGCACAAAGTGAAAATATGGCAGGGCAAGGTATATTGCACCAAAGCAAAGGACTCTGAGGATGGAGGAGGAGAACACTTTGGGATCCTGGAAACTGTATGCATATACAAAGAATCCACTGTAAAATATTAATCCACTCAATTAAAAAAAAAGGGTAGCAGAGGGCCATCAAAATAGTATAGTGCACTTGCTTTTCTTCCTGACTCAGATTTGAGTCCTGCCTCCATCACATCTTAGGATGCCCCAGTGCTGCTGTTAGCTTCCCTCCCTCCCACCTCCAGCCATGCATAATATTGAATTAAAGAAGTTAAATGTTTTAAGAAAATAAAAATCATTCAAGTTTTCTCTACTTTTAGAAACCAGTTAGTTGTAGTTACTATCCCTCCTTTTTTGTCAATTAGGTAAAATACTAACTATGTGGTTTTAAATTTTTGCTATTGATTTTGAATATTATTTGATAACTCACAACATGTAAATTATATAGTACTTTCTGTGGTGCAGAGAAGGGTTAATTTTCATAATATATTAAAGCTTAAGTCTTGAAAAGTGATAGTTTTCAAGTGTTTTCTGTGGGATGCTCCAATGGATGTATGAGAGGAAAGCATGCAGTGCTTGCCTACATATAATATGATTCTGTTTCCAATGTTTCTTTCAAATCCAAATATAAATCTCTGCCATTCCTCCTAAAAATTCTCTGACGGCTTCACTTAGGGTTATAGAAACTGCTTCTAACACGTCTATGTTAAATATGAACTATTTCTCTGTACATCAAGAGGGTCATTTCGGTTGTATTGTTAAATGGGAAACTGGGGAATGTTATGCATGTACAAACTATTGTATTTACTGTTGAATTTAAAACATTAATTCCCCAATAAAGAAATAAATTTTAAAAAATAAAATAAAGAGGGTCATTTCAGTTTTTTAACTTAATTCGGTATCTCTCCTTTTTAGCTGTTTAGATCTTCAGCTCAAACACTTTTGTCTACCTCTGTGGTAAAGCAATTCATCTAATCAGAGGTGAGCTTTACTGACTCTGTCATAACTTTCATTGAGCCTTTCCTGTTCCTTTGTACAAATAAAAGAACAATGAGAAACTGGTCAGGTACTTTTATTTGGAGATGTCCTCACATTCTGTACTTCTCTAATAGTCACATATTAAATTTTGCAGTAATCACTCATTTAATGATTTAGCTTCTTCACTATAGATAACAATCATAATAAAAGTATATAGAAAGTAAGTATCACTAAGTTTTAAAACATATATTCAGCATAACTTATACAGAGCCTGACATGTACAAGATGTTTAAAATCACTGTTAAATGGCACCGAATGGGTCTTGTTCATAAGTATATAATAATTGGGCAAAAAGTACTTAACTCCAAGGATACTATAAAGAGTAAAACAGAATGTTTCATTATAGTGTGTGACCCTTAAAAATGTCATGCCTATAGCTTTATCTGTCTTTCATCAGGCCCACTATTTCAGGTATTTTTCCAAGTCCAGGGATCAATTTATTAATTCAACTGGCATAGACCTCCAACAAATGTCACATACCTTTTATGAAAAAATATGCACTGTTTAATTTAACCTTGAAACACCTTTAGATCTTGTTAGCTAAAGGTGGATGATAGAATTTTTTTTTCCTAGTCTAGTGCTATAGTTTCTTTTTTTAAAATTTATTCATTGGGGAGTAATGGTTTAGAACTGACAGTAAAGGGGCCGGGTGGTGGCACACCTGGGTGAGCGCATATGTTACAATGTGCAAGAACCTGGGTTGAGCCGCTGGTCCCCACCTTCAGGGGGAAGGCTTTGCAAGTGGTGAAGCTGTGCTGCAGGTGTCTCTCTGTCTCTCTTCCTCTCTATCACCCCCTCCCTCTCAATTACTGGGCTGCCTCTATCCAATAAATAAAGCTAATAAAAATTTTTTAAAGGAATTGACAGTAAAATACAGTAGTTTGGGGAGTCGGGCGGTAGCTCAGAGACCAGTGTAAGGATCCGGGATCCGGTTCGAGCCCCTGGCTCCCCACATGCAGTGGAGTTGCTTCACTAGCAGTGAAGCAGGTCTGCAGGTGTCTATCTTTTTCTCCCCCTCTCTGTCTTTCCCTCCCCTCTCCATTTCTCTCTGTCCTATCCAACAACGACATCAATAACAACAATAATAACTACAACAATAAAAAAACAAGGGCAACAAAAGGGATAAGTAAATAAATATTTTTTTAAAAATACGGTAGTTCGTACATGCATAACATTTACCAGTTTTCCACAACAATTCACCCCAACTAGGTCCCCCTCACGATCCTGGTCACGATCCAGGATCTAAACCCCCCAACCTCACGCCATAGTCTTTTTCTTTGGTGTAATATACCAGCTCCAGTCCAAGTTCTTCTCAGTGTTTTCCTTTAGGTGATAGAATTTTAAAAGAGCAAAACTAGTTTATTTTTATACCCTATAATTTTATTATTATTATTATTATTGTCCCCAGGGTTATTGCCGGGGCTCGGTGCCTGCACCATGAGTCTAGTACTTCTGGAGGCCATATCTTCCCATTTTTGTTGCCCTTGTTGTTGTTATTATTGTTATTGCTGTTGTTGTTGTTGTTGGACAGGACAGAGAGAAATTGAGAGGAGGGGAAGATGAGAGGTGGAGAGAAGGAGTCCAGCGGTAGCGCAGAGGGTTAAGCGCACATGCACAAAGCTCAAAGACCTGTGTACGGATCCTGGTTTGAGCTCCCGGCTCCCCACCTGCAGGAGGGTCACTTCAAAGGCGGTGAAGCAGGTCTGTAGGTGTCTATCTTTTTCTCCCCCTCTCTGCCTTCCCCTCCTTTCTCCATTTCTCTCTGTCCTATCTAACAATGACAACATCAATAACAATAACAACTACAACAACAATAAAAAACAACAAGGGCAGCAAAAGGGGAAATAAATAAATAAATAAATAAATATTAAAAACGAGGGGGGAGAGAAAGATAAGACACCTGTAGAACTGCTTCACCATTAGTGAAGCATCACCCCCACCCCCGCCCCCGCCCCTGCCAGCGGAGCTGGGGATCCAGGAACTTGAACCAGGATCTTTACACTGGTCCTTGAACTTCACGCCATGTGTGATTAACCTGCTGGCTACCACCTGGCCCCCTACATCCTATAGTTTTATCAGTAGGTTCAGTTACTTACTAATAGGTATAGAGGAAATCTATTTTTAATAGAAAACATCTTTTCTTCAACCATCTTTGAAGATCTCATTTATATATTTTAGGCTCCTTCAAATGAGGAAATGGGAAGCTCTTCTAGGTATTGTAGATAGTGATAGAACTAGTGACAGGATAAGCTTTCAACTATGGCTTTTAGCTGTAAGCAAATAATTCATAGATGTTTTCTTAATGTAAATATACCATTAACAAATTTAAAAGAGATAATAACTACTTCACTCTCATATACAAATTAAAAAACCAAATTCAGCTGGAGATATAAATTGATAAGAAAAAAAATGACAAATTGTAATAATTATGCCTTCTCTTCAATGAGGACATTCCTCAGAGCTATGTTTTCATGGCTTGAAGTGTTTTGCTTTGACATAAAGGTCATGTCTATTGCCTGCTACCAACGTGGTGGATTCCTTAAGCTGTGTTCCACAGCTAGAACATTGTTCACCACAGTTCAGACATTCATGAGTTTTAAAAAGATAGATAGCATGACCACAGAATGTGAGCTAAGACTGACAGCGATCCAGAGGTTGTACAGGCTCCTGTGATTAATATAAATAGATATGGGCCCAAGAGCAGATCATTGGGATTTACAATTAATGATGTTTATCAACTTTTCCCATATTTGGGAACTACTCTCTGCCCTGATCCAGCTTTCTAGTCCTATTTCCAACTCTGACTCCATTTCCCTAGACAATACCTTTAGCCCACCTGCATGTTAGCTGTCAGGCTCACTCAAAAATTAGTAAAGTTCATGGCCCCTTGTAATATACCTAAAATAGACTTACTAGTGTTTTCCAAAATGGAAACCCCAAATTTCATCTGCTATATTCTTAACGTTAGGTTCCTTATTAGTAAACAATGTGTTCTGCTTTATATCTTAATTCTTTTTCAGCCACCAAGTTGCAGATGCTACCATGACACCAACCTGACTTCTCTGGGCAAACAACTTCACCAGTGTACCCTGGAACCTCACCTAACCAGAGTCCAATCTCACTAGGGAAAGACAGAAACAGGCTGGGAGTATGGATCAACCTGCCAATGTCCATGTCTAGGGGAGAAGCAATTACAGAATCCAGACCTTCTATCTTTTGCACCCCATAATGATCCTGAATCCACACTCTCAGAGAGATAAAGAATAGGAAAGCTGGGGCCAGGTGGTGGCACACCTGGTTGAGCATGCACAGGACCCAGGTTTAAGCCCCCAGTCCTCATCTGCATGGAAAAGCTTTGTAAGTGGTGAAGCAGGGCTACTGGTGTCTCTCTGTCTCTCTCCCTTTTTGTCTCCCCTTTCCCTCTTGATTTCTGACTGTCTCGATCCAATAAATAAAGGTAGTAATTTTTTTTAGAAAATAATAGGAAAGCTTCAGTGGAGGGGGTGGGATATGGAACTCTGGTGGTGGGAACTGTATGAAATTGTACCCCTCTTATCCTGTGGTTTTGTCGATCAATCATTATTAAATCAAGAAAGAAAGATGGATAGTGTGTTTTGAGTATGTATACTATGATATTTCAAACTAAAAAGTATGTTTCATGTGAAATTCAAATTTACTTCTGAGCCCTGTATTTTTTTTTAAATTTTTCCCTTGTTTATCATGGTTGTTATTATTGTTGTTGTTATTGCCATCACTGTTGTTGGATAGGACAGAGAGAAATGAAGAGAGGAGGGGAAGACAGAGAGGGGAGAGAAAGACACTGCAGACCTGCTTCACCACCTGTGAATCGAACCCCCTGCAGGTGGGGAGCCCAGAGCTCAAACTGGAACTGGGATCCTGATGAGGGTCTGTGCACTTTCCGCTATGTGCGCTTAGCCTGCTGCACCACCACCTGGCTCCCGAGCCCTATATTTTTAACTGAAATGTAGCAAAATATAAATCCATTTATTGTTGTAAAAAATGATTCACATCAATCTCATGTGTACTTTATGATTTTCCCCAAACATAAACCAAATTTAATGATATTGGCATAGCCCACTGTTATTAATAATTCCACATCTGATATCCATTCTAGTGTGTATTTGTATATTTCATCATATACCATTCTATCATAGGTATGCTTTGTATGTATTCACCATCAAAATCTAGGCTCTGAATAATTCTATTACTACAAAAAAAAACCTTTTTGTTGCACTTTTATTATCATAAGAGCTATTTATGTTTAGCCTTATATTCTTAGCTGTTGAAAAACTTAGTTATTTCTAGGGGTTTTGAGTTAGAGTCACTGGTAGAATGAATATCTATAAATAAAGTTTTATTTCTTTCTACTTCAAATGTCTTTATTTTTTAATTGTATTTTAGTTGCAAGAACATCCAGTACTGGACTGAATAAAATTACTTAGAATAATTAACATTCAATTCCTGCTACTAAAGGAAAAGAATTTAGCCTTTGAATGCTGAAAATTGTGTTAGTTTGCACTATGAGCTGCCAGAACAGATTTTTCCTTTTTGTGGTGCGAGTACTTCACTCAAGCATGATGTTAAAGTATCATAACAAAGGTTGTATGAAACATCACTTACACACTCTACCACTAGACTAGATAAGGGTCAGGCTACTCTCCTCCACCCCCACAGAGACTTCTTTATATTTAATTAACTTACTTAGTTGTTTATGTGATCTTTTACTGCTCTGGGATGACTTTTTAAATTATTTTTTTAGAGTTTTAAAAAATTATTTATATTTATTTATTGGATAGAGACAACCAGAAATCAAGAGAAAAAGGGTTATACCTAGGGAAAGAGAGAGACATGCCTGTATCCCTGCTTCACCATTCGGTAAGTTTTCCCCATGCAGGTTGGGGCTGGGGGCTCAAACCTAGGTCCTTGTACATTGTGACAAGCACATTCAACCAGGGGAGCCACTCTCAGCCCTAGGCTGACATTTTTGGACAGAAAGAAAGAGATGGTGGAAAAGGCACTACAATATCTATGCTTCCCCTAGTGCAGTGGGAGTCAGACTCAAACCTGGGTCATTCACTGCATCTTGCAAAATGAACACCCTGCCTGTTCAGTGGGAAAAATGACTTATTATTTTCCTTCCTCTTTCTTTCTTTCTTTCTTCCTTTCTTCCTTCCTTCCTTCCTTTCTTTCTTTCTTTTTCTATCTCTCTTTTCTTTCTTTCTTTCTTTCTTTCTTTCTTCCTTCCTCCCTTCCTTCCTTCCTTCCTTCCTTCCTTCCTTTCTTTTTATCTTTCCTTTTTTTTTCCTCCAGAGTTATCACTGGAGCAAGGTGCCTGCACCATGAATCCACTGCTCCAGGAGGCTATTTTTTCCCTTTTTGTTGCCCTTGTTTATGGTTGCTGTTATCATTATTGTTGTTGGATAGGACAGAGAAATGGAGAGAGGACTGGAAAACAGAGAGGGGGAGAGAAAAATAGATACCTGCAGACCTGCTTCACCACCTGTGAAGGGATTCCCCTGCAGGTGGCGAGCTGGGGGCTCTAACCGGGATCCTTAGGCCCGTCCCTGCGCTTCACGCCGTGTGCACTTAACCTGCTATGCCACTGCCCACTTTCCCCTTCCTCTTTTTATTTCTACAGTTTAAATTCAAATTCTTATTATCTGTATACATAAAAAAAGAGTAAATCTGCAAAATCAACTCTTCATACTTAGCTCAGATAAAAGCAGGACTCCATACCTCCAAGCATCTCTACTCTTAACCTTATTCTGAATGACTTGAACTGTGCAACTTTCAAAAGTTCTTGCAAGTCTCTCTCTCTTTTTTAGTTTTTGTTGTTGTTCAAGTATTCATGATGGTTATTTCTGAAGGACATCTTAGAATCATAAGAACCCAGCATGTAGGTCCAATCCTAATATTGGCATACAAGTGGGGAATGTCTAAGTAGAAATTTATTATGACCAAGTTGAATGTTCCACCAAATTTCTAGACTTTAGTATTATTTTTTCTTCTTTAATTTGATATATTAGAGGGAGAGAGACAGCTGCAGCACTGTTTCTCTGCCTGTGAAACTAGGCTTGGAGCTTGAACTCAGGTCCTTGTGCATGGTAATGTGTGCATTCCAATGAGACTGTACTATTTTCAATAATCTGACATTGACACAAAAAACTTATTTTTGTCTTCCACATACTTTTAAAAAAGATGTATTTTATTTATGTATTAAGGGGGAAATGAGACAGATTATTACTTAGCTCTGACAGTAGGTGGTACTGGCAATTGAACTTGGTGATTGGAGCCTCAGGCAAACTTATCCCACCAACCCTCATATAGAAACTTTTTATCAAGGTCAGTAATTCCACTCTGCTACTACTGAGTTGTCAGAAAAGTCATGATACATTTTGTGTATGTGTGTGTAGAAAAACATAAAAAATTAGTCATGATTTTTCTGACAAGCCATTAGTTTTCTCTGAAATTTTATGTTGAATAAATGTTAGCTATTGATGGGTACTTCATATGTAACAACTGATATAGTAATATAATGATCTTTAGATACTCATGGGAAGTACCACAGCCTTCAGGACAACAGAGGAAGCTCTCATAGTTACACTCACCCTCCTCTGTTCCTCCAAATGAGTACTGACCTATTTGACTACCAGGTTTAAGATACAGGTGTCCTTTCTTCTCCCCCTACATTCTCAACAGACGATGGACCTTCATTTCTCTCATCCAACCTCTTAACATAGCATCCGTGAGTTCAAAATGTTAATTCCTACACAAGTCAGCCAAGTTCACAAAAACAAACAAACAACAGAAGTCTAAAGTATACTGACTCACTGCAGACTATGTAGAAAGACCTAAAACGACACTGTGAAGTTCCTAATGAAATAGTGTCTACTTAGACTTAGATACTCTCCTTTCCTACTTCCGATTATACTTCCCAAAGTCACTCCAAAGCTAACCTTATCAAAGTAAGGACTGAAAAAGCTGAATAAAGGCAAGAGATGGGCATACTTTAACAGTGACTCTTTAGTCATTATCAGGCCACCCTATCAGCTGGGGTCCTATTCAGGGAGTCCTGAGATTCCCAAACAGACATGATGGGCCTAGACCTCAAATAAATCCCTCTCTCCATTATTATTGGTCATTCCTATCAGGAACAACACAATAGACCCCTTTGTGGGCCCCCATAGGACTTTGCCCTCAACATGGATCAACAATGGCAGGAAATGTTCCATTCTCCAAAAGGAGGCTGTACAACATATTCTATGTCCCATCTCAGGAAGATGGGTCCTGAAATTGGGGCAGCTTGGAACGCTCCTACTTATGACCACAGAATGTGAGCTCAGATCTACAGGGATGCAGATCACAGAGGCTCCTGAGCTGATGATGGGTCCCAGATCAGATAGGGTTTACAGTCAACAATACTTATATACCTTTCCCATATTTGGGAGCTACTCTCTTCCCTAGTCCAGCTTTCTGGTCCTTTTTCCAGCGATGACATCCACCTGCAGATCAGATACTTGGCTCAAAAAACAAACAAACAAAAAAAAAAACCTAGTATAGTCATGGACCCTTTTGAATATATAACTAAATTAGGCCTAATAACTATCTACAAAACGGAGCTCCCCACCCCGTCAATGCCCATGTTCAGCAGGGAAGCAATTACAGAAGCCAGACTTTCCATCTTCTGTACCCCATAATGACCCTGAGTCCATGTTCCCAAAGAGATAAAGAATAGGAAAGCTGGGGGGAAGGGAAGATGGCGGACTGAGAAGCTGCTAACAGCGTGTTCTCTGATCACATCTTCTGGAAACGAAATCTGACTCAGAGTGGACTCTCTATGTGTGTATCTCTGCTCTAGTACCCTTTCCCCTCTTGTTACCCCTAGAATATACAGTGGATAGTAGATTTGCATAACTGTCTATTCTTGCTATCCTCTCTTTCTTTTCTCTTCCTTCACTGGGATTTGGTTACTATTTTTTCACGGACTGGAGAAATTGTTTGGCTAACTGGTAACGATTAAACTACTTCAATACTTACTTCAGTTGCTACTGTAATTCCGGAGGTTGGTGAGTGCAATTGTCATAAAGGTATTTAGTACAGTGTTACTTGTACTCAAGACACAACAACTGAGGAACAACAGAGCATAAAAAAAAAGAGAAACACATAAATAAAAAAATGGGTAGATTAAAAACAAATAAAACTGCTACTCCAATGAATGAAGACAAGAGCCCAGAAGAAACTACAAATCAGCCAGAAGTAACCATAGATAAGAAAAGTATGCAAGCAATAATAAACTTATTAATCACAGAAATGAAAACAACATTGGAAGAAAGGAATGGCAGTATTAGGGAAACAACAGTTGAGACCCCCAAGGAAAATACTGATTATCTTGAGGCAATTAGAGAACTGAAAGCTGAAATAGCTGTAATGAAGAAAGAAGCTGAGGTAAGGGAAAGCAGACTAACAGAAGCAGAAAACAGAATTAGTCAGACAGAGGATGAGTTAGAGAAAACTAAAAAAGAGGTGAAAGAGCTTAAAAAGAGATTTAGAGACACTGAAAACAACAACAGAGACATATGGGATGATCTCAAAAGAAGTAACATTCGTATAATTGGCCTGCCAGAGGAAGAAAGAGAGGAAGGGGAAGCAAACATTCTAGAGGAAATGATACAAGAAAACTTCCCAGACCTGAATAACAGAAAGGATATCAAGGTTCAAGAGGCCCAGAGAGTACCAAACAGAATCAACCCAGACCTGAAGACACCAAGACACATCATAGTCACAATGAGAAGAAGTAAGGATAAAGAAAGGATCCTAAAGGCTGCAAGAGAGAAACAAAAAGTCACATACAAGGGAAAACCCATAAGATTATCTGCAGACTTCTCCACTCAAACTCTAAAAGCCAGAAGGGAGTGGCAAGATATCTATCGAGCCCTGAATGAAAAAGGGTTTCAACCAAGGATAATATATCCTGCTAGACTTTCATTCAAACTAGATGGAGGGATCAAAACCTTCTTAGATAAACAACAGTTAAAGGAGGCAACCATCACCAAGCCGGCCCTGAGAGAGGTACTAAAAGACCTCTTATAAACAAGAACACCACTATAATACTTGCAATATATCAGAGTAAACAAAATTTTTTTTAGAACAATGGCACTACAATACATTAAATCCATAATATCAATAATTGTCAATGGCTTAAACTTACCCATCAAAAGGCACAGGGTGGGGGGATGGATCAGAAAACATAAACCAACCATATGCTGCTTGCAAGAATCCCATCTGTCACAACAAGATAAACACAGACTTAAAGTGAAAGGATGGAAAACTATCATACAGGCTAACGATCCACAAAAAAGGGCAGGAACAGCCATTCTCATCTCAGACACGATAGATTTTAAATTAAATAAAGTAATAAAAGATAGGCAAAGACATTACATAATGATTAGAGGATCAATCAGCCAAGAAGACTTAACAATTATTAACATCTATGCACCCAACGAGTGACCATCTAAATACATTAAGCATCTACTGAAAGAATTTCAAAAATACATCAATAGTAATACAATAATAGTGGGAGACTTCAATACCCCACTCTCACACTTAGACAGATCAACAAAGCAGAGAACCAATAAAGATATAAGAGAATTGAATGAAGGGATTGACAGACTAGACCTCTTGGACATTTTCAGACTCCTCCACCCCAAAAAACTGGAATACCCTTCTTTTCAAATCCACATAACACATACTCAAGGATAGACCACATGTTAGGTCACAAAGACAGCATCAATAAATTCAAGAGCATTGAAATCATCCCAAGTATCTTCTCAGACCACAGTGGAGTAAAACTAACATTTAACAACAAACGGAAAATTATTAAAAGACATAGAATCTGGAAACTAAACAACATGCTCCTTAAGAACCACTGGGTCAGAGACTCACTCAAACAGGAAATTCAAATGTTCCTGGAAACTAATGAAAATGAAGACACAACCTATCAAAATATTTGGGACACAGCTAAAGCAGTACTGAGAGGGAAACTTATAGCCATACAATCACATATTAAACACCAAGAAGAAGCCCAAATGAACGACCTTACTACACACCTCAAGGACTTAGAGGAAGAGGAACAAAGGAACCCTAAAGCAACCAGAAGGACAGAAATCACTAAAGTTAGAGCAGAAATAAACAACATCGAAAATAAAAGAACCATACAAAAGATCAATGAAGCCAAATGTTGGTTCTTTGAAAGATTAAACAAAATTGACAAACCCCTAGCCAGACTCACCAAACAAAAAAGAGAGAAGACTCAAATTAATAGAATTGTAAATGATGCAGGAGATATCACAACTGACACCACAGAAATCCAGAGAATCCTGTGAAACTTCTATAAAGAACTATATGCCACCAAGCTAGAGATTCTGGAAGAAATGGAACAATTCCTAGAAACCTATGCACTTCCAAAACTGAACCAAGAAGAACTACAAAATCTAAATGCACCAATCACAGACAAAGAAATTGAAACCGTTATTAAGAATCTCCCCAACAACAAAAGTCCTGGACCAGATGCCTTCACAAACGAATTCTACAAAACTTTCTGGAAACAGTTAATACCCATACTTCTTAAGCTATTCCATAAGATTGAAGAAACAGGAATACTCCCTTCCACCTTTTATGAAGCCAACATCACCCTGATACCAAAAGCTGATAGGGACAGAACAAAAAAGGAAAACTACAGACCAATATCTCTGATGAACATAGATGCCAAAATATTAAACAAGATCTTGACCAACCGGATACAGCAACACATCAAAAAGATTGTTCATCATGACCAAGTGGGATTCATCCCAGGAATGCAAGGCTGGTTCAACATCCGTAAGTCAATCAATGTCATTCACCACATCAATAAAAGCAAAGCCAAAAACCACATGATTATCTCAATAGATGCAAAGAAAACCTTTGACAAAATCCAACACACATTCATGCTCAAAACTCTATAAAAAATGGGAATAGATGGGAAATTCCTCAAGATAGTGGAGTCTATATATACCAAACCTACAGCCAACATCATACTCAATGGACAGAAGCTGAAAGCATTCCCCCTCAGATCGGGGACTAGACAGGGCTGTCCACTGTCACCGTTACTCTTCAACATAGTATTGGAAGTTCTTGCCATAGCAATCAGGCAAGAGAAAGAAATCAAAGGGATACAGATTGGAAGGGAAGAAGTCAAGCTCTCACTATTTGCAGATGATATGATAGTATACATAGAAAGACCTAAAGAATCCAGTAGAAAATTACTGGAAGTTATTAGGCAATATAGCAAGGTATCAGGGTACAAAATCAATGTACAAAAATCAGTAGCATTTCTTTATGCAAACACTAAATCTGAAGAAGAAGACATCCAGAAATCACTCCCATTTACTGTTTCAGCAAAATCAATCAAACACCTAGGAATAAAGTTGACCAAAGAAGTGAAAGACTTGTATACTGAAAACTATGAGTCGCTACTCAAGGAGATAGAAACTGATACCAAGAAATGGAAAGATATCCCATGCTCATGGATTGGAATAATAAATATTATCAAAATGAATATTCTCCCCAGAGCCATATACAAATTTAATGCAATACCCATCAAAGTTCCACCAAGCTTCTTTAAGAGAATAGAACAAACACTACAATCATTTATCTGGAACCAGAAAACACCTAGAATTGCCAAAACCATCTTAAGGAAAAGAAACAGAAATGGAGGCATCACACTCCCAGACCTTAAACTATATTATAAAGCCATCATCATCAAAACAGCATGGTACTGGAACAAAAATAGGCACACAGACCAGTGGAACAGAATTGAAAGCCCAGAAGTAAATCCCAACACCTATGGGCATCTAATCTTTGATAAGGGTGCCCAAAGGATTAAATGGAAGAAGGAGGCTCTCTTCAATAAATGCTGCTGGGAAAACTGGGTTGTAACATGCAGAAGAATGAAATTGAACCACTTTATCTCACCAGAAACAAAAATCAACTCCAAATGGATCAAAGACCTAGATGTCAGACCAGAAACAATCACAAAAATCAACTCCAAATGGATCAAAGACCTAGATGTCAGACCAGAAACAATCAAATACTTAGAGGAAAACATTGGTAAAACACTTTCCCACCTACACCTCAAGGACATCTTTGATGAATCAAACCCAATTGCAAGGAAGACTAAAGCAGAAACAAACCAATGTGACTACATCAAATTGAAAAGCTTCTGCACATCCAAAGAAACTATTAAACAAACAGAGAGATCCCTCACAGAATGGGAGAAGATCTTCACATGCCAGACATCAGACAAGAAACTAATCACCAAAATATATAAAGAGCTCAGCAAATTTAGCACCAAAAAAGCAAATGACCCCATCCAAAAATGGGCAGAGGAAATGAACAAAACATTCACCTCAGAGGAGATCCAAAAGGCTAACAAACATATGAAAAACTGCTCTAGGTCACTGATTGTCAGAGAAATGCAAATTAAGACAACACTAAGATACCACCTCACTCCTGTAAGAATGGCATACATCAAAAAGGACAGCAGCAACAAATGCTGGAGAGGATGTGGGGACAGAGGAACCCTTTTACATTGCTGGTGGGAATGTAAATTGGTCCAGCCTCTGTGGAGAGCAGTCTGGAAAACTCTCAGAAGGCTAGACATGGACCTTCCATATGATCCAGTAATTCCTCTCCTGGGGTTATACCCCAAGGACTCCATAACACCCAACCAAAAAGAGGTGTGTACTCTTATGTTCATAGCAGCACAATTCATAATAGCTAAAACCTGGAAGCAACCCAGGTGCCCAACAATAGATGAGTGGCTGAGAAAGCTGTGGTATATATACACAATGGAATACTATGCAGCTATCAAGAACAATGAACCCACCTTCTCTGACCCATCTTGGACAGAGCTAGAAGGAATTATGTTAAGTGAGCTAAGTCAGAAAGATAAAGATGAGTATGGGATGATGCCACTCATCAACAGAAGCTGACTAAGAAGATCTGAAAGGGAAACTAAAAGCAGGACCTGATCAAATTGTAAATAGGGCACCAAAGTAAAAACCCTGTGGTGAGGGGTAGACATGCAGCTTCCTGGGCCAGTGGGGGGTGAGAGTGGGCGGGAGGGATGGGTCACAGTCCTTTGGTGGTGGGAAATGTGTTTATGTACACCCTAGCAAAATGTAGACATATAAATCAGTAGTTAATTAATATGAGAGGGGGGAAATCAATTGTATGTCTCAAAGTTTCTCAAAAGACAAACTGAATCTTTTTAATATATAGGCTATGTATTTGATATGCGGACTCTCTCAAAAGCCTAGACCAAGTAGATTAGAAGCATCCAATATCACAGCTATATACAAGTTACTGGATACTGTACAGCAAACCATAACAAAGGGACTTTCCAAAGTTAACCCAATTAACAAATAATGTGATGATAATATTAACTATCGATTGTCTTTTTGAGCCCTAAGACAGCAGGAAACTCACATCTCCACTATGGAGCCCCTACTTCCCCCAGTCCTGGAACCCTTGGATAAGGCCCACTTTCCCGTATGCATCTCCCAATCCAAACCAAATAGTGTTGCATCCGCCGATCACAACCTAACCAACGCAACGATTGCCACCTCAACATGCTTCACCTCAGACTGTATCCAGAGACTTCACGTGTGGAGTGACAGCCCTTCAGCTTCATTACTCGGGTGAGACCTTTCCTTTTATGGTACACTCTAATTTCATCTCAGGTGGTTCACTTTCTAGCAAAGTCCCATAACCTAGATATACACCAGTTTCTGTGAGAGAGAGCTTATGTGCACACATATCCATAAGCTACTGCAAAATATATACCTGAAAGCAGAAGTACACTAGAGTTTGCAGTGAGTACCTCCCTGACACTTCCTCTCCACTATTCCAAGCTTGGGATCCATGATTGCTCAACAAATTGTTTGGCTTCATATGTTATCTCTCTTTTCAATCACCAGGTTCCAGATGCCACCAGGATACTGGCCAGGCTTCCCTGGATTGAAGACCCCACCAATGTGTCCTGGAGCTCAGCTTCCCCAGAGACACACCTTACTAGGGAAAGATAGAGGCAGACTGGGAGTATCGACCGACCAGTCAATGGCCATGTTCAGCGGGGAAGCAATTACAGAAGCCAGACCTTCTACTTTCTGCAACCCTCAACGACCCTGGGTCCATGTTCCCAGAGGGATAGAGAATGGGAAAGCTATCATGGGAGGGGGTGGGTTATGGGGATTGGGTGGTGGGAATTGTGTGGAGTTGTACCCCTCCTACCTTATGTTTTTGTTCATTAATCCTTTCTTAAATAAAAAATTTTAAAAAAAAGAATAGGAAAGCTATCAGGGGATAGGATGGGAAATGGAGTTCCGGTGGTGGGAATTGTGTGGAGTTGTACCCCTCTTATTCTGTGTTTTTTGTCAGTGTTTCCGTTTCATAAGTAAAAATTAAAAAAAAAATAAGTCTAAATTACATTCTCAGTTGTTTACCTTGTTGGTATCCTGACCAATGTGGATCATCTGTTTCCAGCAAGACACACAACAGGCCTCTAAACCAACTCTGCTGCTATATTCTTTAGCTGGATATGCAACTCTACCATTACTATGCATTCCTCTGATGCATGGATCTGCTCATCACTCCTTCTAATGCAGTCTGTGTTGATCTCTGAGGCACAGAGATTACTTTAAGCTCACCTCTGTGCTACCAGATTCTATCAGGGATGGTCCTTACCTGTTACTCTGTTTGAGAGTGAAGCATGAATGTCCTATGTTATCATCTCAAGTTCAATATGGTTATCAGACTTTAAATAAAATCCTCCAAGTTTCTCTGTCAGAAACAGTTCATTAATAAGTAAAAAAGCAAACAAACAAAAAGCCTAATTCTGTTGGGAATGGGTCATGGCACACATAGTTTAGTGCATATGTTACAATGCATAAGGACCCAGGTTCAAGTCCTGGGGCCCCACCTGCAGGGGGAAAGCTTTGTGAGTGGTGAAGCAGAATTGCAGGTGTCTCTCTGTCTCTCTCCTTCTCTGTCATCCTGCTCCCTCTTGATTTTTGGCTGTCTCTATCCAACAAATATATAAAGATAATCATAAAAAACTGAAAAAATAAAAATTCTGTCTTTGTTGCTTTCTTACTGGCAACATACAAAGCAAGTTAGTACAGCATTTTTTTTTTTTTGATCAAGGAAAGAAAGTGCAATACAAGAATTTTCTGTCTACTAATTTACTAGGCAAAAAGAAGGTATTGAAAAAAAACCCACAGACATACTTTTAAACATGCATGGAACTAGAGTTGGTTAACTAGTTACTTAAATCAACATACTTTGGTGAAGATTTTAAGAGTAAGGAAATGCTAATTTTATTGAGGGTTATGAGATAATATCTTTAATTTTGAGCTAGACCTAATTGCTTTTATTTTCCAATAAAGAAACTGATACTCTAAGAAACTGTTTAATCAAAGAACATGTGAAGTCACTATTTAAAGCTTATTTTCTTAGAGTGCGGAAGATACCATGATGACTGTATCAGCAAACTCTAATGTCTGAGGTGCCAGATTCAATCCCCAATACCACTGTAAGCTACAACTGAGCTGTGTTCTGTTAAAAAAAAATTTATAATAATCAATAAAAAGTAAAACTTATTCATTTCATTTTCATTATAAAACTTTAAATTTTCTTTTGTATTTTGCTCATCACCTGTGTCCTCTCTCCCTCTCTCTCTCTCTCTCTCTCTCTCTCTATATATATATATATATATGTATATTTGCTTTATATCTGTGTGTACATAGTTGCATTTTTTAATTTGTATTGTAATTATTTTAATTAAGAAAAAAAGTGATCCTCAGTGCTATTCTGCTAATATTTCTTTTTCTCTAAGGGATAAAGCTACTCATAATTTTGCTTAACAGACAAGTAGTTTAAATATTTCAAAGTACCTTGAGCTCAGAATGCTATAATAAGCATAGTGATTTAATTAAAGTTTTTAAATCCATTTCAAAATATGATAGGGTTACATGTTCAAAATTCTCCCTCAGAACCAATCACATCTAATAATAAAGACAAGAACTGAAAATTCTAAAATAGCCTTTGAGTCTGTTTTTCAATGCATGTTAAATAAGCAACACTTTCAATATAAGTACTATCCCCCAAGAGAAAATTAGAAGAGCATATTAGATTACAAATTTTAATAAACTAGCATTAGCATTATCACTTTCAAACAGAGGACAAAAGAGATCAGTTAGTGCTATTTCTGTGACTCTATAATGTCTTATCAGCTTCTATGACAAACAGCTCTTGAGTATCTACTGTTCATGCTAATTAATTTATAGCCTACCCGCCATATGTCTACACAAAAGACAACAGAGCTATTAAAAATTGCTTCCCCTTTCTCAAAAAAGTCAAACAGAAGCAGTTCTCACTCAACATAGTTTCTCATGTAGGGAAGCATAGTGGTGTATGACTTCTAGAAGACTAAAGAAATATACTACTGGGGCCAGGTGGTGGTGTACCTTGTTGAGCGCACATATTACAGTGCACAAAAGGAAGGACCCAGGTTCTAGCCCCAGGTCCCCGCCTGCAGGGGGGAAGCTTCACAAGTGGTGAAGCAGTGCTGCAGACGCCTCTCTTTCTCTCCCTCTCTATCACCCACTTCTCCCTCAATTTTTGACTGTTGATATCCAACAAAGATTTTTAAAAATCTTTTTAAAAATTTAAAAATAAAGGAAATATATTACAGAATTAAATTTCCTACACTGTCTGAGAGTTTTAAGTCTTTGTGTCTAACGAGTTTCTAAAACACAGCCTCACCTTATCAAATTATACCTGTGGGGATAGGGGCAGGGGTGGGGAAGAAGGCCAGGATCCCTGCAAGATAGTTTTAAATGCTTCAAAATGTTCATCAATTATAGCCTTTATACAGTGATACCATACATAGCAGGACTGAGTATGATCTATATATATTTTAGTTGAGCTGTCATTTCCATTACTAGATCAGTTTTTTTTTCTTTTTTAGCATTTTGTAACTAGGGCATTGTAATTTTCACCAACCTGAAGCTTGACAGAAATTGTCATGCCAAATGTATCTAGAAGAATACAAAGATTATTTTGGCTCAAAGATAATTCTGAAATGCAGTAGTTGATAGATCTCTTAGCAGATTTCTATGCCTGAAAAAAAATGACAGGGTTGTAGATCAGTTGGCTAATTTCCTGTAATCTTAATTATACTATTTATTTCATCACCTTCTTCATTGATTTTGGCAAAATATCAAAATTACCCTATTAAGATGAGAGAATGGGAAGGCTTTCTGCTATTGAAGCAGAACCAAGGAATTTAAAGTGGGGAAACAAGAGTGGGCTGAGAAGGCTTTGGATGCTCAGTGCAGCATGAGGAGAAACATGTTAGTTGGTGGTGGATGTGATGTGTAGATACTTACACAAGGAGATAAGAAACTGTACTTACATGACTACAAATCACTATTTCACCCAGTGATGATCTTTTAGAAAAGGGCTTGTGATACTAGTTTCAGAATGAAGAGAAATAATACAGATTGGTTCCTAGACCGGGTCCAGGTAGGAGCAGTTACTCTTTCTATATGGGCTTTTTATTTCATTATCACCCCTAAAAAGTGGGCTGTCATTGTGTAGAGCTATTTTCTTTTTAAATAAAATGCAAACCAATTAGTATTATTAGTAGGCCATAGTCATAGTGAATTTTGTAGAGATTAAAAAGTGTACTAGGAAAACTTTCAAGGCTTGGCAGATCATATCAGTGTTGTACCAATCACAGAGAAAGGGTCATATAAAAGTGAAAATGTAGCAAATAAGTAGATTTGTCTCAAGTGAATAAGTATAAAAAGATGTTCTGTGAGTATACATAATCTTAAAAATGTACTAATATTCTCTGTGCCCACTGTGATTTTCTTATAGTAGAGACCATCTTTGTTTCCAATTTCTGTAAGGTGTATATCTATAAAACATGTAATTTTGGAAGAATTAGTAAAATCATGGGCCCTTTCGAATATACCTAAAATAGACCTACTAGCTTTTTCTAAAACAGAGACCATAAATCTTCATCTGCAATATTCTTGCCTGTAGGTACTTGATTAGTCAACAATTTGTTCTGCTTTATATCTTTTTTTAATTTTTTAAAAATTTTATTTATTTATTTAAAAAAGGAGACATTAACAAAATCATAGGATGGGGGGGTACAACTCCACACAATTCCCGCCACCCAATCTCCATATCCCATCCTGTCCCCAATAGCTTTCCCATTCTCTATCCCTCTGGGAGCATGGACCCAGGGTCATTGTGGGTTGCAGAAGGTGGGAGGTCTGGCTTCTGTAATTGCTTCCCCGCTGAACATGGGCATTGACTGGTCCATCTGCTTTATATCTTAACTCTTTTTTTTTTTTTTTTTTTTGCCATCAGGTTCCAGATGATACCATGATGGCAACCTGACTTCCCTGGGCAGACGACCCCACTTATGTGTCCTGAAACCCAGCCTTCCCAGATCCCTGGGAAGTGTGGATAGACCTGCCACCTTCTGCACCCCCTTAATGATCCTGTGTCCATACTCCCAGAGGGATAAAGAATAGGGAAGCTATCAAGGGAAGTGACTGGATATGGAGCTCTGGGGTTGGGCATTGTGTGGAAATGTACCCCTCTTATACTATGGTTTTGTCAAGATTTCCATTTTATAAATAAACATTTAATAACAAGTACTTTTAAAGCAGAACAAATTGCTTAATAATCAGAAATCTAAAGGTAAGACTATAGCAGATGAAATTTAAAAAAAATAGTGGTCATGGGCCCCTTGGAATATACCTAAAATAGAAAAATTGGAAAATATCTAAAATCTCCTTCCAACATGAAGACCCCAAATTTAATCTGATATACTTTTACCTTTAGTTTCCTGATTATTAAACTAATTATTCTGCTTTACATCTTAATGCTTTTCAGCCACCAAGTTGCAGCAGCAACCATGATGCCAACCTGACTTCTCTGGGCAGACAGTCTCACTAATGTACCCTGGAATCCCACCTTACCAGAGAAAGACACACTCCACTAGAGAAAGACAGAGATAGGCTGGCAGTATGGATTGACCTGTCAATGTCCATGTCCAGCAGAGAAGCAATCACAGAAGCCAGACCTCCCACGTTCTGCACCCTATAAAGATCATTGATCCATAGTCCCAGAGGGATAAAGAATAGGGAAACTCCAGTGGAGGGGATGGGATATGAAACTCTGTTCATAGGACTTGTATGGAATTGTACCCCTCTTATGCCACAACTTTGTTAATCATTATTAAATCACTAATAAAAATTATTTTTAAAAACATGTAATTTTAAGACAGATTCCTATCCATATAAAACTTATAAGTTCACAAAATTAAAAATGCTAAAATGGTTTGATTTCTTTTTCATAAAAAAGAAGCTGTAAGAATTTCTTAAAGAAAAATGAACAAGACATTATAGAACTCAATGTCAGAATAGTCTCCCTTGAGCATACAGACCAACCATGACGGTTTAGAATGTGATTTTTTTTTTTCCTGGCTTTCTGCTTGCTTATTTTTCTTTGTTTGGTCTGTGAATATTTTAGTGAGGATTCACTTTAAAAGTAATCCTGGTCCTTGTTGTTGCTTTTCGATGTTTGAGAAAATGACTAAAGAAGCTTTAGTGCTGTCTTGTTCATCAGTGTGAATCAGATAAAAGATTAAAAACAATACCTAGAGCACAGCTCTCAACTTGGGTTTCTGTCTGTTGAATTTTAATTCCATGGTGAAACTTGTGTTCCAACAGAAGGTAAATAAATAAATAAGTTCATAAATCCCTCTGATTTCAGCAGGCTTTGTCTCAGGGGATGCATTATTTTTAAGCCAAAATAGCATCAGTGTTTTATGTGATTTCGTTAGAGACTCCAGCCCTCTATGATTCCTTTCCAAGGCCAGCACCACCTGTTACCATACAGCAGTGCTGAACATAAACAGAGGAAGTAGACAGGCAAATGAGTGCAGAGTCCAGAACTAAGTGGATGGATGGTAAGGGTTTGACACAGGACAGGGCACTCTCCAACTTCTCAGCCTTTCAAACATTCTGTAAGACACCAATTCTACTGTGACTTCTATTTTGAATATAAAGAATAGGTAAGCTATCAAGGGAGGGGATGGGATACGGAGTTCTGGTGGTGGGAATTGTACCCCTCTTATTCTATGGTCTTGTCAATATTTCCATTTTATAAATGAATAAAAAACATAATAATTTAATAGTGAGTGCTATAATTTAAGATGTATAGGCCTTGGGGTACAGAAACTTAGGCAGGCAGTGTTTGGTCTGCAAGTGCCTATATATTACCTCAGGAATATGTCAGAATTCATGAAGTGACTGTCTTTACGCCTCACCTGGCCTTGGAGGGAAGTATGGTATGAACAGGTGTCAAGGAAATTACAGGTGTGAGCAATTATTGAGTTGGTGACATTAAGGAGAAACAATTATGTACATTTTCAGTCTAATTTAATGATATCCTTAGGTTTCTGGACCCTTGCCATGTTAGTTGTCTGAGTTGTAAAAACTGAGGCACCTAACTTTTGAAAAGTTAAGACTCTTGTTTAAAATATGTCACTGCAAAAGGGATACAAAAACTATGACTTTTACAGAAGTATATTTTATACATTTTATTACATAAACTTAGTTTTAAAAATAGGATAGCTTTACTCTAGTTTGTATTATCAAAATCTATTTAAAGATTTTTAGACTTACTCATATAACTTAAAAACATTTACTCTTTTCTCTGTTCCTAGCAGTTACAAATATAATAATGATTGAAAGAAATTACATTTTTTTACAGAAAGTTTATAGTCTATAAAGAATAGTATCTACACACATATGCTACATGGAGGGATTATCCACTTAGAGATATAATTTGAAGCTGGAATACCAGGGAAATTTTTCTCTCAGTGAAATGGCTTTGGGGCAGGGGTAGATAGCATGATGGTTATGCAAAGAGATTCTTCTGCCAGAGACTCCAATGTCCCAGGTTTAATCCCCAGCATCACCATGAACTAGAGCTAAACAATGTACTGGTTTAAAAAAAAAAAAGATTTTTAAATATTTTAACTTAGCTATTGGATAGAGACAGAGATAAGCTGAGAGGAAGCAGAGAGAGAGGGAGAGACATCTGCAATACTACTTCTTTGCCACTTGTGAAGCTTCCTCCTGCAGGTTGGGACCAGGGGCTTGAATGAAATGATTTTCTTTTTTTTTAATGAATGATAATTCTACTTCAGGCATCAGTAATACCTTTCACAGAAGAGAAAAATTAAGCAAATTCAGTTGGAATTACTTTAAAATGAGCAAGAGACTGATTTGACAAAAAGCTAGAGATGAGGGTACAAGCTAGTTTGCCCATATTTATAGGCATTAGTGAGAAGACTTGATTTTAAGATTTTGTGTAGCAACTGAGAGATTCAAACATAGAAGTTTTGTTTATTTTATTTTATTTTTTTAAATTTATTTATTTATTTATTTAAGAAAGGAAACATTAACAAAATCATAGGCCCACAGCACTTCTCAACACTCATTATGGTGATAGAAAGGATTAAACTTGGGACCTTGACTTCAGAGTCTCAGGCAGGAAAGTCTTTTGCATAACCATTGTGCTATCTCCTGGGACAACCAAGAAGCTTCTCAAGAACAATTGGATCCATTATCAGATCTGCACATCTTTGAGGTACCAGTCACTAAGCTGGTGACTGGAGTACAAAGTAAACCCGTTAACTTCACTGAACTCATGACCTTAAGTGAGAAACATATACAACCTTTTGTGGCTCACCAGATGCAGTTGTAGGACTGACTTGTAGGCAAGAGGTCTGGAGTTTGATCTTTGGCACCACATGAACTATGGTGAAGCTCTCGTTCTCTCTCTCAATAATAGAAAACAAATCTTTGAACTATTTCCCGCTACAACAAAATGTATTCAGTTTTAAGTAGTAATGTGGACCAAGTGGTATGAGAAAACAGAGAAGACTTTAACTCAGTCTGTGAGTGGGTGTCAGTATGTGTGTAAAGGAGATATCATTTGATTGATATCTAAAAGAACTTGTAGAAGTAGTTAATATGAATCAGAGCTCAGTAAGTCTTCCCCAAAATGAAAAAAATATGCCCAAATAAGTTTGACATACTTGGAGGACTGCTTATAGTTCAAATTAACTAGAGTGAAAAAAAAAAAAAGGCTATAGGTGAGTCAGTAAATGTGACTGAAAGGCTAATACAGTGTACTTTTGCCCTATTAAGGAATAAAAGATATGAAGGGATTTGTGTTTTATCATCTTCTGTATTTTAAGTGAATATTCACAAAAGAAAATTGCAAAGTATGTCTCTGCAGAGGAAAAAAGCTGTTAAAATGGACTAATGTTCAGTAATATAGGTTACTGTCTGAATCATTTTTACTAGTTTTGAAAGTCTACAAAATTTATAACTATTCAACAAAATGTTAATTTATGTTTTAGGAAAAAGATAACAGGTATATATATCTTAAGGTGATTTTTTTTAGTTTGAGTTCTGCATCAGTCTGAAAAAAAAAGAGTAAATTAAAAAAAAACTCAACAAAAATAGAAAAAATAAACGTCCCTATTTATCATGTTCCTGAAATCACTGCTGAGTGATATATTGTGATTAGTGCTTTTTTTTTTTTTTTAATTGGCAGGCTTCTGGGATGCTAGGGGAATTGGTGACAAGATGATGGATCAGTTTCTCCATATTGGCTGCTTGATACAACAAACCTAAAGCAGATATTGACATTTGTCACTCAACATTGGAGCCCTACAGACTTCTCTGCTGATAAGTCAAATATTTCACCTCCCTTTAATTAATGTTTTAAGAGAAGAGTCTCACAGATATGCTCAAGGGAGGGAAGTTTTACAATATAATGGAAAAGAGAGGTTATATAGCAATCATTTGAAAGAGAAGAAGTGAGCATTGAGGGAAAGGAAGAAATCAATGACAATGTTTGAACAGCTTAACCCTGCTGGCCCTTGAATGCTAATAGATTATTTATGCATTATGTTTTAGAGCAAGAAGAAATTAGTATGATTAGCATTTTCTGTTTATTGATTGCTTATCATAAATTGGAAGAATGTTTTCATGTATTTTTGCTTATTACCTTGAAACATCATTGACGAGAAAGTGCCAGGGAACTCAAGCGCTCACATAAACTCATAAATTTTATTCTAAAGAAAAAAAGTGTAAATGAACTTCAATCATTTTTTTTTTTATCCCATTGTGCTGTGAGGAAAAGGGAAATGTTTTATTTTTAGATAAAAGCATTTTAAAAGAGGTGTTTTGAAAGAAGCTCTGAACTTTGCCATATTATCTCTTTCTTTAGCTAGTAGTCATGGATTTTCAGTCCTTATAATTTAGGCAGAAATTCTTCACCCTTCCTGTGCCTCCCCACACCTTGGTAATTTCTAATTTTCTTTCACCATACAACTTCAATCATGCCTTGTTTTGGAAGAGAACTTCAAGTTAATCCCGTAATAAAGACAGTGAAACAGAGATGCTTAGGAAAGAACCCAAAAAGGGTTGAAATTCCTATTTTAAACCCTTTATAAACTCACTGATGTTATTCAGGTTTTATTTAGAGAACATGAATGTTCTCTCAGAGTCTACATCTCATGAATATCAAATCCACAAAGATCCTGCAGTATTTAGCAAACACAGGATCAGAGATCAAATGTAGGAACTCATATCTGAGAGAAATTTCTAATTGTCCTGTTTGGTTTTTGACAAACATGGACTACAGAGAAACATAAATTTAGATTATATTCACCAGTACTTTAATTCCTAGTAATAACCTTGTAAAGGTTTAGGAAGCTGAAGCATTCTAGAGACCTTGTGAATTTTTAAAGTTCAGTCTAGGGTTGGGGAGATAGCATAACAGTTATGTAAAATAAGTTTCATTCTAGGTTACAATGCCCTAGGCCCAAGCCTCCCACAATACCATAAGTAAGAGCATGGGATCACTACACGTAAGCTTCATAACCATTGCAGCAATACTGTGATGTCTCTCCCTCTCTTTGGGAAAGAAAAAAAAAACACTACTTTATCTACCTCCATTTACAATCTATTGATTTATATTAATTGCCTCTCTGTACACCTTTCAACCCTCTTACTGATTGTTTTAATGAGACTGACAGAAAGCAAGACCAAAACACTTTCTACAATTGCTAAAGCCTCCAACTTGTAAGAAATATAATCATGTTCTTTATTCTTAATAAAAGAAACTAGACTCAGGAAATAATTATAAATTTGGAAGTCACGTTGCTAATCTCTCCAGGCTTGTCATTCACAGGAGTCGAATGAACTACTTACTTCAGACAATATTTAAGAAGATTTTGTGATGTAAAATCATATTATCTTCCAAGGAAAGAACCAAATATTTTCACTTTTTCTAGGACATGTTCTGAAACCAACCTCTGATTATCAAAGTTAATGGAATGCTTGACAGCTACAGATTTCAAAAAGGACACGACAGAAGTGAAAAAATATGGTTCAAAATCAACTTGGAAAAGAAGTCCAATGTGAGTAAAGGTATGCATATAAATTTAATGTTTTTCAAACATTGTAAAAAGAATTCTAGAATCTTGTAAATAGTCGTATTTAAATGTACTCTCATCTTATGAAAGTACTATGTATTCACACACACTTAAGAAGTCAAGTTATTGCATTCAGCTTAAGATAAATATCACCAAAATTGTTTTCTCAAAAGTATCTATTTTCAACTTTTTAAATTTACCTATTAGTCACACGTATGTTTACTTTTCAATTTTAGTCTATATTTGTTGATTTTATCTATTATAAAGGATTAGAGTTTAAATCTTATCGTGTTTCTACATACATTTTCCTTTCCTCTATCTGATCAAACTATTTACATCATGTTTTTTGGTAAAATTTTATATACAGAGAATCTACATATTATCATTATATAATTCCCCCCCCTCCCTCCCTCCCTTCCTTTGGCAGCACCAGGACCTCAGAATGCACATGCAGTTTCACCACTCTTGGGAAGACATCTTCATTCTTTTTTCTTTTATATACAAGAACAGAGGAAAAGACACCTCAGTACAAGAACTTCCAGTACTATGGCACTCCCATATGTTGTCGGGTTTCAAATCCTATTGGACAGACTATTTTCCAGCCACTATACACAATTCCTTACAGTATTTGCTTGTAGAAGTTGTGTGTATAGAGTTTTCCATATAGACACAGATCACTGATTCTGGCAATTATCTCAAATCTGTGTTTCAAGACCCATATTGAACAGTTAAGGACTTCCTCCTTGGTAGGAGACTCTGCAGGTGCAAATAAAACTTAAAAAGAAAAAAACAACTAAATAAGGGTGATTTAAATGTGATCTGGGGGGAGACAGGCGATGGTGGATTGGGTTAAATGCCCATAGTATGAAGCACAATGTGCAAGAATCTGCACATGGATCCACTTTGAGCCCCTGGATTCCCACCTGCAGGGGGTCACCTCACAAGCTGTGAAGCAGGGATGCAGGTGTATTTCTCTCCCTCTCTCTATCTTCCCCTTCCTTTTCAGTTTCTCTCTGGACTATCCAATAAAATGGGGAAAAAATAGCCACCAGGAGCAGTGGATTTGTAGTGCTGGCACCCAGTATCTGGGAAAGTGTTTATTTAGTCCCATGTCACAGTGGTGGTATCTAATTCAGTTTTTGATTAAGATGAGATATTTTCTCAATCCTAATCAATTTCTAGTATAGAAATCTAGTATTCAAAGCACTATTACAACACAGAAATTTTAGAACTGACACTGGTATTTCATAGTTTGAATGAGGTCTTTTTCTCTTGTGATCACCCTTATAATTTAGACTTGGCTGTGAGACAGGGACTTTTATGTAGCAATTTATAAGTCATAAAGGAAGATATATCCAGAATGTGGTTTGGGGGACACACAGGTGCCCAAGATCTCAACAATCATTTGATGCAGAAGGACCCAGAGTCATAGCAGGGAAATAAAAATTTTCTTTATCTAGAGATTCTAATTGTGTTTACTACTCCCACCCCACCCTAGCCCAAATATATGTTCTGTAAGGATGTTAAAAAAAAAATTGGACTACAGGGAGTCGGACGGTAGCACAGTGGATTAAGCACACGTGGTGCAAAGCACAAGGACTGGCGTGAGGATCTTGGTTCCAGCCCCTGGCTCCCCACCTGTAGGGGAGTCGCTTCACAGGTGGTGAAGCATGTCTGCAGGTGTCTGTCTTTCTCTCCCCCTTCTGTCTTCCCCGCCTCTCTCCATTTCTCTCTGTCCTATACAACAACAACGACTTGAATAACAGCAACAATAATAACTACAACAACAATAAAAACAACAAGGGCAACAAAAAGGAAATAAATATTTTAAAAAATCTTTTAAAAAATTGGGACTACTAAGGACATTATAAGGACAAAGAAATTGTTTAAAAGGAATGTTGTCGACTGGCTACTTCACATCCACATCCAGTCCTTTTTTTTTCTTGCCAAAGAAAGTCTAACTCAAGTCAATTATTAATATTTCTCTTGTGTAGCCCTTGTTATTTAGGGTGTGCCGACCCATGACCCACCTTTGTTTTTTTGTTTATTTTTTTTAATTGCCATCAGGGTTATTTCTGGGGATTTCATGCCAAATACACCACTCCTGGTAGTAATTTTTCTTTTTTTTTTTCTTTTGATTTGATAAGACTGACAAGACTGAACCTACAACATTGGTTCCCAGCTTGGGAAGCTTCCCTTTCTCGCAGGTAGGGACTAGGGGCTTGAACTTGGGTCCTTGAGCGTGGTAATGGGGTGTGCCAGCACCTGGCCAGTGTGGTTGCACTGACACTTACCTGGTACTTTTATAGTGTGAACATGTGGCCTAAGTAGGTTCAAATTACTCATACTCTATATTTGAGGTAGTCAGCTAGCATACCTCCTGTCCTGTATTCATTTTTTTAACTTCCTCCTCTCTGTCTCAAAGTAAAAAAGAGATGCACATTTTTCCCACTTTTGACTGGAAATAATGCATGACCAGGAGAAAAACTGTATGAGGGTAAAGCAGTGTGTAGATAATATATCACAGATACAAATGTTGTCTGGCTCTTACTTGGCATTTCTTAGGTACTGATTCAAGCAATTCTGAAGTTGATTCTACTTGTGGTTATACTATACAAACAACTGTAACAAAATATATGTTCAAGTTCTCATAACTAGTACCTGTGATCCTTTAGGAAATAGGATCTTTGGAATGCAATTAGAAGAAATTAAGTCCTACCAGATATGGATGGGTCCTGGCCTATTGACTGATATCATTAAGAAGAGAAGGGGTGAGGGAAGAAGGGCATATGTAGACTGAAGTAAAAAGAACTATCCTGCTATTACCTAAGGTACATTCAGAAATCCCCGAAGTTAAAAGAGGCAAACAATATTTTTTTCCCTGAGCCTTCACAGGGAGGCTAGTCCTACCAACATCTTAACTTCCAAGCATGAGAACTTTGAAAAAATAATTTCCTGTTGTTTTAAGCAACCCAGTCTGTGGTAATTTGTCATGACTACACTCAGAAACTATTCACGGGAGTTGGGCAGTGGCACAGCAGTTAAGCACAGGAGGCACAAACGCAAGGACTGGCTTAAGGATCCCGGTTCAAGCCCCCAGCTCCCCACCTGCAGGGGAGTAGCTTCACAAGCAGTGAAGCAGGTCTGCAGGTATCTTATCTTTCTCTCCTCCTCTCTGTCTTCCTCTCCTCTCTCCATTACTCTCTGTCCTATCCAACAACAACTACAGCAATAAAACAAGGGCAATGAAAGGGAATAAATAAATATTTTTTTAAAAAAGAAACAATTCACAATTTTTGAAGATTTATTATTTTTATCATATTTATTTATTTATTGGATAGAGATAACCAGAGTTCAAACCCCAGTCCTTGTGCATTGTAACATGTGCACTCAGCCAGGTGCACCACCATTCAGCCCCTGGAAGGATTGTTTTATATATCTGTCTCATTAATAGTATAAAAATTAAGTTGCCTATAGATTATAGTTCTTACTTTCTTTCATGCTTTAGGATAAAGGAAAACAAGATAAGGTTTTCTATTATAAACTATTTTTTTAAAGTCTACTGCTAAAAAAAGATTATAAGGAGGGGTGTGGACTGTCCTAGTCTTTTATAATCAATGACTGAGGTACGAAAAAAAAAAAAAATGAGGTTTTAGGTACAGATCTAAGATAACTGGAAGATATCTAGTTTTTAATAAGTATAATTTCTAATAATATGAACAAAAATAAAAGTAATTAATGAAAAATAATCAACCTGCTATAAGTGTGATAAGCAAGTTTCATCTACAGGTTGACTCAACTTCAAAAATAATAGAAATATGAAGTTTACTACTTTATATTTCATGTTTAATTGGTATAAGACACCTTTTAAAATCAACTTCTGAATTCATGTTTTTTATAGTCATGTTATCCATACAAAGATTTTATTACTTAACTCTTTAAAAATCCTATGTCAGTAAAGTGTGACTTCAGAGTCATTTTTAAATTGCTGAGATTTGCTTAGGTGTATAATTTGTGACTTAAAGTCCTTATGAGTTCCTTTTTCATCTCCTCTCATCTTTGGTCACTACCGTTATCTCACATCACTTTCTTTGCTTGGAATTTGCAAACAATCACTTGTTCAGTTTTATAAGGAGGAAGACCCTTACCTCTTAACAATACAGTTGATTACGACTCTATAGTTCTCTTTAGATGCAGTTGTTTATTATACTAGGATTTAATTTTTTGTTTGGATTATAAAAATCTAGATGTGCTCTCTGACTAATGAAAGTATTTCTATTGATAAAATGTCATAGTAGCACATACATATAAAGTGAATTTAGAATACTATTTATAGAAGATATACATATTATAGTCATTTACACATTTGGCTCTATACCTATGTGGTAATACCTGCTATGAAAAAAATGAGGATTTTCAAGTTTACATATCTGTGTTAAAATATACAAAATTTGTTCTCAACTAAGAGAGTATACTAGTAATGGTTCTAGTATACAAGTAAAAAGTATCATCATTTTCCTCATAGAAACCAAACTGGAAATAATGTAGAAGAGTACATCAAAGAGTATATACTGAAAAATGGAAGCACGAGGGTAATTAGCTACCATCTTGAGTTAGAATGTGCTGAAGCAGTAGTAGGTAAAGCTTCAATAAAATGTTTAAAATTTTGCTGACAGCAGTGGAAGAGCTGACTCAACTGGTAGAGCTTTGAACTTCCTAAGGTTCAATTCCCAGCACTGCACGAGTACCAGAGTGATGAATTGATTTCCCTCTCTGTCTCATGTGAAGCACACCCCCCTTTTTTTTTTCTTTCCTCTCCAGGGTTATCGCAGGGGTCTAGTGCTGACACTATGAATCTACTGCTCCAGGTGACCATCCCCCCACCCCCCATTTGTTTGATAGGACAGAGAGACATTGAGAGAGGAGGGAGGGAATAGAGAGGGAGAGAGAAAGATATAAACCTGCAGGCCTGCTTCACCACTTGTGAAGCAAACCCCCTGCAGGTGGGGAGTGGGGGCTCAAACCTGATCTTTGAGTTATGGGGTTCCTTGAGCTTCATACTAACTACATTTAACCAGATTTGCTACCACCCTGCCCCCTGGAGCCCAAATAAATAAAATAAATTAGTGAAAGTATATTAAAAGAGTAATTTCCTCTCTTGTCACCGGGAACACTGTTTCCTGCCCCTTCACAACAGTGTACAGCCTCAACATTTGTTCCTGCCCTGGTGCAATATCAGAACAGTATATTTGTCCCACTGGAGTGCAGCTCTGATGAAAATAGCTGCTAAGAGACTGTCCTCAGTTATTGATTTCTCTACCCTCCTCATTTCCCTGGATCTCCCCCTCTAGCACCTCCTGGGCTTGGGGATTATAACCTAGACTTTATACTTCTGAATTCCTAACACCACTTCTTTCTATGTATAAAACAGCCGATGTTGAGTGGGTGAGTTGCTAAGAGCTGTTACTACCAAGAGTATAGTCACTTAAAGCTCTAGGGTGCTTTTGCTGCTCACCTTTTCTCCCTTTTCTTTGCTTCTTCAATTTGAATGGATTGATAACAGCATCATATAAGGAAACAAGCCACTTTCTAACAAACTACCAGGCAGGGCAGCTGTGTTTCATGGTAAACACAAGTTTACAAACTACAAAGAAAGGCAAACAGGACAATATACACCACCTATAATGGAAATAAAATTTAAACCAAGGAAAATGATTACTGTATGTATGGAGGTGGGAAAGATTCTGAGCTAATAAAAAATACTACAGGGGTCCTGTGGTGGTGCACCTAGTTGAGTGTATATGTTACAAGTGGTGAAGGTGGTCTACAGGGAGCTCTTTGTCTCTCTTCCTCTCTATCGCCCCCCTCTCTCTTGATATCTGGTTCTAACAAATAAAGATAATAAATAATTTAAAATAATACAAATCTATAATAAAATAGAATTGTTAGATATGAAAACAGATTAGGGAGGGGAGCTAGCATAATAGTTATGCAAAGAGGCTCTTATGCTTGAGGTTTCAAAGTCCCAGGTTCAACCCCCTGCACCACCATAAGCCAGAGCTGAGCAGTGCTCTGGTGAAAATAAAAACAAACAAACAAACAAATAAAAATAGCTGAAATAAAAGATGCAGCAGAGGAACAGTAAAAGAATGAATTTAGCTGAAGAATGAATTGGAGAACAGAAAGATTAGGATAAAGAATTTACTCAGATGTAGCAAGAATGCCTAAGCTGAGAAATATAAGAGGAAGGAAACGTGGAAGGTAGAAGCAGAAGTGCTAATGTTTGAAAAAAATTAAAGGATAATGAAGAAATACTCAAGCTAATGGAGTTCCAGAATGTAAGATTTTATTCTGCAAATGTACACTGAATGACTTGAGAAAACAGAATAAACCACAGCTATATACAATATAGAAAATTCATGAGTGTCAAAAGCAAAATATCACCAAAACTTTTACAAGTAAGAGAAAAATCAGTCCACAGTACCTCCAAAGGAAAAAAAAAAAAAGAGGAAAAGGAAAAAAAATTTACCACTCTGATGGTTTATGAGTATAGTTCTATGGTCTTTTAAGTGCATTCACATTGTCATGCAAGGATAAAATATTTGAAGTGTTAAAGGAAAGGGATTTTAATGTGGAATTTTATCTTCCTCACTTAAATATGAAGATGCAATAAAATTACCGTAGGCAGGACTGACTGGATGGAGGCACACCTACTAGAGCATATATATTACCTTGTGCAAGGACCAGAGTTCTGAGTTTGGGTTTCACTTCACTTGCAGGGGGAAGCTTCAGGAGCAGTAAAGCAGTGCTCTGTGTATCTCACATTCTCTCTGTTTCTATCAAAAAGGAGAAGGAGGAGAAGGGGAGAGGGAGGAGGAGAAGGAGAGGGAGGAGAGGGAAGAGATGGGGAGAGAGGAGAAGAAGGAGAGGGAGGGGGAGAGGGAGGAACAGGAGGAGGAAGAGGAGGAGGAGGAGGAAGAGGAAGAGGAGGAGGAGAAATGGCCACCAGGAGCAATGAGTTTGTAGTGAAGGTGCTAAGCCCTAGTAATAACTCTAACCCTAGTGAGAAATTTAAAAACAAATTTAAAAAAATGGCTTAGGCAAAGATGGTATGTAAAACAACAAAACCAGGCCACTATTTTTATGCCATAGATGCTAATTTTAAATATATTAAAGACTGAGTGTAAGACTTGAAAACCTAAAATACATAGGGAAAACCATACATGTTAAGATCATAGATAACAGCTTTAGTGGCTTCGTTGTGGAGTCATTTCCAATAGGAGAGGAAAAGAGAGCAAAAATGAACAAATGTTCTACATGAAGCTAAGATACATTTCTTCACAGAAAAAAAAAAAACACCCTCAAGTTAAGAGACAATCTATGAGTGAGAGATGTTCAGAAATCATACATTCAATCAAGGTTTAAGATCCAAAATATATCAACTCACAAAACTCAACAGCAACAAAAACTAAGTAAACCAGGACTGGGGATATGACTCAGAGGTAGAGCACATGCCTTGCAGTGTATAGGTTCAATCCCTGGCACCACACAGAATGACTTATTCAATGTTCTACTCTCTCAAAAAAAAAAAAAAAAAGAAAGAAAAAAAGGAAAAGAAAATTCAAACATCTTTAAAATTGTGCAGAATATCTAAATAGACACTTCTGTGAAGAAGGTATGCAAATGACTGGCAGGAACATACAAAGATGTCCATCATCTCTTATTATCATAAAAATGCACATCTTCCAGATGCTACTAGCATGATGCCAACCAGACTTTCCTGGGCAGACACCCCACCAATGTGTTCTAGAGCTCTGATTCCCCAGAACCCCGCCCCACTAGGGAAAGAGAGAGGCAGGCTGGGAGTATGGATCAACCTGTCCATGTCCATGTTCAGTGGGGAAGCAATTACAGAAGCCAGACCTTCCACCTTCTGCATCCTACAATGACCTTTTTTGGTCCATACTCCCAGAGGGCTAAAGAATAGGAAAGCTATCAGGGGAGGGGATAGGATACGGAGTTCTGGTGGTGGGAACTGTGTGGAGTTGTACCCCTCTTATCCTATGGTTTTGTCAGTGTTTCCTTTATAAATAAAATAAAAAATAAAAGAAAATATAAAAAAAAAGAAAAAGAAAAGTGCACATCTAATTTAGGAACTTGCCTAAAATCAAATGGGTAAGAAACAGGAGAAACGAAGATTGGAACCCACACAGTCTGACTTGAACACCTGTCCTCTAATCCACCAACCCTTTCTTTAGTTTAAAGGAGTTCTGCTCCTTTAAACTAAAGAAATGGGCCTACACATATTTGACTTCACAGGCAGTTTTGTTACGAATGTTCACTGTAAGAATCAAGAAACTAGTTCAATGAGCACTGTTCTCCGGGATCTTTCTTCACCTGAGCTGAGGGGTTGTTTTTGAGAGACTTTATATATAAGCTTAATGACAGCAAGTTTTTCCTGTTTACATCATTAAAGAAAATGAAATATGTGCATCAGAGCCCAAGTTCAGAAACAGATCAAGGATGAGTGCTTTGAGAATAGAGGTAACTAGTTACTTCCTTACTCCTATAGCTCCATTTGGACTCCGAGTTCAATAATTTTCTGTAAAACCACACAGTTCACTGAGGCGCAAATGTTAAGGTATGTGTCTTGGGAGAAAAGATCTGAAAGAATTAATTTGTTGTTTAGAGGTAAAGAGCAGTTCCTGTAGGTTAGGTGTTCTATTTTGGGCTTGGAAGGAGATGTGGTTAACATTTCTTTCTGTTCAAGCATACTGTAGAATAAGGTATAATAATAATAATAATAATAATAGCATTATCAGTCTTCTTATAGCAGAAACCAAAATGGAGCTAATAAAAGATCTCTGGGAAAAAACAAAGTTTAAATTGTGAATATACATTTTGGGAAATGCTACTTCAGTCTTCAAATACTTTGTAAAAATGATCCCAGTTGTTTAATATGTTCTATGAGATACGTGAATTAAAAATACCATTGAGTATGTTCTCCCTGAACTTAAACTTCAAAATGAAATGTCTGCAAAAATATGTATTTTTACATCTCAGTTTTGTCTCTACAAACAAAATATAACTGCCGCTGTACCGAACTCATTTCTGGAGATCTCTGAAGTGCTAAGTATAATATCTGTAAGGGTAATTTTTATAAAGCATCAGCTTTTGTGACTATACTTTATATGTAATAATTAAGGCACCTAGAGAAATGTGATCCCCCCCACCCATCATCTCTGCTCCAGATGTATTCAGATTGTTTTGTCATTACACAGTCATGGTAATGAGCATATCCACCACTTTCAAAAGTTTCCTTGTGAGTTTTGTATGTTTATTTGTTAAATAATAATGGCACCTGACATGTGATCTCTAGAAATTTTAAATTCACAGCAATATATTGTTACGTACTGCTACTCTAGAACTTTCTCATCTTATATAATAGTCACTTTATATTCTCTGCACAACAAATCTCCAAATCTTCAAAAGAATGTCAGTCACCATATTATTGTTGACTTGTATTGGTTTGACTATTGTCAATGCCTCAGAGAAAAGGGTTCCTCAAGTATTTGTCCTGCTAATACTAACTTATTTTCTAGAATGTCTTCCGGATCCATCCACATTACTGATAATGGCATATAGAACTTACTCTTTAAAATATTGATTAACATTACGCAGTATGCACACATCATCCAAAGTAATTTATGGATTTAATACAATTCTTCATATAAAACCACAAGGACCTAGAATAATCACAGTGATCTTGAGAGAAATGAACAAAGGTGAAGTAATTTCCTAATTTCAAAATTTTTTTTAAATTTTTGATAGAACAGAGAAATTGAGAGCGGAGGAGGAGATGGAAAGGGAGAGAGAGTGAGATATTTGCAGGCCTGTTTCATTGCTCCTGATACTGTGGTACCTCCCTCTTCCTCTTACAGGTGGGAAGAAGCAACCTTTTTTTTTTTCCCTCCAGGGTTATCACTAGGGCTTGATGCATACTCTTCAAATCCACTGCTCCTGCTACCCACTTTTCCCCATTGTTATTGTAGTTGTTTATTTGGATAGGACAGAGAGAAACTGAGAGGAGGGAAGATAGAGAGGGGGAGTGAAAGACAGTCACCTGCAGATCTGCTTCAGAGCCTGCAATGCAATCCCCCAGCAAGTGGGGAGCCAGGGGGTTCAAATGTGTATCCTTGCACCAGTGATGATGTTGAGAAGTTTACAGATAAGAAAGACAAATAAAATATTCTTATTTCTCAATTGTTTTCTCATTATGCTACATAGAGCACTGGATTTGGCCCTAGAAAGTACTGGATACAAAAAAAAAAAAAAAAAAAACATTGTAGAAGTGATTGGCTATTGGGCAATGTGAAAACAGGTAAGACCCATACACAAATAGCAGGCCTATTTTACAATAAAACTTTCCTTACACAAATAGGTGGTAAACATGATTTGGCCCAAACTGTTTAATTTATGAAGTCCTCATTTAAGATTTATGATGCATTTGGTGATCACCTACTATCATTTCCTTCTGTGACTTTTAGCTTTGTGCAACAATTTAGTCTAATCATTATTCATTATCTACTCTGTGCCTCACTGGAGGAGGATATAAAGAAAATGTACCCCTTTCCCATATTACGGAGCTACTCTCTTCCCTGATGCAGCTTTCTGGTCCTTTTTCCAGCCATGACATCATCTCTCCAGACAATAACTTAGATCCACCTGTATATCAGATTTCAGGCTCAAAGAAAAAAGAAAAGAAAAACTAGTATATCCACAGGCCCTTTAAAATATAACTAAAATATGCCTACTAGCTATCTACAAAATGGAGGACTCCCCAACTTTTCATCTGCACTATTCCAGCCTTTAAGTTCATGATTGATCAATAATTTGTTTGGCTTTTTATGTTAACTTTCTTTTCAGCCACCATGTTCCAGATGCTAGCAGGATGCCAACCAGACTTCCCTGGACAGACAACCCCACCAATATGTCCTGGAGCTCTGCTTCCCCAGAGCCCCGCCCCACTGAGGAAAGAGAGAGACAGGCTGGGAGTATGGATCAACCTGTCAATGTCCATGTTCAGTGGGGAAGCAATTATAGAAGCCAGACCTTCTACCTTCTGCATCCCACAATGACCTTGGGTCCATACTCTCACAGGATTAAAGAATAAGAAAGCTATCAAGGGAGAGGATGGAATACGGAATTCTGGTGGTGGGAACTGTGTGGAGTTGTACCCCTCTTATCCTATGGTTTTGTCAGTGTTTCCTTTTCATAAATAAAAAGTTAAAAAAAAAAAGAAAATATAGTTACTGCTCTCAAGTAGCTTGAGTTCATTTACTTTTTGTTTTCTTTGCACCTTAAACTAATTACCCACAGTAATTCTGTTGTCAATTATTTTTATTTTTTATCTATTTTTGTCTCACTAGTGTGTGATTTCATTGCCCCTGGACTTAATTTTTTAATCAGATAAAAAAAGTAGAGGAAGAGGGAGGGGCTATTTATTTTTGCCTCACTCATGTGTGATTTCATTGTCCCTGTACTTACTTTTTTATTCAGATAAAGAAATACAGCAAGAGGGGGCTGGTTGGTGGTGCACCCGGTTAAGCACACATACTACTAAGCGCAAGCACCCGCTCAAGGATATGGATTTGAACCCCAGCTCCCCACCTGCAGGGATGTCTCTCTACCAGCGGTGAAGTGTCAGGTCTGCAGGTGTCTTTCTCTCCCTGTCCCCCCCCTTAATTTCTCTCTGCCACGTCCAATAAACTGGGAAAAAAATGCCCACCAGAAGCAGCAGTGGAATCATAGTGCTGGCACCAAGCTCCAGCAATAACGCTGGAGGCAAAAGAAGATGAAGAGGAAGAGAGATGAGGTGGAGGAGAAGGAGGAGAAATAGAGGAAGAGACAGCAAAGTATCAGGGCTTCCCCTGGTGTCATGGTATCTTCCATGTAGTTTGGGGGCTCATATCTTCACAGTACACACGGTAAGAGATACACCCTACACAGTGAGGGATCTTCACTGCCCTTCTTATGTAGGCTTTGTAATTTGGATGGAAGGCCTTTGTTTAATTGTATTGCCTTGGTCTTACAGTCAATATTAATTGAATAAAAGTGATTTTTAACTTTTTGTTCCTCGTTTTTTAATATATTTTTCTTTTTATTTATTTTCCCTTTTGTTGCCCTTGTTTTCTTATTGTTGTTGTAGTTATTATTGTTGTAGTTATTGATGTCGTCGTCATTGTTAGATTGGACAGAAAAATGGAGAAATCAGGGGAAGACAGAGGGGGAGAGAAAGATAGACACCTGCAGACCTGCTTCACCGCCTGTGAAGCGACTCCCCTGCAGGTGGGGACCCGGGGCTCAAACATGATCCTTACGCTGGTCCTTGCGCTTTGCACCACTTGCGTTTAACCCGCTGCACTACCGCCATACTCCCTTGTTCATGTTTTATGCACCTTTTAAAACACTATTCAACCATAGGACATAGATCTGTATTAAATGAAGAAAGCATATTTTAGTGAAGACAAAGTACTGCTAAGAAGATTACTTACTTTTGCTCTAGTTTTAATCTTGCCTTGCAAATAACAAAAAGGCTGAATTCTTTCTTTACATGAATTCATCTACAATTCAACCTGGTGGTTTGCTATTATCAAAGTCTTTTTTTAAGTCTTAGTTAATACATATGTATGATCTCTCTAAGGACAATTTTATTTGATTCATCCTGCAACTAGTTCCTACCGCATATGTAACTTAAATAAGCTTCAGAGGATAATGAGGTGGTGTGGTCCACTGTGTAGAGCAATTACTGGGCTTCAAGCACTTCCTAATACTTTCTGAGGCTCCAGGAAAACTCTTCCTGAGTCCATGGCCCTGGGTGACAGTTTGTGCCATCCTCAAAGTAATGGGGATATTGGTATTCCACAGTGTTTTTCTGTCATGTAGCAAGGGCCTGACTCAAAGCTATGATAGAATTCTGGAGGCGGTCTACCCACAAAAGCCTTTTATAGATCTTTGATTTTAATGTGCCCCCTCAAACTATTTTCAAAAGCAAAGACAAATAAAAAGGCATCCACTTAAATTTACTATTTTAGTTCCTTTGTTATTTTGTTGGTCTTTTGATTAAAACAAATAAATCAAAAAGACAAATCTTTATTTTTCCTGAGTTTACCTCTTGCAGGATTCACAACAAAATATACCTAATCCAAACTCCCTCTAGAATCTCATAAATAACAGGACTTCAGCCATACAACAGGAAGTTTGCACTAATGTCAAGCTGAACAACCTCCTATCAGCGTTGTTTATCATTATAAAAGGGACATTTTTGAAGGGGATGATAGAATTGCTCTGGATTTGGTTGTCCAAACCTGAGGGAGTTGCACTCCCAATAGTGATGGGAATTTAACAAAAAAAGAAAAAAATAAAATAAAATAAAAGAGGGACAGTATTGGATCACTTATATGTTACAGGTATTATAAAATCTTAGACTCTGTGGAGAGAGAAATTTGGACTCAAATCACGACTTCACCACTAACTAGCTATCTTACACAACTGCTTTAATTGTCTATTACTCAGAAATAAAATGGGAGTAAAATCATACTATCCTTAAGTATATATAGCTGTATTTCTAACATACCTGGTTCAGAGTGTTATATTACTGTAATTAGTTGTTATGAATTATTGACCTGCAATTGTATTTTCCATAGGGGCCAGGCGGTGGCACACCTGGTTAAGTGCACACACTACAGTGCACAAGGACCTGGGTTCAAGCCCCCAGTCATTGTCTGCAGGGGGAAAGCTTCACGAGTGGTGAAGCAGGGCTGCAGGTGTCTCTCTTTCTCACTCCCTCTTCACCCCTTACCCCGGTCAATTCCTGGCTGTCTCTATCCAGTAAATAAAGATAATAATAATAGAAAGAATTATTCATGATAAAAATTATCATAAGCATACTTATTCTTTATACAATAGATATTAATAAAGTATTACTATTTGCTAAAGTCTATGCTATAGCTATTTGCTACAATAGCATATATATATATATATATATATATATATATATATATATATATATATATTCCTACACTGTAGAAATCTAGTATCTGATGAGGGGAAAAAGACAAAACACTATGACAAACCTGCAAAGAATGCTAATTGTATGAGTTTACACAGGGTTTTAAAGATGGTGCACAGGAGGAAGAAAACAGTCTGGAAGTAATAGAGATTAATGGAGATTTTCAGGAAATGGAAATTGAGAACAAAAGCATGGATAGTAATCAGTAGGCAATGGAGTAAGGGAAGGAATACATTTTAGGCAAAAGTAGAAATTTGTTCATACTGGAAAAGGAAATATGTCGGCCTGACCAAATATACAATAGTGATAGAGGTGATGGTGACAGTAGTTACAGTCATAGAGAAAATAAGTAAAAAAAAAAAAAATAGCTATTGATGTGAGTTGAGAAATTTTCCACTTATCTTAAAAGTAATGATGTCTTATACCAGGGAGTGATTCACTGAATGGAAAGATTTCCACCAATTTTATAAAATGTCACATGTGAGATTCAGAGATTATGTACTTCAAAATTAAAGACAGTTTTGTTACATCATCCACTTGAAATGCTACATCTTTTGTCTCTAAAATGATTTGGGGAAAACATCCTAGAGTCTTAAACTAAAACATTACTCTTTATGTCCAAAGGAAGAGGTGGACATTAAAGATTATGATGGGAGCCTCTTCCACCTTAATATTCTTTCCTCACTACTCTATTTATCCTCGCTCAGGAACAGCATATGTAAATTTATAGACTCAACATCCTTCATATAACTCACTCATCTAGGCAGAGTTAGAGAGGTTAAGAGATGCTTCTGCAGCACCTGTACCACATTGTTAGCATATATTTTGCAGACTTCTGCTTTCTTCCAAATGGGAGAGAGAGAAAAATATTTAAGTGCCAGTGCAGTGGGTTAAGTGCACATGGCGCAAAGCCCACACATAAGAACCATGCTTTGAGCCCCTCCCCAGCTCCCCACATGCAGGGGTGTTGCTTCACTAATGGTGAACCAGGTCTGCAGGTGTGTGTCCTTCTCTCCCCCTCTCTGTCACCTCTGCTCTCTCGATTTCTTTCTGTCCTATCCAACAACAACAGCAATGACAATAATAATAATGGCAAGGGCAACCAAAAAAAAAAGGAAAAATGGCCTCCAGGAGCAGTGCATTTGTAGTGTAGGCACCCAGTCCCAGCAATAACCTTGGAGGCAAAAAAATTTAAATAAAAACAAATTTAAGTGCCATTTAAGACTTACTGATGTTTCCTAGTGAATAATAAATTCTGATCCAAGATGGAGACTTGCATGCAGAAGCTGACATGAGCACCAATAAGCAGCAGCTTGTGACCAGGGATTCTCTGGATAGAATAGGATACTGGGCCATCAGTAGGTGGGCGAATAAGGGGTCCTAAGGGTGAGACTTCTCTTGGGTTAGAAAGCAGAGGACGGGGGAAAAAGAAAGAAAACCTTTTGATTATTTCTGAATATCACCCCTCCCTTGCACCCCAGAACCAGCCCCCAGGGTCTGGACAGCCACTCCTAGCAGTTTCCTCACTAAGCTATTTTCTTTACCAAGATTCCTGGTTCATCAGGGGTGTCATTCCAAACCTTTTCCTTTTTGTTTTCCTTCTCTCTTTTTTTTTTTAAGTGGCTGGAGTGCTATTTGAGTGACAAAATACCTGACCAATCAGAGCCTCTCCCCTGCCTGGGAAAGAATATCTGGAGGTTATATATATATATATATATATATATATATATATATATATATATATCTTACATTTGGCTGTCTTTGCTCAGGTTGTCTGTAGCCAATCCGGAGTGGTCTAAGCTGCAGACTGACGGTTAGGGTTTTTTACTCTATTCTATTTCATTATTACTATTATTATATATGTGTGCCCCTTTTGCCCCCTCCTTCTTCAGGTTGACCAAAATTAACTGTTGTTGTTTTCATTATTGCTGAGTGACTAGGAGTCCTATCCAGTGACAGGAACTTACTTCTCTCTACCTCTTCCCTCTACTCTCCTTTCTCCCTCACCTAGCTAATTCAAAAAAAAAGAAAACAAAACTCTTTCCTTTCACTGACCTTTTTTCTTGTCTTCTTTTCTTCCTTCCTCTTTCTTTTGCTTAGTGAATTCACTGATACTCATTTGTGAATTATTTTGGAGAAGAAATTGGACTCAGAGTGGACTCTCTCTGTGTCTCTCTTCTCTACTTCCCTTTCTCCTCTTGCTATCCCTAGAATTTACAGTGGAAAGTAGATTTGCATAATTGTCTATTCTTCTTTCCCTTTTTTTCTTTCTCTTTCTTATTCCTTTGGCTTTGGTTGCTATTTGTTCTTGGACTGAAGGTCTTATTTGGCTAAGTGGTATTGGTTGAACTGCATCAATCCTTGATAAGTTACTATTGTTGTAGTTTCTGAGGTTGAGTGACTTCATTTGTCATAAAGGTATATAATATAGCGTGGCTTGTACTAAAAAAAAAACAACTGAAGAATGACAGAACAGAAAAATAAAAATACCTCAATAAAAAGAAAATAGTTAAATCAAGAGCAAATAAAACTGCTACCACAATGAATCAAGACAGGAGCCCAGAAGAAACTCCAAATCAGTCAGAAGTAACCATAGATAAGAAAAGTATGCAAGCAATGATAAACCTAAGAATCACAGAAATGAAGACAACTCTGGAGGAAAGGACTATCAGAATTAGGGAAACAATAGATGAGACCCTCAAGGAAAACACAAACTACCTTGAGGTAATTAGAGAACTGAAAGCTGAAATAGCTGAACTAAAAGGTCAATTAGTAGAAAAAGCTAATAGAATAACTGAACTGAAAAAAGAAGCTGAGGGAAGTGAAAGCAGACTAAAAGAAGCAGAAACAGAATTAGCTAGACAGAGGATGAGCTAGAGTAAACAAAGAAAGAGGTGAAAGAGCTCAAAAAGAGATTGATAGACACTGAAAACAACAACAGAGACATATGGATGATCTCAAAAGAAGGAACATTCTTATAATTGGCCTGCCAGAGAAAGAAAGAGAGGAAGGGGAAGTAAACATTCTAGAGGAAATTATAGAAGAAAACTTCTCAGACCTCAACAACAGAAAGAACATTAACACTCAAGAAGCTCACAGAGTTCCAAACAGAATCAACCCAGACTGGAAGACAACAAGATATATCATAGTTACAATGAAAAGAAGTAAGGGTAAGTAAAGGATCCTAAAGGCTGCAAGAGAAAAATAAAAAGTCACAAACAGGGGAAAACCCATAAGATTATCAGCAGACTTCTCCACGCAAACTCTAAAAGTCAGAAGAGAATGGCAAGATATCTACTGAGCCCTGAATAAAAAAGGGTTTCAAATAAGGATAATATATCCTGTTAGACTTTCATTCAAACTAGATGGAAGGATCAAAATCTTCTCAGATAGACAACAATCCCACCAATGTGTCCTAGAGCTCTGATTCCCCAGAGCCCTTCCCCACCAGGGAAAGAGAGAGACAGGCTGGGAGTATGGATCCACCTGTCAACACCATTGTTCAGTGGGGAAGCAATTACAGAAGCCAGACCTTACACCTTCTGCATCCCACAATGACCTTGGGTCCATACTCTCAGAAGGTTAAAGAATAGGAAAACTATCAAGGGAGGGAATGGGATACAGAGTTCTGGTGGTGGGAATTGTGTGAAGTTGTGCCCCTCTTATCCTATGGTTTTGTCAATGTTTCCCTTTTATAAATAATAAATTAAATAAAAAATAAATTCTGATCAACCAAACTATGTAGTTATTCTTCTTGACTTTATTTACAGGAGAGGGTGAGAGAAGTCACTCATTGAAGAAGCTAAATTCCAACAGTGTTTCTAACTCTCTACTAGATAACTTATATAAATCATTTTCAAATCTACCATTAATCTCACTGTTTGAAAATTCATACTCATGCACGTGTGTAGTGTGTGTATGATGTGTTTTCATGTAGGAGTAGTTCCTGGTGTTTCTTAGAGGTGAGATTGCCTTCTAAGCTATATAGTGATGTTGGAAATTTTATGTCTCTGAGGATCAGTGCAGCTGTCCTTTCAGCCCATATGACAGTAACTCCAATATCTAGTCTCAAAGGTATCTACATTAAGCACTAGCCAACAGGTTGGCTCTGGGGAATAAGTAGATCTCTAGGCATGAATTTTCAACCACATATAGGACACACTAACACTTTATCATAGGGAAGATAAAGTGTTTATACCTGGTACCTTCCAGTGTACTCATGAGACTCTCCAGGGAGTACATTAAAAAAAAAAAACATTCGTGGCAACATAGGGAATTCTATTATTTATGTATCAACAGACTCCTTCTGGGAGTAAGACACTATTTTTCTGTTTTTCCCAAAACCACCTCGGACAAGCACACTTTAATCCACATTTATGTGGTGAGATGTCATTTTACAAGCAATCTGTAAATTCTCAGAGATTTATAAAGCCCACTTGTTTTTCACATTCTACACTTTCAATCTTATATGTCTACAGGCATTAATTCTATTTGGAATTTGCTCTTCTGAGTCTGGGGCTTTGTGTATACATATTTTTTATCAACTATGGAAAATTATCGACTGATATATTTTATTTCCTTATGGTTTCCACTCTCCTCTAACACAGATTAGGTATATTTAAACCTTTCTAATCTTATTTCTCTTTTATGTCTTCCATACATTTGTTCCTCTGTGATAAATTTGTATATGTGTGTGTATAAAGTTAGTATTATCTCTAATTCTCCCTGATAGATAAATGTTTTAATTAAATTTATTATATTCTTAACTCCTGAAATATCTGTTTAAATTTTTCTATATTGGTCTGATTGGTATTTGCTTGTTTTTCTGTTTATCAGAACACTGTTCAAATCAGATGGTACTGAGGATTAAATTTAGAAGTTAGAGCAATGAGCATGAGATTCATTTATAGAATCATTACACTGTCTCCCCATTCCTATATGGGTCTGTTTTTAATTTTCTGTTTCCTTTGCAGGTTTTGAATACATACTTTCTTGGGCATTTTAAAATCATGAAGCACTTTACTGAACTGTAATTTATGCAATGCATTATATAATATTTGGTATATTATAAAATGATCCCTATTACAAGTCTATGTCATATTAATATTCACAATAAGAATTTTCTTCTTGCAGTGATAACTGTTAATGATTTATCCTTTTAGAAATGTGCAAATCTACAACACAGTATTAGTAATAACTTACAGGTATGTCATATGTGATACCTTAATCTCCAGTCCTTTTTTATTTTATAACTGGAAATCTATACCTTTTGATCAAGTTTGCCCACTGTACATAGTTTTTATGCTATGCTTGAGTATTTTATCTAAAATTCTCTGAGGTCTGAGTGTGCTGTTTATTTTTCTGCTGATCTTGTTCTGAGGAAGAAGTCTTATTTCCTCCTGTGCTAGGTGTATTTTGAGTTAAGCTCTATACTTATCTGTAGGAATGCAGTAAGGCATTGGGTCCTGTAATGAAAATAAGCATGGGTCCTTCAAAAATTATTTTCATTTGTTTCTATCATTTACCCCCACAATATTGTTAAGTAAAAACTAACCCATTAGTTTTTAATGTTAACATTTCCAGAACCACTTAAGCCAACTCTGTATCAGATCAGTTCTCTAATATCAAAATCTTTACATAGGATTTTTCTAATAAGGCTGCAGGCTAAAATAGATTCACTTTCTTATTAACTATTGCATTATCTCCTGAATACTCTTCTTGTCCACCTTCAAAGAAGGGTATAGCAGAACTCAGTTCTAGTCCTTTTTTAATAAGTTCTGTTTCCACATCATCATGTTTGGGCTCAAGGTCATTTCTACTTTTCTGGCCAGTCATTAAAACCTACACTTCTTGGTTACTGAGATTGACAAGCTCCCTCAGGGCATGTATGGCTGTAGTAGGAGCCTGCCATTCTGATTCCTGGCTTTCTTTAAATTCTGGTCTCTGGAGAACCATCCTTTCTTTCTAGTGAGTTCATTTATTCATTTAGAAGGATATTTGTTATATCTTATCCAGCATTTCTATGGGAGTTCCATCAGGAAGCTTTCGAGAATTTAAAATTGAAAACTTCCCCTAAACCAAACTCAGAAAATAAGAAATTGAGGCTTCTGAAGATGTTTTTCTTGGGAGTATTTATGGAGCCATAGTAAACATTCTAGATGTCTTCCAGCTAGCAGAGCTAAAATTTCTCCTTTTGATGTCTCAGTTTATACAAATTTCATAGACAAAAGAGCACAGAGCAAGAATATTGGGCTAAAGCAATATTGCTTTCTTTGTTTTATTTTTATCATTGCTCAGTCAACAAATGGAAGTCAAGCAGCAGAAGTCCAAGTGTTTTAAATGTTTAGCCTTAAGGTAATTGTTTCCTTGGAGAAAATAAGAGTTAGGGGAAAAGTAATTGTGCACCTGTTAAGCACACACATTACAGTATGCAAGGACACAGGTTCAAGCCCCCTGGTCCTCACCTGCAGGGGAAAAGTTTCATGAGTGGAAAAGCTTCATAGCAGCAGAACAAATGCTGCCAAGCTATACAATTTACATAATTTCTCCTCTATGTCAAAATAAGTTATCTGATCCAATCACAACTACCTTGTTTCTTTGTTAACTTATACTGAGGCAGAAAGCTCAGGTAGGCAGACAGTAAATTTGGTAAAGTCAAAATATATCTGTCACTATTGTGTGGTAGTTGGATACCCACTGTTTTCTACTTCTGCATCTACTGGGTTGTCGGAAAAGTCTTAATATGTTTTTCTGATTTTTTTCTATGCAAAAAAAAAGTGACTTTTCTGATAACCCAGACAATTTTAATCAGTTAGGAGTAGCTTCAGCCACCTGAAATTAGACTGGTACAAAACTCAAGGATACCATTCACATTTGCACCACAATTGTATATGAAAGTCCCATTAAAAGAGAAGAAGGTTTTGCGTCTTAACCCCATTTTGGGCATTATAAGAAACTCCTTTTATCTGTCCCAAAATTCCTCCTACCGTTGTCACAAAGAACTAAGTCCTTTCCGTTCTTCCTTTCTCCACCTTTTATCTCTCCTCTCCCTCTATCTCACTCCCTTCTTTAGCTCCAAGAATGAAACTGGATTGAATTCTTAACCAACTGCTGTAAAACCCAAGACTGGGAAGACTCTAGCAGTCACCATAAGAGATCTATCGATAAGTGCAAGCTAATAAAACAGCCTTAAACATCAGTGGACATATCTGGCTCACTGATGCTATTTCAGCATATCTCTTTCTCTCCTTCTTCTTCTTCTCCAAGGTGTTCAGCTCTGGCTTATTATAGTAGCACTGGGGACTGAATCTGGGACCCCCATGCCTTAGGCATAGAATTCTTTTTGCATAACTATTATGCTGTTTCCCCAGCCATCAGCTTACTCAGAGACAAATCTCTTTTGCTCCATCTAGCGTGTTCTGGGAAACAGGTACACCTTTTGGATGCAGGTAGTCTCCTAAGATTCTCATTTTGAGCTGCTCAAGACTTCAAAGGACAGTGCAGAGGACAGTGCTTTGCCAACACTTTAGAGTGATTTTGCAGCTGCTGCCACTATTGTCAATTTAATATTTTCTCAACTTGATGCTGTGGAGGTTTTCTAAATGGAATTGTCAGGAGACAACAAATAACACTGCTACTCAATATCCAGAGAAGAAAGATTCCCCCCTCATTATAACTTCTGTTATCTTTTACCTGTGAGTAGGGAATGAGTAAATGCACTGTGTCACTTTACTTCCATGTGCAGTTCTTATACCTGAGTACTCCCATAATGTGAGTGCATTTTGTAGAAAGAAAAATCTCATTTCTGTCACCTACTGAAATAAAAGTGCAAATTGTATGTTTTCTCATGACGGATACCTTCTTGAAGATACCATCTCTCACTTTGGACATTATTTAATTTTACCATATCTATTCTAATTACAGAAGAAATGTTGAACCTCTCACTTATTTTTTTTCCTTTTAAATAATTAATCCAACTTGACTAATTTGTCCCCACGGCCTAAGAGAAATGATTATTTTAAAAAGTCTTGCCTTATATCTCTGATATAGCTACTTTCTTTATAGTTTCAAAACTAGAACACTTAGATGATTCTCACAAGCCAAGGGAAAACCTGCTTGTTCCACATGAATTATAAGCAGAATTGCTTGGTACAGATATGACCAATAGTTTTTGAGAAACTTTTTTTTCTTTTTTAGAAAAGGAATGGATAAAGAAAAAAGATTTACATCTTCCTTACCACCCTCAGAAGGGAAGATCTTATAGCATCAGTCCTACTATCTATTCATTCTCTTTACCAAGTCTAATCTTTTCAACTGGACCTCTGGGTAACTAAACTAACATCATTTGCTCTGAGGAAGGACTCTTATCTGCAGAATGCTCTTAGCAGGATATCCACAGTTAAAGAATTACTTACAGTAAATAAGCCCAAAATCTATGAGCCATGGCTCCCTTGAGAATGTTACTTAAGTTATATAACTCTCTCAGTATAAAATGGAGATTTTTTTTTTTTTTATCTTAAATGTTCCCTGCAGTGGGAAAGCTCACAAACTCTCACTAGGAGAACTGAGTTACTATTCTGTGCTAGAGGGCATGTGTACAATGTGAAAGAAAGGGCCTAGGGCACCACCCTTTGCATTCCCAGAACTCTGTCTACTTTGTCTTTTCCTCTTGTCTACCTATTTCCTTGAATTTATTACTAAAATTTTTATTTAATTAAAATAATCTTATGTTATACCACTGGTGATTTTTTTATTTTGCTTTTGCAAAATAACTGCTTAAGTTTTTCAGAATTAAACTTAATTTGCAAGTGAATTCATTTTACTGTGATTAGCCATAGAGCAGGAGTAACTATGAAGAGGTAAATGTGTTTCAGTAACATCCTTTTTAATGGACAATAGATTCTGATAGTTTATCATTTTTGTGGGACTTTCTTTTTGCTGTATCCTCAAATTTTCTAGTACCTGACTATACATTTCCAAACTAATGTTTTTAGTGTTTTCTCCCAATCTGTTTTCATTTTTGTTTTCAGACAGAAGTGGAGAATCAAAGAGAGAGAATGAAAGAGATCACAGACAGAAATTTCCTTCAGGTCTGAAGGAAATGGATATACCACCTGATATGCCATGCCCATTTCATCTGATCATAGAAATTTCCTTCAGTGTGGCAGGGGCCAGGCTAGAACATGGGTCATACACCTGGCAAACAGCACACTATTGACACGAACTATTACACCTCCCAGTCTTTCTTAATGGATTTATTAAAAACTGATATTGCCTTTTTTCCCTGAAACCATACAAGCTGGACATGATACAATTGCTATAAACTTTATTTTTAAATATTTTCTTTATTTGGGATTGACACAGAAAGAAATTGCTAAGTTCCAAAGGAGGGACTGACTACAGAGGAACAAAGGTCTGCCACCCCAAAGCACGCATTTAGCAAAAGATGAATGTCTTGAGAGGCACCCTCAATGTCTAATGTAAATTACCTTTGAAAAAGGTATATAAGGCCAGGTGTTGATGCATCTGATTAAGCACACACATTATAGTGCACAAGAATGCAGGTTCAAGCCCCTGGTCTCCACCTGCAGGGAGAAAGCTTCATGAGTGGTAAAGCAGGGATATAGGTGTCTGTCTCTATCTCCCCCACCCCTTTCAATTTTTCTGTCTATATCCAATAATGAATAAATAAATATTTTTTAAATATATATGTGTAAACCTCTCTCTCAAAATTCTCCCAGGAACACAAATCTCAGTATCTCTTTTCCAGAGAAAAAGTAGAATCTACATCTGCATACCTTTCCTTATAGTGAATTCTCAGATAATCTCTCCAACTGACCTCCCCACTGTCTCTTCCCTATATGTTATTTTAGAAAAAATTACATAATAATGACTTCTGTATACAGGAAGTATATATGTTATTAATTTCTTCTTTTTCTCTTATACAAAAAATTATGTTTTTATTTGATAAGATAAATGATCCATGTAAGTCTTATTTGACAACATGGATGTACCCCCCTTTTTATTTTACTGGAGAGAGACATTTAGAGAGGAGGGGGAGATAGAGAGGAAAAGAGACAGATACCTGCAGCCCCATTTCAACACTTATGAGGCTTTCTCACTACAGGTGGGGACCAGGGACTTGAATCTGGGTCCTGGGTACTGTTATGTGTGCACTTAACCAGGTGCACCACTGCCTGCCCCCCCTGAATATCCTTCTTTACCAGATAGTTTACTTGAGACAAGGGCAATACCAACTATATCTGTACTTACTTTATAAAAATAGGGAGCACAGCTATATACAAGATACTGGGTATTATACAGCAAACTCTAACAAAGGGACTTTTCAAAGTTAACCCAATTATCAAATAATGTGATGATAACAATAACTATCCATTGTCTTCTTGAACCCTAAGATAGCAGGAACCTCACATTTCCACTATAGAGCCTATATTTCCCTCAGTCCTGTAACCTTAGGGTAAGGCCCACTTTCCCACATGCTTCTCCCAATTCATATCAAATAATATTGCATCCGCTTCTTCTTCTAGCATTTGCCCTTCTTCCGTAGCCAGTCAACAGTGTCAAGTTGAGCCTGATGTCTGCTTGTTGCTGGCTTTGAAAGTGACTGGGATCCATGTGGATTCAGTCGGCTAGGAAGGATCATCAGTTTCCCCAATGAATGGGTACTCACGGGATGCACCACGAGAAGGTCGATCCAATGCATTCCATTGCATCCGCTGATTGCAACCTAAACAACGCAATGAGTGCCACCTCAACATGCTTCAGCTCAGACTGTGTCCAGAGACTTCACATGTGGAATGACAACCCTTCAGCTTCATTACTCGGGTGAGACCTTTCCTTTCATAGTAGTCTCTAATTCCATCCCAGGTGGTTCACTTCCTAACAAAGTCCCAAAACCTAGATATAGACCAGGTTCCAGGAGATAGAGCATATGTTCACATGTATCCATAAACTAGGGCAAAATATATACCTGAAAGCAGAAGTACACTAGAGTTTGCAGTGAGTACCCCCCCAACACTTCCTCTCCACTATTCCAACCTTTGGGTACATGCTTGTTCAACAATTTGTTTCGCTTTGTATGTTAACTCTCTTTTCAGTCACCAGATGCCATCAGGATGCTTGCCAGGCTTCCCTAGACTGAAGACCCCACTAATGTGCCCTGGAGCTCTGCTTCCCCAGAGACCCACCCTACTAGGGAAAGAGAGAGGCAGATTGGGAGTATGGATCGACCAGTCAATGCCCATGTTCAGCGGGGAAGCAATTACAGAAGCCAGACCTTCCACCTTCTGCAACCCACAAGGACCCTGGGTCCATGCTCCCAGAGGGACAGAGAATGGGAAAGCTATTGGGGAGGGGATGGGATATGGAGATTGGCCTGTGGGAATTGGGTGGAGTTGTATCCCTCCTACCCTATGGTTTTGTTAATGTCTCCTTTCTTATATAAATAAATAAATAAATAAATTAATTAATTAATTAATTAATTAATAGGAATCAGTAAAAAAGTAAAAAATAATATTGGAGTAGTATTTTTCTTCCTTTTTTTTTTCTTTTTAACCAAAACATTTATCATCTCTGGCTTATGGTAGTGTGGGTGACTGAACCTGAGACTTCAGAGGTTCAGGCATGAGAGTCTCTTTGAATAACCATTATGCTATCTAAACCTACCCTGTATTTTTTCTTTTATGCATTTAAACCATCGGCTTTAATCTTTTCTTATTCCAATCTTATATATATGTTAAATTATCTAAAATTGTAGAATAATTTACCTAAACATCAACAAATACCAACTCAGAATTTTTTAAATTTTAGATCAGCATTCAATTGAACTATCTTTTTAGACATTCTTTTTTTAAAAAAAAATAATTTATTTATTTTCCCTTTTGTTGTCCTTGTTGTCTTTTTATAGTTGTTGTAGTTATTATTGTCGTTATTGATGTCATCATTGTTATATAGGACAGAGAGAAATGGAGAGAGGAGGAGAAGACAGAGATGAGGAGAGAAAGACAGACACCTGCAACCTGCTTCACCGCCTGTGAAGTGACTCCCCTGCAGGTGGGTAGCCAGGCCTTGAATAGGGATCCTTAAGCAGGTCCTTGTGCTTTGCACCACGTGCACTTAACCCACTGCGCTACAGCCCAACTCCCCAATTGAACTATTTTGTAAGGAGTAAATAATACTTTGGTTAACAGCAAAGACAACGGAATTGCATATAAATATATTAGGAAAACTACTTGTATTTAATGTAAAATATTGTTTCATTAGAACTCAGTGCCCAGAAAGAATAAAGCTGATAGGTGATATAGAGTACCTTAAAAAATTGTTCAGGCAACCTGATTTCATTAAATTTTATGTGATAATTCTATTCTTGGAAAACATTTATCTAAAGATAAGTAAGCTAGAGAAAATGTAACACTCTTTCATTAGTCATGTCCTTCACTGAATAACCTCCAAAAGGTCTTTATCAATTCTGTTCTAGGCATGAATTCAATACCTGCATAAAACTGATAGAAAAGAGAAAATGAAATATACATACAAGCAGTGACTTTGGAGTTGAGCACTTTATAAATTTCATATATTTATTAGAGGGCACTAACTACTATATAAAATCATTTCTAGAGAACACAGAAAGTATAGGTTCCAGGAAAAAAGTTTGAATTTCCATTTAAAAATATTACTGTAATCTTATTTATGATTCTTTTGTCTTTGGTCATTAAGTTGTTCAGAAACAAATGTTGTATCTTGCCATGTTATATTAAATGCTATCTAGAATAACACTATAGGATATAATAAAATATGCTGAACCTACTTCAACACCTAATTATTATTTTAAAGCTATACAGATACTAAACTAATGCAAATCCAGTTTCATAGAAAAGATGAAGGGCAGGGGAGGTAGCGTAATAATTATGCAAAGAGTCTCTCATGCCTGAGACTTCAATCTCTGGCACCACCATAAACCAGAGCTGAACAGTGCTTTTGAAGCTACTCTCTGCCCTGATCCAGTTTCTAATCCTATTTTCAACTCTGACATCATTTCCTCAGACAATACCTTTGGTCCACCTGTATGTTAGCTGTCGTGCTCAGGCAAAAATTGGTAAAGTCATGGGCCTCTTAGAATATATCTAAAATAGATCTACTAGCTTTTTCCAAAATGGAGATCCCAAAACTCATCTGCTATATTCTTGCCTTTATGTTCCTAGTTGTCCTGCTTTATATCTTAATGATTTTTCCGCCACCAAGATGCAGATGCTACCATGATGCCAACCTGACTTCCCTGGACAGAATACCTCATCAATGCACCCTGGACCTCCACCTCTCCAGAGCCCTGTCCCACTAGGGAAAGATAGGGACAGGCTGGGAGTACTGACCGACATGCCAACACCCATGTTCAGCAGAAGAGCAATTACAGATGCCAGATCTTCCACTTTCTGCACCCCATAATGACCCTGCTCCGGGTCCATGCTCCCAGAGGGATAAAGAATAGGAAGGCTTTCAAGGAAGGGAACGGGATACAAATTCTGGTGGTGGAAATTGTGCGGAATTGTACCCCTCTTATCCTACAGTCTTATCGATATTTTTTATTTTATAAATAAATTAATAAAAAAGGAATAAAAATTGATAGGCCGATCAATATCTTGAGATGCAAACTAAGATGACTTTCATGTGTTAATAACCTAAAAATTAAACAATGAACTATCAAAATAGATATGCCTCATTAAATATGATTTACACAGATCTCCCTTTTTCCTCTATATTGTTAGCAACTGTTTGATTCTTTTTTGTCTAATTGATGCTTCAGAGCTCATCATACTTACATTTTTTTTTTTTTTAGCAACTTTCTAATCTAGTAATGTTAAGGAAACACTATGTTTTTTTTGTAAGTGGATTTTGGTGCTTGACAAACTTTTAATTTTTTTACTATATTTATTCAATGGATAGAGACAGCCAGAAATTGAGAGAAAGGGGGAGTTAAGGAGGAAGACAGAGAGACACCTACAGCACTGCTTCACCACTTGTGAAGCTTTCCCCCTGCAGGTGGGGACAGGGACTTGAGCCCCGGTCTTCAAGCATTTTAACATGTGAGCTCAACTAGGTGCGCCACCACATGGCCCCAAAGTGTAATTATCCCCCCTCCCCCCCCCCCCCCCCCCAGAGTCCTGCTCAGCTCTGGCTTATGACAGTGCAAGGAGTTGAACCCGGGATTTAGGTATGACAGACTATTATGTTAATTACCCCCGATCTACAGACTTTCTCATGACAGGCTTCTTGGAAAAGACGTTCGAATTTGAACTAGGTACCTTATTTGTGTGTAGACTGCTGATTAAGCAAGGATATACACATTGTTCATGCATATAACAAAAGTGTCTACGTCCTCTCCAGGTGTCCAACCCTCTGTTACCATGCATTACTGTAACCTCTGTTACCGTGCATTACTGTAACCTTTGCTATGCCCCAACTCCCTTTTCCAGTGGAGTTAGAATACTTTTGGATACAAATCCCAATTCTGGAGATTACTAACAGAGTCATTAAAAATATATATATACTAGTTTTACGCAATTTTCATCCCTATAAATTAGAAGATAAGAGCAAATATTCACAAAAGAACTGTTAGAAAATACATTTGAGAGGGAGACAGGTGGTAACGCAGTGCTTTGTGACGCAAAGCACAAGGACTGGTATAAGGATCCCGTTTGGAAGCCCTGGTCCCCACCTGCAGGGACATCGCTTCACAAGCAGCGAAGCAAGTCTGCAGTTGTCTATCTTTCTCTCCTCCTCTCTGTCTTCCCCTCCTCTCTCCATTTCTCTCTGTCCTATCCAACAACGACGACACCAATAACAACAATAATAACTACAACAATAAAACAAGGGCAACAAAAGGGAAGAAAGAGAGGAAATACATTTGAAAATAAGTTGCTTCACTGAACTACTAAGCTAATTTTAAAAATTAAAGTATCCTAAGCCAGATATGTCTGTACCCAGTAGATATTCCTCTCATCATGAATCGAGAGAAAATACCATAGCACATGTTGGAAATATTTCAAGAAAAACTTCAGTATCTAGAAGACTTTGAACACAAAGTTGAATGGGACCAATGTATTTTAAACCCTCTCTTTGGCCTCAGTTTATTTTTTAAAATATTTTTTATTAATTATTTGAGACAAAAAGAAATTGAGAGTGGATGGAAAGATAGAGAGGAAGAGAGCCAGACAAACAGCTGCAGCCTGCTTCACCACTTGTGAAACTTTCCCCCTGCAGGTGAGGACCAGGGGCTTGAACTTGTGTCCTTGTACTCTATAATGTATGCACTTAACCATGTTTGCCACCACTTGGCCCCTGCATCAATTCTTCTAATAGGTTCTGAATTATAAGTGTAAGGGGACAAGAGCTTTTCTTGTTATACTAACTGCACAACTTTATGATTGATATGAATAGAAGCGATCCTAATTAGGTGATAATGAGAATTGTATGAAGGCTAATGTATGACAAGGGTATTATTATAAGGTTGTAATTCTATTGTGGGGTTTAATTCATACTGATTATGTATAATGTATTAAAAGTTTCCAAGGTAGAAATACAGCTGTAATCCATACATTTCTTTTTTTTTAAATAATATTGTAAACTTTATTTTACTTCATAGAGAAAGAGAAATTGAGAGGGGACATAGAGAGGGAGAGACAGACAAGACACCTGCAACACTGCTTCACCCCTTGTGAAGCTTCTCCCTTGCTGGTGAAGACCAGGGACCCAAACCCCAGTCCTTGTGCATGATAGTAAGTGTGCTCAACCAAGTGCACCACCTCCCAGTCCCTACATTATTAGATTTCTATTGAATTACCGTGTATATTGTACTTTGTGGAGTTTTTAAGCTGGTTAAGATGTATGATGTTGAAGTTAATAGTGATTACATGAGTATTACATGATGGGTGGATTTTTCCAGATGCTTTAACATGCTAAGTAGGCAAAACTCTTTCAAATCATATTAAAGTCTGAAATACAAATACTAGACTAACATTTTAATAGATTATCCAAATAGTTGTCAACTACATGAGATGATTATATTAACTAGTTAGTGTTCATAAATGCACTTTTCAAAATGACATAAAATATAACGTGGATATACATATGTGGTAAATTAGCATGTTATATATCCTTACAGAGTACACTGCTTACTGAAATGATAATTCTAAAATAAATTAAAATCACATTAAATTTCAGAAAATCTGGGAGATCTGAATTTAGTTTTTTTTTTTAAACATCTGAAAGTTACTAAAATCTTCACCATAAAGTTTATTATAGAATAACTGTGAAAGAGTAAGATTTCATAGTTAAGATCAGATTCTTTTTTTTTCTCAGAAAAGTGCAGTTATTCGCAGTTATTCTAGTGGGGAATAGCAGCTCGCACTATGTGTTCCACACACTATTTTATTCAGTGGAGAAGCGAGTTGCAGTGAGATTTTAGGATTAGTCCAAAGACAGTACACAGGACTAGACATCAGAGGATCTGTACACTAATCCTCCCTGTGTTATGACTGAAGAATGGGGGTTCTCTTCTGGGAAGGCAAGGATCAGGCTAAAAGTTTGCAGTCTGATTCATCAACCTAACACTAGGTGAGTGCAAATCAATGGAGGGAAACTTTCTTGAGAATTGACAGAATAACCATATTCAACATTCTATCTTTTCATTATTAAAGGGAGACAGGATTTTCTCTTTGATAATAAACCTCCCCACATTCAACAAATTAAAATTACTAATTACTGACAGTTTAGGGAAAGTAATTTTTTTTCATGTGAGGTCAAAAATAGAATAGGGAATTAAAATACACACAGTACAGAACCAAGACCAACTGCAGGAGTGGCTATTACAGAGCATTTATCTACCAAAAGGCAGCTTTGAATGTTGTGACGTCTCAAGGTCCCACACAGGTCTATCCTAAGTCTTTGTTATCTTCCTTTCCATTTTAATACTGGTCTAGGCATATATTTATTTCCAGTTTATTTTCTGCTTTCTTCATTTTCTTAGATGCATTTTGATCTCTATCTCTCTTGGGGAAATCGATAGCTTGTTTAAGAAAAGACAGTGGCACCTGAAAGGCCAGGACTAATGGTCCTATGCTAGAAATCATTGTGCTATCTGGATTTATTTTTTTAGATTCAATGTTTTTTATTTATTTTAACCTCCTACTTAAACTATGTGAATAGTCAAATAATCAAGAAATTGATTAGCTGAAACCTCTGGACAAAAGGCCATAACACTGATTGTGCATTTCTATAGGAAATCTTTTTGTCCCCATTTTTCCATAAGTTCCAGGAGTTCCAACTCATTTACCAGTCATCAATTCCTTAATTTCTGTCAATGTTAATCATAATCCTTACACATAAATTGCAGTCATTATAACTAGAATTCAGTATTCTCTTCCCATCTAACTTATTTACCTAGTTATTATTTCTTTCCTTATAGTAATTCTTCCATTATATTTATTTTCTATAGGAAAATAAACGATTTAAACCTTGTCATCAAAGCATTTTAAATCTTCAGATAGCCATATGATTTTTTAAATTTCTTTATAAACAGTCATTATATTTTAATATTGACCTAAATGTGATGGTTTGAGGATGAATAAATAAGAAAACAAACTGGTTAAGAGGGTACTACATTTCATCATGTAAGAGTACTCATCAGCTTTGGCTTATAGTGTGGTGCAGGGGATTGAACCTGGGACTTGAGATCCTCAGGCATGAAATTCTCTTTGCATAACCATTATGCTATCTACCATCACCCTGATGATGGTAATTTTGATAGTTGCTTTTTTATTTCTTTATTGGGGGAATTAATGTTTTACATTCAACAGTAAGTACAATAAATTGTACATGCATAACATTTCCAACTTTTCTATTTAACAATACAACCCCCACGAGGTCCTCTGTCATCCTTTTTGGACCTGTACTCTCCCCCTCGCACCCACCCCCGCCCCGACCTCTGAGTCTTACTTTGGTACAATACACCAATTCCAGTTCAGGTTCTACTGTGTTTTCTCTTCTAATCTTGTTTTTAAACTTCTGCCTGAGAGTGAGATCATCCCATATTCATCCTTCTGTTTCTGACTTATTTCACTTAATATGAATTTTTCAAGGTCCATCCAAGATTGACTGAAAATGGTGAAGTCACTATTTTTAATAGCTGAGTAGTATTCCATTGTGTATATAGAACACAACTTGCTCAGCTACTCATCTGTTGTTGAACACCTGGGTTGCTTCCAGGTTTTGGCTATTACAAATTGTGCTGCTAAAAACATATTTGTACACAAATCTTTTTGGATAGACATGTTGGTTTCCTTAGGATATATCCCCAGGAGAGGAATTACAAGATAACAGGGTAAGTCCATTTCTAGCCTTCTGGGAGTTAGTTCTCCAGACTGTTCTCCACAGAGGCTGGACCAACTGACATTCCTACCAGCAGTGCAGGAGGATTCCTCTGACCCCACAACCTCTCCACCATTTGTTGCTGCTACTTTTTCTGTTGTATGACATTCTCACAGGAGTGAAGTGGTAACTCATTGTTGTCTTTATTTGCATTTCTCTGGCAAAGACTTAGAGCATTTTTTTCATGTGTTTCTCAGCCTTTTGTATCTCTTCTGTGGTGAGTATTCTGTCCATGTCCTCTCCCCATTTTTGGATTGGATTATTTGTTTTCTTGTTGTTGACTTTGGCAGGCTCTTTATATATTTTGGTTATTAGTCTCTTGTCTGATGTATGGCATGTAAAGTTCTTCTCCCATTCTGTGAGGGGCCTCTTTGGGTAGTGGTTTCTTTTGCTCTGAGGAAGCTTTTTAATTTGATGTAGTCCCATAGGTTTATGCTTGCCTTAGTCTTGTTTGTAATTGGATTCATTTCATTGAAGATGTCTTTTAAAATTATGTGGAAAAAAGTTCTGCCAATATTTTCTCTAAGTATCTGATAGTTTCTGGTCTGACATTAAAGTCCTTGATTCACTTAGAATTTACTTCTATATTTGGTGAAATACAGTGGTTCAGTTTCATTCTTCTGCATGTTTCAACCCATTTTTTCCAACACTGTTTGTTGAAGAGACTCTGCATTTCCCATTTAATAGACTGCACACCTTTGTCAAAGATTAGATGTCCTAAAGTGTGGGGATTTACTTCTGGGCTCTCTATTCTATTCTATTCTATTCTGGGCTCTCCTATTCTATTCTATTCTATTCTATTCTATTCTATTCTATTCTATTCTATTCTATTCTATTCTATTCTAGGCTCTCTATTCTATTCAGTGTGTCTATTCATGTTCCAGTACCAAGCAGTTTTGATGACAATGGGCCTATAATACAATTTGAGATCTGGGAGTGTTATGCTTCCAGTTCTGTTCTTTCTTCTCAAGACTGTTTTGGCAATTCATGGTCTTTTCTGGTTCCAGATAAACATTTGTAGCAATTGTTCTATTTTCCTAAAAAATATGGTTGGGATCTTGATGGGGATAGCATTAAATTTGCATATAGCTCTGGGTAGTATGCTCATTTTGATTATGTTAATTCTTCCAACCCATGAACATGGAATATCTTTCCACTTCTTTGTGTCTTTTTCTATTTCCTTGAATAGTGACTCATAGTTTTCATTATACAAGTCTTTCACTTCTTTGGTTAGGTTTATTCCTAGATATTTTATTGTTTTTGTTGCTATAGTAAAAGGAACTGACTTCTGGATTTCAACTTCTTCTAACTTAGTGATTGCATGGAGGAATGCCACTGACTTTTGAATGTTAATTTTGTAGCCTGACACCTTACTGTATTGCCTGATGATTTCCAAAAGCTTCTGGTTGGATTCCTTAGGTTTTTCTATGTATACTATCATGTCATCTGCAAATAGGGAAAGTTTGACTTCTTCATTTCCAATCTGTATCCCTTTAATTCCTTGCTCTTGCCTGATTGCTATGGCAAGAACTTCCAACACTATGTTGAATAGTAATGTTGATAGTGGGCAGCCCTGTCTAGTACCTGATCTGAGGGGAAATGCTTCCAGTTTTTCACCACTGAGTATGATGTTGGCTGTAGGTTTGCTATATATAGACTCCACTATCTTCTGGAATTTTCTTACTATTCCCATTTTTTGTACTGTTTTGATCATAAAGGGATACTGTATTTTGTCGAAGGCTTTCTCTGCATCTATGGCTATGACCATGTGGTTTTTGGTCTTGCTTTTGTTGATGTGGTGGATCACGTTGATAGATTTACATATATTAAACCAACCTTGCATGCCGGGATAAACCCCACTTGGTCCTGATGAACAATCTTTTTTTTAAAAGTTTTTTTTAATTCATTTTCCTTTTTTTAATATTTTATTTTATTTATTTATTCCCTTTTGTTGCCCTTGTTGTTTTATTGTTGTAGTTATTATTGTTGTTGTCATCGTTGTTGGATAGGACAGAGAGAAACGGAGAGAGGAGGGGAAGACAGAGAGGAGGAGAGAAAGATAGACACCTGCAGACCTGCTTCACCGCCTGTGAAGCGACGCCCCTGCAGGTGGGGAGCCGGGGTTCGAACCGGGATCCTTATGCCGGTCCTTGTGCTTTGCGCCACCTGCGCTTAACCCACTGTGCTACAGCCCGACTCCCGAACAATCTTTTTAATATACTGCTGTATCCGGTTGGCTAAAATTTTGTTCAATATTTTAGCATCTATGTTCATCAGATATATTGGTCTGTAGTTTTCTTTTTTGGTTGTGTCCCTGTCTGCTTTTGGTTATCAAAGTTATGCTGGCTTCATAGAGGCTGGAAGAGAGTATTCCAGTGTCTTCAATCTTCTGGAAGACTTTTAAAAATAAAGGGTTTAGTTCTTCTTTGAAGGTTTTGTAGCATTCATTTGTAAAACTATCTGGTTCAGGACTTTTATTCTTGGGAAGATTTTTGATAAATGTTTCAATTTCATTAGCTGTAATGGGCCTGTTCATGTTATCTAGTTCCTTTTTATTTCATTTTGGAAGTTTGTAGGTATCTAGGAAGTCGTCCATTTCTTCCAGGTGCTCTAGCGTGGTGGCATATAGTTGTTCATAGAAGCCTCCCATGATATGTTGAATTTCTGCAGTGTCTGTTGTGATATCTCCTATTTCATTTATAATATGATTTATTTTGGTCTTCTCCCTTTTTTGTTTTGTGAGTTTGGCTATAGGTTTGTCGATTTTGTTTACTCTTTCGAAGAACCAACATTTACTTTCATTGATCTTTTGTACTGGTTTCTTACTTTAAATATTATTGATTTATGCCCTAACTTTAGTGATTTCTGTCCTTCTGGTTGCTTTAGGGTTCCTTCATTCTTCTTCTTTTAGGTCTTTAAGATGTGTAATCTAGCTGTTTATTTGTGCTTTTTCTTATTTCCTAATGTGTGCTTGTATGGCTATGAACTTCCCTCTCAGTACTACCTTAGCTGTGTCCCAAATATTTTGATAGCTTGTGTCTTCATTTTCATTAAACTCTCAAAACATTTTGATTTCTTTCTTTATTTCCTCTTTGACCCTTTATATCTCTCTTCTGTCTCTCTGCTTCTGCCTGAAAACATCACCACTGGGGTTTCATCACTCCATACTGACAGCAGCAGCAACAAGGAAAATATAAGTATACAGTAAAGAAAAAACAGCACTTACTATTTGCATAATGATTCTACTTTTTTGATAATATATAAAATTGCATCCAAGGAATGGATGAGATGCAACTGAATTTCATGTTTTGTCTACCTACTGTAAGTCCAATTTTGTTGCACTGCTTTGTAAATGCTGTAGTGTATTAAAATTGGAAATTCACAGAATTGCATTTCTTTTTCTTAACAGATAGCTCTTGGTCCAAAGCTTCCCACAAAAAGAAGAAAATAAAATGTGCTAAGAGGCATTTTTCCTGGCCTGTGTAACTGGTTATTTTCTGTATTCACCTTGCTAAGAATAAGACAGTGCTTGGAACACAATAAAAATTTAATAATTACTGAGTGGGAGAATAAATGAATAATCCATCTTACAAAAATTTGTTTCCTATCATTGAACTTTAAAGTTTGGATTCCTTTCATTTATAGTTTGTTATTTTAATTTCCCTAATTTACTTCTTTATCTTTTCTTCACAATAAGCAGCACTTATTTCTCAACTTTATTCCCTACAGATTTGAGTTTTTCTAGGAAACAGATTCTTTGACTCATCTACCTGTTGACATAATCTCCTAAGCTGCACACACATAACAAGACAGATATTATACAAGTGATTTATTTTAAAGCCCTAATTTAGGCATCTTAAACTATGGTAGTATGGTGGGAATGGAAAAGTTGAGGAGAGATAATATATTTGCCTTACTAGTATTTGAAGTGCCCAAGACAAGATTCTTGTCTTTGTTGCCAATCTGTAATCTTAAACACTATTTCCTTATGTCATTACATGCATCTATTGCTACCAACAAAATGCCCTTCTTATTTGTTTTCAAAACCAGTAAATATTAACTCATATTACAATTGTAGGAGGCCCTTTATTAATATAAAATTTCTAATAACAAGCTATTCCACTTGGTTTCCAATTTTAGTAACAACTTCTACATCTCTGCTTCGAAGAGAACACAAAGTAGGGGAAATGCCCTTAAAGAGAGGATATTGTCTTTATTAACCATGTAAAACATAGGTAAGGATGGAATTCACTGAATAAAGAAGTGAAATACATTGCCTATTTTAAGCTACGTATTATCTTAAAACACTATTATAATAAAGTAGACATTGGGAGCTATGATAGAGATGGGGAAAAAAGGGCTGAGATTGACTTATTGGAAATTCTAAGAATAAAATCAACTTAAATTCGAATATTTATTATATTTACTTTATACCAGTTACCAATCTTGATAATATCTTGATCAAATATTTTATTAGTGTATTATAACCAAAATGTTTGATTTGACATTTCAGGAAATCTAGCAAATCCTAAACCATAGTTCTACTTAGAAACAATTTTCTGAAGTCAAGTAATGTTTATTTTAAGCTGCTACAATTTCCACCATTCCCTGTGGTACTCTTTATATCAGAATGAAGTGGCATTTAATAGTCATCACTTATAATATTAGAACAAAGTAATGCATTGCCTATCTGTCAAAAGTGAATAACTTGAGTTATCAACTATTTACTCAGCACTACTAGCATAGTCTTCTATGGTTGCCTCTGATTCTGTTCGGATTTTTTGTCTTGACCCTACTATCTAACACAAGGTGCTTGCTTAGTGTCCCCACACCTGACTTTCATTCTTTTTTCCCTTGGAGGACTTACTGACAACAGGGCTTTAATCAGGAAGCACAATAACTAGTCCACGTAATCAGAAGCTGAGAATGTCTGGCGTATTGCACCAAAGTAAGACTCTGAGGTGGGGGAGGGGGGGAGAATACCGGTCCAAAAAGGATGACAGAGGACCTAGTGGGGGTTGTATTGTTATATGGAAAACTGGGAAATGTTATGCATGTATAAACTATTGTATTTACTGTTGAATGTAAAACATTAATTCCAATAAAGAAATAAAAAAAAGAAGCATTGGATATCATCTAATAAGTGGGTTCTTTGACACTGAACACATGATCAACATAGTGGTGGTATCATGGGGACATGGATGATCTGAAAATTGGTAGAAATCTTCAGAACATTTTACACCACTTAATTTACACTAGTAGTATTTGATGAAAAACTACAGTCCACTACAGAAAAAAATCACTAACATTTCACATGTTTTATGAATGATAGTTTGAGCAAAAAATAAGTCAACAATTGTTCTTCCACATTGGAGGCTGTGTTAAAACTGTAATTTTGATCAAAGATTGGGGCCTGGCAGTGGCACACCTGGTTAAGTGCATGTATTACCATGAACAAGGACCCAGGCTCAAGCCCCTGGTTCCCTTATGCAAGAAGAAAGCTTCACAAGTGGTGAAGCAGGGTTGCAGGTGTCTCTCTCTCCCTCTCTATCTCCCCCTCTCAATTTTTCTCTGTCTCTAACCAATAATAAATAAATAAAATAAAATAATTTTAATCAAAGGGAAATCATAACCATAATAGAAAAATTATTATCCAAAGATAAATACAAGAACATAATAAAACATATATTAGCTAGAAACAGGCTGGGAGTAGTGATCAACCTGCCAACGCCCATGTTCAGTGGAGAAGCCATTACAGAAGCTTGAACTCCTGTATCCTGCTCCTTCCAAACAACCTTGATCCATATTCCCAGTGGGGAAGAAGTGATAGGAGAAGATAAGAGGGCTTTCAACTCCAGCTCCATAAACATCCAGAGAGAAAGAAGGAAAAGGAGAGGGATATATAGAGGTAGTTATGTTGTCATGAGTGGCTTGGAGGGGAAGAGAGGATTGAATCAGGGAAAAAAGGGTCAATTATGTAGAAGTGTGGGCAGATAGTCATAGATATGATGGTTGGCCCATGTCTACACCCTTAGGGGAACTGTGGTGGATTGCAGTGGGGAGACTGAAGATTCAGAACTATGGATTTAAGCCCCTGCTGACAGGTAATTCTGTAATATAAAAAAATAAAAATAAATGAAATGAGGTTAAAGTACAAAAATTAAATTAAATAAACATACATTTTTGTTTTTGTTTTTTACCAGAGCATTTCTCAGTTCTGGTTTATGGCAGTATCAGGGATTGAACCTGGGACTTGAGAGTCTCAGGCATGAAAGTCTCTTTGCATAAGCATTATGCTAAACCCCCACCCCCAAATATAAGTAAATTAATGTCAGGGGGAAAAAAAGGAATAGGAAAGCTTCCAATGGAGGGGATGGGATGCAGAATTCTGGGGGTGGGGACTGTGTGGGATTGTATCCCCTCATATACAACGGTCTTGTTGTTCATAATTAAATAAATAATAAATAAAAGAAAAAGAAATAAAAATAAAACACATCTTTTAAAGAAGAGTTTGGGCAAGTCTTAAGTTGATCAAAGAATTGTGTTATATGAAATCTGACTTTTTTCAGTCTCTTATGTGTAAGTTCTATCATATCAAAAATATGGATAAATGTGGATAGTAAGGTAACAAAGTATACTGCAACAGAAAAGGAAAACTACACTTCTTAGAATCTAATTTCCTATATATTCACATATGCTGGCGTGTTAGTAAGAGGGACCCAGGAGGCTTAAAATTGAAGGCGAAAATTTCCACAAGAAGTAAGAGATAGATGTTTAGGACAGCCCACAGGTATGTGATTCAAAGCAAATACACAGACCGACTTGTATTCTTTATTGATTCAGCAAGAAAACAAAACAAAAAATCCCCTCCTCTGGGTCAAGAATAAAATGATTACTCCTCATCAACTTTCCTAGTCTAAACCCTGCAGGTATTTAAGTTTGTGACCTTGGAATGCACAATACTTTATGATGTCTGAGAAACAAAAATAGTTCTAAACTAGTCCTTTGCCCTCAAGCAGCTTTGAGAATAGTAGTTATACATTACAAGAAAATAAAAATACTAAGTAACATGACCCAAGAGTGAAATGAAAGTTTACTGAGGTAAGCTGTCCAAAATTTCAAAGAGGTGGTACCAATCTCTTTTGCTTCAGAGCCCACACAAGCAAGCACATTCTCCCTTCCTTGAAACATCCTTGTGTGGCTGAGGAGGCAGCATAATGGTTATGCAACAGGCTTTCATGCCTGAGGTTGTAAGGTCACAGGTTCAACCCCCAGCACCATAATAATAAGCTACAGCTGAACAGTGCTCTAGTATCTCTCTCTCTTTCTCTCTCCCTCTCCCTCTCTCCCCCTCTCTCTCTCTCCCTCCCTCTCCCTCTCCCCCTCTCCTTTCTCTCCCTCTGTGACATTCTCTCTCTCTGCATTTCTCTAATTAAAATACATAAAGTATTAAAAAATAAACATCCCTTTGAATAAATAAGTTGCTTCTAAAAATAAGCATGGTTAAGTATGATTGATGGCAGTAATTTCAAAAAGAAAGAGATTGGCATATGACTAAGGAATATCAGCTAGTAATGTGAAATAGTGGTGGAGATTTTTTTTTTTCTTTGTTGCCTATATGGTTAGAAGGCAAAATGGAGAGGCTGAGTGGTGGTGCACCTGGTTAAGTGTACATGTTACTATGCCCAAGGACCAGGGTTTGAGCCCTCAGTCCTTGCCTACAGGGGGAAAGCTTTGCAAGTGGTAACGCAGGTCTGCAGGTGTGTGTCTACCTTTCTCCCTCTCCCTTTTGTCTCTCCTCCTTTCCTCTCAATGTCTCTGTCTCTACCCAAAAAAAAATTAAATTTTCAAAAGTCAGAATATCATTCTAATATCTACTAAAAGACAGTCATTCAGTCATTCAAGTGAGTGGGAGATGGGACAGGAAAGTATCCCTATCTTTGCTATATATTTTTCAATTTCTATAGTTTCAATTTCAACTGTATATAGTATCTATAAAAGTATTTTACAGATTTATAGAAGACAACTTGGATGCAGTTAAACTTGCCTGATGGAGCAACACACTGAATAATTTAGCAACTATTACTATTTTTCAAAAACCTTTAAAAAGAAATTCATGTTCAATGAACTAAGAGTTAAAGACAAAGTGGGACTGAAAACGTTATGATAATTTTTACACATAATATAAACAATGTGAAGAGAACAGACCCCTTGTTTGAAGCTATACTGATCAATGCATTGACCTCTGTCTGGAACTACATTAACCTCCTTTTACAGTGAAGAAATGTGAGAGCTCTGCTATTTTTCTTCTTTAGAAACATTCACTAAGACACAAAGCATTTGTGGCAGGTTGCTTTATTTTTGTTCATTTCAGAGAAGATAGAGTCATGTCTACATGTGTATGTAGTATATGAGATCTCATTCTGCACACCTTCTAAATTTCATTCAGTGAGCTGCATGTATACATCATCTTAAAATACGCAATTTAAGAAATCAAAGAGGATTTGCTTGTTTATAAATTTCTAATATGTGATGCTAAAACCATTATCCATCTTTTCTAGTGACCTCTAGATCTATTCCTACACTGAGCCCAACAGGTCTTTGCTTTGCTAGCCAATTCCCACACATCCCAAGTGTAAATATTTTTAATCTCATATATAGCCAGAGAGAGAAAATATTTAGTAATTAATGTGGCCTGAGCCCTACACTAGTGGTTCTTTAATGAAGGGTGAGTGTTGTGAGCATATATTTGGGGGAGATATGAGCCTGCACACACCTGAAAAAAACATTTCAAGGAAAAAAAATTAAAATTTTAAAAATAAAATTTGTAATTGCCGAAAGTAGTAAGATGGAAATGAGAAAATCACTGCCTTGAAGTCAGATCTTTCAGTTCATAGTTATCTATGGTTGGGAAGATTTCCACCTTAGATGAAGCTTTAAACAATATGTTTCTTGTAAGATCTTGAATATACTCATTTTGCCTGAAACATGAGGCAATATTTAAATTGTGAGACTGCATTATAAACGTGTAAGAAGTGATACCATGTGTGCTCATCACACATCTAAGGGGCTCAATTTGAAAGGCAAGTAAGACTTTTTTGTTTTATTATTTTATTATAAATATTATCGGAAAATGATTATTTACAAGGAAGTTGTCACATGCATACAATTCCTTCTCTCCTTTGATAGGTGTCGCACATTACCTCATCACCAATTTAAGCTCCTAACAAGTAAAATTCTCCTTCTCAAATGTTTCTGTCACTGCCTGGAGCACAGTTGCTATAATAAACACTGACAGCAGAGGGGGCTTCTATCCACTTCTGACGAACTGGCATCTAAAGTTGATGGCAAAGAAAATATTATTTATTTCTACTAACTTGCTGCAGGGTATTGGCACTCCAGTTGTCTGTGGGTAAACTTAATATCTTGATTAGCTCTCCTGAGAATGCCCAGGGAAGCTATTAAATGAAGTGGTAGGTAGAAGAATGGCTAATATCTATGGTGGCTTCAAAATAGTCTGCAGAGGTCTGGTTGCTGAGAATAGTATGGTGTTTGTTACCTTGACAACCAAAGGCAGCATAAGGCTGAGTTATGAGTGACTTTAGGTTTCTTTGCAATTCCTTATAGGGATGAATTATTTTTATGTCTAATCAATGACAGAAAAAGACATATTATTTAATAAGATTAATGAGGTTCACATTTTTGTATGCTAGGTTCAATGGTATGGCTTCTTTGGAAATGTATCCAAGAATTCTGGACTGTTCAATTGGGGAAGGTAAATATTCTTTAAAGCTAGGTGAAATTCCATGTTGGGAACATGACTATATTTTCAGCTATTTCTGACATAAGGTCTCAGAATTTTAATAGGTCTAAAACCATAGGAAGGTATTTTTTTCCCCTGTTTCTAACACCCCAATTACTAGTGTACTATGTAACACTTAGATGGCTTCTAGACATACATACATCTACCTTAAATAAATCCTGGCTCTAGGCTTTTACTATAAAAATCTTCATAGCAAACAATGAAAAAAAAAAAACTTTCACAGTTTCTTTGTTCAGTTTATGGAAATTTGGGGCTATAATTTTGCTCTCCCTGGTAATATCTATTCCCATCATCTGGGTTTAGATTTCTATTCCAGCTTCCCATTTACTCTTTTAAATATGACTGTAATATACATGGATCTAAGTCTGCAAAGACAGAATGGGCTTTCATCACTGATTTGTAATTGAAACTAATTCCCGCATGTTGCTTAGTCCATTGTTATCAATGTACATCAAACTATGCCGAAATTTGGCAGTTTAAACACTGGCCTGGTTTCCTTCGCACCATATCTGAGGCTCTGTAACCATGAAGTGCTTAGGTTGGGTGGTTGTAGCTCAGAGACTCCCGTGAAGTTGTACTCAAGCTGTCCCCAGGAGTTTGCAGCTTAATCAAGGATTGCCGAGAAAACTCAATGCATTAAGAGTATTTGTACTTATTGTCCCAGAAGTTCCAGGTTCAATTCCAAGCACCACTATATGCTACAGCTAGGCAGCACTCTTGTTTCTCTCTCTCATTCATAAAAACAAATATTTTTTTTCAAAGACTTGACCGGTTTCTATGTTCACTTATGAGACTTTGACACAAGCCTCTCCATAGGGCCTTTCTCTCAACTTATAGCTGGCTTCCCTGAGACTAAGTAATAAAAGAGATTTCAGGAAAGTCTCCTTTATAACTTAATCTCAAAAGTAACATTATAATTTAGACTGTACTCTTTTTGGCCACACAAATCAACCCAAATACAGTATGGGAAGGAACTACATAAAAACGTGAATTAAAAAATGTAAATGTAGATGGGTAAGGAGGCCACATACATATTTTTCCCTTTTCATGTTGCCAGTGTCTAGAAATTCAATTACAGTTAATAGGTTTTCCCCAACACTTATTTCTGAAGCTCTGAATGAACCCTTACACAGTGAACAACTATAGTGCTTTTCCCCTAGAAGTAGACATATGAAAACAGGTATATCTGGTGTTTGGCATTACTAACTGATGAGAAACTATCATAAGCATTGCTAGAAGATATATTCCTAATGTTCAACAAGAAAAATGCACTGTATTCCCAGGGATTTACTTAGCTAACTTTCACTGTGTTAGGATAATCCTTAGCCACTCCCATTTCAGATAATGTATGGAGACACTCCAAGAGTGCCCTATTGATATCTAAACAGACATGTGTGGCTCATTAACATTGAATACAACAATCTGAATTAAAATGTAGTTTAAGTATGAAATATAAATTTTATTCAAAAGATTCTTCCTGAAAATATTAGTGAAAAATAAATATTTTATTGATATTTCTATGTTGGCTCTGTATTGAAATAATATTTTAAATACCACTAGCCAAGTGTTGATACTTGGAATGAAAGGTAGCAATAGAGAGGAATTCCCTTCCCATTTAATAAAAATGGCCAGAAACAGAAGAATGAATATGGGTTGATCTCACTCTCAGGCAGAAGTTGAAAAATAAGATCAGAAGAGAAAACACAAGTAGAACCTCAACTAGAATTGGTGTATTGCACCAAAGTAAAAGACTCTGGGGTTGGTGGGTGGGGAGAATACAGGTCCAAGAAGGATGACAGAGGACCTAGTGGGGGTTGTTTTGTTATATGGAAAACTGAGAAATGTTATGCATGTACAAACTATTGTACTTACTGTTGAATGTAAAACATTAATTCCCCAATAAAGAAATTTTAAAAATTTTTAAAAATGGCTAAGCTGTTTACCCTAAAAAGAGTATACAATAAAAAAATAAAAGTTGAAAGGAGTGTGGTCAGGGAGGTGGTACAGTAGATAAAGCATTAGACTTTCAAGCATGAGGTCCCAAATTCAATCCCTGGCAGCATATGTATCAAAGTGATGTCTGGTTTTCTCTCTCTCTCACACCTTTCACTAGTAAATAAATAAAAATATTTTTAATATAAAGTAGAAAGGATTTGACTCATAAGGAAAAATGAATCAGCAGCAGGCATTGTGGAATAATGCTGTGTTTAAATTGTTCATGTGTACTCAACACATATTTGTTCCTAAAAACAATGAAAAACCACCTGAATGATGTTCTTATCACATGGACAGTGGAAGGGCCCAGGCATCAAAGTCTTTGAGAACAATCCTCAATTAAGACGAGTGGAAACAAATGGATACAGGCCTCCATACTTTTTGGTCATTGTGTGGTTTACATTGAGGTGGCTTCTGTACTTCACCTCAGAAATCTCACCAATGGAGTTCCCCTTGCCTTTAGCCATAAACACATATTAACAGGGGAGTAACTTTATGGAATTCCAGTTAATACATGCTCATGGCTAAACATGAAATTATCATTCTCTGTGTGTTTCCATTGGTTCTACTTTCATATCTCATCATGCTATTCTGGTAATTCCACTCTTCCCATCAAAACATACTCTGGATAGCTTTGTTCATGAAGTGTTGCTATTGCACAACTGGGCCAGGTTTCAGAAATATGGGTTATATGCAATAGGATAAAAGTTTTCATTTTGACATTTGTTGAAGATAAAGTTTTCTTTCTCTCCAGCTACCATTGAATGACACTTTAGTTTCCAGTATTCTCATATTGTGACAAGTTGATAAGCACTCTATTTTCACCTTCCTAGTTTCTCCATGATAAATAGGTTTCAATTTGTAACCCATGTGTGAGGTTTCACCTAGAAGCCGGGAAGATGACATGGTGTCTTGTTTTAGCTCAGCGGGAACACTGGGAAAGATGAAGGGTCAGAGTTACCTTCCACAAATGTATCTGAATGATGGCACCGACAAAATCAAATGTGCTTTCTGGGGAACACTAGCCACATAACATACAAGCTATGCTATTCTAAGTCTAGGTTGCATTAAAACAAGCACAGTTGTATTGGCAAGAAAGAATAATAACATAAAAGAATTTACCACTTCTCATAGGTAAAGTGTTCTCTGGTCTGACACACTTTAACCAAAAATATTGCCCTTAATTCTTTCAACTGTATCACAAGAGAAGCAACCAAACATTTTATGGATATACTAGTGAATTCTTTGGTACCACAATCATGGCTATCCATACTTTGGCAATAGGATACTTGTGTAGCTCTGTTTTCTAGTTTAATGGTATAGTGAAATGAATAAATGCATGTACAAAAATTATCTGAGGAAGCTGGGTGGTAGCACACCAGGTTAAGCACACACAGTATGAAGTGCAAGGACCCATCAAGGACCCCAGTTTGAGCCCCTGGCTCCCTAACTGCAGGGGAGGTTACTTCACAAATGGTGAAGCAGGTCTGCAAATGTCTTTCTCTCCCTCTTTCTATATTCCTTTCTTCTCTCAATTTCTCCTTGTCCTATCCAACAGAGAATGGGGAAAAAATGGCCTCCAGGAGCAGTGGATTCGTAGTTTATGATATATGAGAAAAAAAAAGTCCTAAACTAGTCCTTTGCCCTCAAACAGCTTTGAGCATAATGTTATACATTACAAGAAAATAAAAATACTAAGTAACATGACCCAAGAGTGAAATGAAAGTTTACTGAGGTAAGCTGTCCAAAATTTCAAAGAGGTGGTACCAATCTCTCTTGCTTCAGAACCCAAACAAGCAAGCACATTCTCCATTCCTTGAAACATCCTTGTGGGGCTGGAGAGACAGCAGCATAATGGTTATGCAACAGGCTTTCATGCCTGAGGCTATAAGGTCACAGGTTCAACCCCCAGCACCATAATAATAAGCTACAGCTGAACAGTGCTCTGGTATCTCTCCTCCTCTTTCTCTCTCTCTCTCTGAATTTCTCTTATTAAAATACACAATATATTAAAGAAAGAGAAACAGTGCAGGCACTGAGCCCCAGTGATAACCCTGGATGCTATATATACATAATGTGTTTAACAGTCAATAACATTATTTTCAAATAGGCTCTTGGCCAACTTATCATTTAATTCTCTCTTTTAAACATTTTACTTATATTAATGAAAGAGAAAGATCAAACCACTGCTCAACTCTGGCTTATGGTGATGACGGAGATTGAACATGAAACCCCAGAGCCTCAAGTATGAAAATAATTTGCTCCAGGACCTTGCCCTCCTTGTAAAGCAGGAACAGTAGAGACTGCCCCACTCTCTTAAGGGAGGTTGAGTCAGCTTACCCTGCCACTCAAGGAAAACTGGTCCTGAAATGAATGCAGCCTAAAATGTTCCTAGCTATGACCATGAATTACACAGGCTCCTGTGGTGAACATGAACATATATATCCTAGGTCTGATTAATGGGGTAAATAGTTCATTGTATTTATATAACTTTCCTCATGTCGTGTAGTTACTTTCAGCCCTAATCCAACTTTTTTTCTCTCTCTCTCTCTTGTGTATAGACTATTTATTTTTGCCTACAGGGTTATCACAGCGACTTAGTGCTGGCACTAGAGGTCTTTTTTTTTTTTTTTTTTTTTTACTTTTCAGTTTATTGGATAGGACAGAGAGAAATCAGGAGAGAGACAGAGAGGGAGAGAGAAAGACACCTGCAGACCTGCTTCATTACTTCTAAAGTATCCACCCTGCATGTGGGGCCTAATCCAACTTTATAGCCCTATACAAAACTCTCACCATCTTCCCAGACAATATTTTTAGTCCACTTTTATGTTAGCTTTCAGGCTTAAGCAAAAATCAGTAAAGTTATTTGCCCCTTGGAAATATCCAAATAGACTTCCTAGCTTCTTTTCACCCTAAGATCCCTATTTGTATCTGCTTTATTCCTACATTTTGGTTCCTGTTTTATTAAACTTTTTGTCCTGCTTTATGTATTATTACCTTTCAGTCACTATGATGCCATCCTGACCTCCATGGGCAGGCGACCTCACCAATGTGTCCTGGAACCTCATTTCTCCAGAGCCCTACTCCACTTAGGAAAGATAGAAACAGGCTGGGGTTATAGATACATGTGCCACTTTCATGTCCAGTGGGGAAGCAATTACAGAAGCAGACCTTCCACTTTGTGCATCACATAAAGAATTTTGGTCTATACTTCCAGAGGAATAAAGAATAGAGAAGTTTCCAACTTTGACATCTTCTTCCCAGATAATACTTTCAGCTCACCTGCATGTTAGCTGTCAGGTTCAGGTAAAATCACGGAGCTCTTGGAATATATCTAAAATAGACTTCCTAGCTTCTTCCAACAAGAAGACCCCAAGTCTCATCTGATTATATATATATATCCCCTCCAGGATTATCACTGGGGCTCAATGCCTGCACTACAAATCCACTGTTCCTGAAGGCCATTTGTCTTATTTTGTTCTTTGTTATTGTTGTTGTTGCTGGATCGGACAGAGAGATATTGAGAAAGGAGGGGAAGACAGAGAGGGGGAGAGAAAGACAGACACCTGGAGACCTGCTTCACCATGTGTGAAGCGACCTCCCTGCAGGTGGGGAGCCAGGGTCTTGAACCAGGATCCTTATGCCGGTCCTTAAACTTCGCGCCATGTGCGCTTAACCAACTGCCTTATTGCTGGGCCCCATCATCAGCTATATTCTTACCTTTAAGTTCCTGATTATTTAACAATTTGTTTTTCTTTTTTATCTTAATGCTTTTCAGCCACCAAGCTGCAGATGCTATTATGATGTCAACATGACATCCCTGGGCAGATGACTTCACCATAGTGTCCTGGAGTCCCACTTCTCTACAGCCCTACCCAACAGGGATAGAGACAGGCTGGGGGCTGTGGATCAACCTGTCAATGCCCATGTCCAGTGGAGAAGCAACTACAAAATCCAGACCTTCCACCTTCTGTACCCCATAAGGATCCTTGGCCCACTCCCAGAAGGATAAAGAATAGGGAAACTTTCAATGGAGGGGATGAGATATGGGCTTCTGGTGTCAGGAATTGTATGGGATTTCACCCCTGTTATCCCAAAATCTTGTCCATCATTATTAAATTTCTACTAAAATAAAATAAGAATAAGGAAGTTTCCAGTGGATGGGGATAGGACATGGAACTCTGGTGGTGGAAACTATAAGTATACCCTTGTTATCTTACAATCTTGTTAACACTATTAAATCACTAATACATTTTTTTTAAAAAAGAAAGTATTTTACATAACCACTATGCTGTCTCCTTAGCCTTCCACCTCAATTCCTAAACATTCTCTTTATCTTCTTTCCATTCAACATTATCCAGATAAGACCAATGCACTTAATTGCTCAATGAATAATTAATCCTTCCCTCCAGTCTGGAATTTTATTTTGAAAGCTCTCTGGTTAACAAACTTCTTAGTTTGATCCCAATATTGCTTCTTTGATATTGCCAATAGCGGGTAATCTTTGTGGAAATGGCATAGACAGTGAAAGCTGAAAACTGATTCATAACTAATATTCATGGTCTTTTAAAATTGTATTGCTTCACTTCTTTGGAAGCACTACTGAAAAATGAAAGCAGAGATGCACTGGGAAAAATAGCACTGTCAGAAGGATAAGCTCTGGAGAGAAAATAATAAATGGTTGGTTTAAAAATGATATAAATGGACTTGTGTAGCAAGACCTTTACATGGCAAGTCATATGGGAATTACTGTACCATAAAATGATGTCATATTACCAAGCAAGGTGAAATTCATGACAGTTACTAGGGAAAGAATCAAGGTACTGGCCGGAGTTCCCAGTGGCAATATCTCACTTACTTCTGTAAAGATGATAGTGCTGTACTGGAAATCTTAGCTCCTTTAGGCCAGACTGTGTGTATTTTGTGTGTCATAGTTCCCACTATTGGGGCAGACATGGAGAGCAAATACACAAACATTTCTGAATAAATGAATAAACAAACTTGCATATATTCTTTATTAACTGCCATTCTCTTCTGAGGTTACTAGTATTGCAAAGTGTCCTACAAAGAAAATAAAGGCATATTTTAGAAAGAAAGTTGAGCATTCCCCTAAATCTCCACTAACGAAGCAAAGGAAAAAGCAGTTACGTACATTTTGTATTTCTTACTCAGACGTGGTCTGACCACAGGGCAGAATAAATTTTAAATGTAGGGAGAAATAATCCACCAGTTTAATCTACACAGTGTATAACACCAAATCGTCTTCATTTACAGTATGGTGCGAGAGAGAGTCCGGGGGTCATTAGAGGGCCTGAAAATACCCAGCAATGTGTTCAGATGAGATTAGCCCTTCATCAAAAAGATGCATTCATTCTCAGTATGGCCTTATGTCAGGGTTGCTAGCCTTCATGTGTGGAACTTTTCCAGTTCATCAAGGCAAGCATGCCCAGACGGATTTTCAAGATTTGAAATAAAAGAGCAAGCTGTGGAAAGCCTGAAGTCTTTGTTACAATTTCTATTCCTCTCCTCTATTTCCTGTTTTCCTTTGACCCACTTGTTTTATTCTTGCTTAGTAAACAGAGCTGCCCTTATGGCAAGCTGAGATAACTTTCCTCTTTCTACACCTGTCCTCAATCCAAACTTGACTTTGCTTTTATTACCACGGAGTTTTAAATATTGAGACACTGGATGTCATTCTTCTCTGCTTCCTCAGACTCATATCAGAGCTATTTTTACCCAAAGACATGAATGAATCTGAAAATCTGTCCTGTGTTCCACTCCTCTGATTTTTTTTTTTTTGAGGATTTACTTCTGCTTAGTTTTGAATTTATTTTCCTATCAACTTGAGTCTTTTTTTTTGAGGTCTAAAAAATCTGAATTTTAATTGAAAATATCCACATATTCTTGCAGTATTATATGAAAAAACTGTCTGTTTTATAAGTGAGTTTAAAGAAAAGAGAAAGGAAATATATCCCTAGCAACAGTTTTCAGGGGTTACTTTCCAGGCTCTCAAATGAATCACCATTTCAATCATTATATCAGCCAGTATCTCAAATGGTACTTCCCTTCAAACTAGGGAATGATGGAACTTCTGAGCACTGATTTACTGATTTTTAGCTGATGAGTGCTCCTGAGGATCTCGTGGAAATGCCAGTTCCCATTCAGGAACTGCCAGTCCCATGCCAGTCCCACATCTGGACAGGATAGGAGATTCTGCATTTACAAGAGAAGCTCAGATGGTCCTGAAACTACTGGCCCACTTACTATGTGTTTTTTTTTTCAGTAAGTAAAAGTCTAACAAAACTGTTGATTAAATGTTCTGTCCCAGAAGTACAATTTCACTGGGCACATGGTTCCTCCCAACTGCAAGGGAGATGAGAAATACTATCCAATCCCATACCAGAAAAGCAAAATGAAAACATTTAGTGAAAAACCTGAAGTAGTCACATGGTCATCTATATAGCATGGAAACAAAGTAGATATTCCCCCATGGTTTTTAAATCAAACTGTACAATACATTAAACAAACTGGGCAGGGAATCACAATACTAGACTATGTATCAGAATCAGTTGAAAAACAGGTACCTGATAAATTCAGGATATATGTGGGCTAGGTCTTTATGATTTTCTTCTTAAAAAACTGTTTAGGCAATTCTTTAGTTAGGTTTTAAAAGAAAAATAAAAAATACTGAAAAGAAATTTTAAGAATTTTTATATTTATTTATTTTCCCCTTTGTTGCCCTTGTTTTTTATTGTTGTTGTAGTTATTATTGTTGTTGTTATTGATGCCATCATTGTTAGGACAGAGAGAAATGGAGAGAGAAGGGGAAGACAGCGAGGACTAGAGAAAGACACCTGCAGACCTGCTTCACCGCTTGTGAAGTGACTTCCCTGCAGGCGGGGAGCAGGGGGCTGGAACCAGGATCCTTACATGTGAGTCCTTGCATTTTGCGCCATGTGCGCTTAACCCGCTGCTCTACCACCGACTCCCTTTACAGTTTTTTAAGGTATGAAAGCATATTTTAAAGAACACTTTTTATTTGTCAATATTTTATTTCTTGGTAATGAAACAGGACAAGTTGCCATATTTTAATTATAATTGAATATAAATCTAAGTCAGTGCCAACAAACATTTTTAAATGTTTCCAATTAGGAAGTATCACTTTTTTATTTTTTTAAATTTTTGTGGGTACCTAAAGGAAAGCCTTCCGTGTAGCAATCACCTGATTACCTCAAATGTTAAACTGCATTACACACAGTGCAAATTAATTCAAGATTGAGAGACAGTTGAAAGAAAGGATGTCAGGAGGTTGAAAGAATGAAAAGACATGAAGAGAGTAAAGGACAAAAGGAAGAAGGATAGAATAAAAGGAAGGAGAGATGAAAGGAAAAGAAGAAACTGACATACGGTCAAGAACCACACCAGTAGAGGGAAGTCATTTATATAAACAGTGGAATTAACACCAAATTCACCTCTATTCATTGCAATTTCATTTACCATTGTAGTAAATCAAAAACTCAAAAGTAAATAAAATCTCAAAAGTCTAAGTAAATAGGCACTTTTCCATATTTATCTTTGATTATTATTTCCCAGAGCAGATTTTTTTTCTGTTTGTTTGCTTGTTTTTGATAGAGACAGAGGGAGCAGGGCTGAGGGAAGGAGGGAGGGAAGAAGAGAGGGAGGGAGGGAGACAGAGAGAGAGAGAGAGAGAGAGAGAGAGGAGGTTTTCATCAATGCAGTGGGGACCAGGTTTGAACCTAGGTTGCACAAATGGCAAAGCAGTGTATTATTCAAGTGAGCTATTTCACAGACCCTCCCATTATATATTAAAGTGAAATAATAATAGTTTTAACATGGAGATTTAGATATTGAACCACTTATGCCCTACATAAGCATCTGAATATCATATCATCCCATCAGCTTCATATTTTCCATTTTAAGTTATTCAAATATACACATTAAGGTTTTATATTTACCAAAATTAAATTAGAAAAAATCTAAATTTTAGAGCATTGTCTCCATGAGATGATTACCCTCTAATATCCCTTCTGAAAAATGCAAAATTATTAACATATTACCATCTTAAAATTTAACATCAGCAATACTACACTGAATAATGTTAACATCTAATCTCTCTGTATGTCAACCTAGAAGTTCTTTATATTACATTGAATATCATTTATATATAAAATGTAGTCAAACATGTGATGCTCTGAAATTATAGAGCTTCTACTCCAAAGACTCCACCATTTATAGTAAATTTAGCCTCTTGCCTTTCTGTAGAAATAGAATGCTTAGCAGAAAGTTTCAAACATTAAAATTCTGTATATTAATTCAAACAATGTTACAAATCCTCAATTATCATATTGGTGGAAGACAAATGTTGAAAAATTCAAAAGCAACCATCTTACATGTTCTGCCTCCACTGATGCTTTTGTTTTCTGCTTATCCCTTAACAGACCATTTACCCCAATCCTAATCAACATATTTTTATTTTCACTAAGAAAATAATAATATAATAATTGTAAATGTTTATTACTTTTTTATTTTGAAAGGACAGAGAGAGTAGAGAGGGAGATAGACAGTGAGAGAGAGACATCTGCAGTATTGTTTCACTGCTTGTGAAACACACACACACACACACGGAAACCAGGAGGCTTAAACCCAGGTCCTTGTTTATGGTAATATGTGTGCTCAACCAGGTGTGCTAACTCCCAACCCTATGAAACAATTATTAATGTGTTCGTTTGTTTAGTCACTTACAGAGATGAGGACTAAGCAGTTTGTCAGTCTAATGGGAAAAAAAAAAGTATGTCCTCTTTAAAATTAGGCATGTTAGAAAAATTGAACGAAGTTTTCTTTATCTGGGTTGTAGTTATTAATGTGAAATTAATTTGAAAAGGAGTATTAGGCCTAGACTTTGTATGACTTCAACTATACAGGATATGGATTTCTGTAGACTTTGGAGAACCATTGAGTGTTTATGAGAAGAAAGATATCATCAAAATTATATTCCAGAAAAATTACTGACCTCAAGATCATTGGAAGGAAAAGAGAATTGATGTAGCAAGAAAGTAGAAATGGATATTAGGAATATTTAATTCATTTCATTTAGCAAATAGTTATTAAAGGTCTACTGACTTAATCAGGCAAAAATTAGTGGTCACTAAAATGGAAGGGTGATACAATATACAATATCAAGGAACAATTTGAAAAGCTATTTGTTGAGGACTACTAATCAAATTTATGGCAGCATATGGATTAAGAATATGCTTAAGGTGGAGGAGATAGAAAAGTGACTATGCAGAAGACTTTCATGCCTGAAGTTCTGAGGTCCCAGGTTCAATCTCTAGCACCACCATAAACCAGAGCCAAGTAGTGCTCTAGTATCTTTCTGTCTGTATCATTCTTACTGTATCTCTCTCATTAAAATAAATACATTACATATTAAAACAAGAAAATAAAGAGAATATGTTTAGATACTGGAAACATAAATCTCAACAATTAGTAGCTTACTTGGACAGTACACTGCTTTGCCCAGGTTTAAGTCCAGGCCCCACAACACTGGAGGAAGCTTTGGTACTGTGGTCTCTCTCGCTCTCTCTCCTTCTCTTTCTGAAACTAATGGCTGCTACCTTTTCATGTGACATAATAATACCTGACATACCATTAACTCAATTCTTTGATCCAGAACACAGGAAAAAGAGCAATGCCAGAAAGCCCTGCAAGTTTTATGTTAGATGAGTTTCTTGCTCAGAAGTTCTTACTTCTACTCATATTTCCTCTAAGTTTGTACTTGCTGTGACTAGATCACATATCTAACCCAGCTGAAATAATGGCTGTCTAAGTGGAGGATAAGAACAGAATATACATGATAAATTGCCCTGTGTTAGTGACACAGCTCTCCACAAATCCCATATCAATATTATATCACTAACATGCAACAAAAGCAAAAATTAATACTTGTATATACATCAAACCGTGTTGTATGCTTTACATTGGGTTGTTCTAGCTCTCCCCCTGCCAAGAAAATTTGGATCAGTCCTGCTAGTTTCATGGGCCCGCTTGGCCCCACCCCAAGGAACCCCAAGAGGGTTCCAGAGTTCCAGAGTTAGAGAGTTGCAGAGTTGCAGAGTTAGAGAGTGCTTGGTGCCGCCGCGGGGGAAAGAGGCAGCAGAGTTCTGTTTGGTGATTAGTTTGTCTTAGTTTATAAATCGTTGTTCCTGAATAAAGAAATACAGCTTCCCTGCCCAGCCGTATGTCTCTGGTCGTCTCTGTTACCCGCCCGTGAAACTAGCCCGGCCAGCTAGAGCCACCAAATTTTAACAACAAATGGCGCCCACGTGGACCTGACCTGCGCATCTCTCAGATAAGTAAAGACAACTTGGCTCTATGCACTATGGCCTTCTCTTCTGCTTGTGAAGAGATCTCCAAAGGCCTCTGCTCTTTCTTCACGAGACTGTTTTGCTGTTTCTGGAACATTTATCTCTTGACCACTCTGTGGTTTCCACTAGCTCGGGCGAACTCAGAACAGCCAGCGGGAGGAGCCAGCGGGCGGGAGGTGAGGCGCGGAGCTGCTGTTTCCACCAGCCAGCCGGCTGCGCCCAGACAACCCCGCACACCACGCCCGCAGCCCCGCAGCCCCGCAACCCACAGGAGGCCGACACCAGCACGCAGGAGCCCGACGCCAGCATGCATGAGCCCGATGCCAACACGCTAGAGCCTGACGCCAGCACGCAGGAGCCCGACGCCAGCACGCAGGAGCCCGATGCCAACACGCTAGAGCCCGATGCCAACACGCTAGAGCCCGATGCCAACACGCAGGAGCCCGATGCCACCACGCAGGAGCCCAATGCCAGCACGCAGGCCAGCCCACAAGAGCCGGCTCTCCACCACGTGGCGCAGGGCACTGGACGAGTGATCCCTCCATGCTGCTCGGCCACTGTGAATAGGGCAGCAGACATGGCAGGGCCATGGTGCAGGGCCGCGGCAGCCTATCATGGTCACCACCCCTGGGCACCTTGGCCCGCGCCTTTTACAAGGCTGGCCCGCCCGCTCTTGTGCTATGAATTCTGGAACAATCCCGGACCTCCCGGACCCCCAGGCTCCCTGCCGAAACTGGGCACACGAGATCTCCAGCTGCCGGTCGGGTCTGAAGGCAGACAAGCTGGAGTACTCAAAGATTTGTACAGAGATCGCAACCTGCAATTCCTAGAAGTGAAGCTGCCCAAGAGACCACCACTGGACAACTCACCCCCCTAACAACTAAGACAGTACATATCTAAATTCGTGTTTAAAATGACATGTCTTCGTAACAAAGGTTTCTCTCCTTGTGCATTAATGACCATGTTTATGTGTATGTTTAAAGTTTGGTAAACAGTAACTTTAAGGATAAATTCTTACTAGTGAAAGTTAAATTAAAAAGGTTTTCAACGTAATTCTCATAAAGATAAAATTAACTTACATTTAAAGTCTGAGGTAAATATTAGTTAACAATATATTTTAACTAAGTTGGTCTAAAGACCTGCGCACACCTAGGGTGTGCCTCCATCTTGAATGGGTATAACAAAAGGTTAAATAGACTTGTTGATATGTAAAACTCTCGATTACCTTCTCTATTAGAAATGGTAGATCGCACAATGGCTATGCTAATTATTCTCATGCGTGAGGTTTCCTTTCCTGCACACACCTAGGTTACATCTCCATCTTAAATGGGTGTAACAAAAGTTTAAAAGACGTTGTTGATATATAAAAGTCTCAAATTCCTTCTCTATTAGAAACGTTAGATTGCACTATGGTTATGCTAATAAGTTTTGTTTCAGAGTAAGTATTGCAGCCAGCTGCCTTTGGGACTCTAGGCCATTCCCCACCCCCATGCAAATGCCTGTCGAGGCAAGTACACCCCCCAGAGGCAAGAAATATATTTTATTAAGCTGATAAGTTTTGCCCACAGAGGCAAAACATGGCCCCCTCAGGCCTTCCCTTAGCAGCACACTGGTTCTTGTTACTTGCTTACATGTTTCTCCATGTTTGTGCCAGTTTCTTTTTTTAAAAATGCCTGTACAATATAGGTTTCTGTTAACCCCACACCCTTGATACTGTAGTCATTTAGTTAAAAAGAAAAGGGGGAATTGTTGTATGCTTTACATTGGGTTGTTCTAGCTCTCCCCCTGCCAAGAAAATTTGGATCAGTCCTGCTAGTTTCATGGGCCCGCGTGGCTCCGCCCCAAGGAACCCCGAGAGGGTTCCAGAGTTCCAGAGTTAGAGAGTTGCAGAGTTGCAGAGTCAGAGAGTGCTTGGTGCCGCCGCGGGGGAAAGAGGCAGCAGAGTTCTGTTTGGTGATTAGTTTGTCTTAGTTTATAAATCGTTGTTCCTGAATAAAGAAATACAGCTTCCCTGCCCAGCCATATGTCTCTGGTCGTCTCTGTTACCCGCCCGTGAAGCTAGCCCGGCCAGCTGGAGCCTCCGAATTTTAACAACAAAACCGAAAGGCTTCTGCACAGGAAAATAACAGCAAAAGCAAAGATAGCCTACAAACTAGAAGAAAATATATGAAACATTATACATTTAGTGGTCAGTATTCAAATATATCAAGGTCAGTAGTAGAAGGACCACTGTAAAAGTGACCTGTGTAAGTTTTTGTTTTTCCCCCTTAAGGAAAAATTACAAATGACCAAAAGGTGCATGAAAAGGTGCTCTACATTATTAATCACCAGTGTAGTGCAAATAACCACAGTGAATTTCAAATTGTTATATCAAAAGATCATCTAGGCAGAAAAGTAAAAAAAAAAAAAAGAAAGAAAGAAAGAAAGAAACAGAGAGAATTAAACAAAGAGTTAGACAGATTAGACTTACCTAACATTTTCAGAGCCCTTCACTCCCAGAAACAGGAATACACATCCTGTTTAAGTCTGCATGGGACATTCTCAAGGATAGACCATACATTAGCCCACAAAGACAGTGTCAACAAATTCAAGAGCACTGAAATCATCCCAAGCATCTTCTCAGACCACAGTATAACTAAACTAACACTTAACTACAAATGGAAAATTATTAAAAGTCCCAAAATATAGAAACTCAACAGTATACTAATTAACAACTACTGGGTCAAAGAGAAAATGAAGGAAGAAATCAAAATGTTTCAAGAACCAAATGAAAATGAAGGCACAAACTACCAAAATATCTGGGACACTGCTAAAGCAGTACCAAAAAGGAAATTCACAGCCATTTAGATACATTATGAAACAAGAATAAGCACAAATAAACAACCTGACTATATACTTTAAGGACTTTAGAAGAAAAACAAAGGAACCCTAAAGCAACCAGAAGGACTAAAATAACTAAAGTTGGGGTAGAATAAATAACATTGAAAATAAGAGGAGCATACAGAAGATCAATGCGGCTAAATGTTGGTTCTTTGAAAGGGTAAGCAAAATTGATGAACTTGGCAAGAGTCACCAAAAAAAAAAAAAAAAAGGACTCAAAGAAATAGGACTATAAATGAGAAGACACCACAGAAATCCATAGTATCATGTGAGGCTTCTGTGAACAAGTATATGCTACTAAGCTAGAGAATATGGAAGAAATGGACCAGTTCCTAGAAACATACAAACTTCTAAAATTTAACCAAGAGAAACTAGACAAATTAGTGAAATAAATTGAAGCAGTTATCAAAAACCTTCCCAACAATAAAAGTCTAGGACCATATAGTTTGTTTTTTTTTAAATATTTATTTTATTTATTTATTCCCTTTTGTTGCCCTTGTTTTATTGTTGTAGTTATTATTGTTGTTGTCGTTGTTGGATAGGACAGAGAGAAATGGAGAGGGGAGGGGAATACAGAGAGGAGGAGAGAAAGATAGACACCTGCAGACCTGCTTCACCACCTGTGAAGCGACTCCCCTGCAGGTGGGGAGCCGGGGTTCGAACCGGGATCCTTATGCCGGTCCTTGTGCTTTGCGCCACCTGTGCTTAACCCGCTGCGCTACAGCCCGACTCCCCGACCATATAGTTTTATAAATGAATTCCACAATGCAGTCATTTAACTCTTCCATGAATGTTTTGTAGAATTCACTTGTAAAACTATATATTTATAAGCTCTTTGTAAAACCTATATATATTTTTTTGCTCTTCCAAAAGATTGAAGACACAGGAATGAAGTACTTCCTTCCACCTTCTACAAAGCTAGGATCACCCTGATACCAAAAGCAGACAGGGCCCCCCCCCAAAAAAAAAGAAAGTGAATGACCAATATCTCTGATAAACTAAGTGCTCAAGTACTGAACAAAATTCTAGCCAACCAGATACAGCAGTACATTAAAAAACAAAAACAAGCAAGCAAAAACATGGTGGGAAAATTGGCAGAGATTGCCTCTATTTCATAGAGAAATGCTTACAAAATCTCAGAAATATAGCAATTAAATAGATAACCCTGACAAAACTTTAAGACCACTAAAACAAATGTAAAAGGATTAGGTTTAGGTTAGAATATTCTTGTGAAAAGAGGTGTTCCAGAAGAGAGTTGTATAATAGTGTACTTGCACACTGTTCCTAATTATCTTTATGTCACGAGAAATTATACTGAATTATAGAAATAAAAGATTAGAATATTAATTTTACTACTCTCCCCAAGCATTAACTATAACAAGCATCCTTTGGAAAATACTAGGTCATAACCAATTCATAGTTCTATTCTAAAACCAGTGCTTTAATGTGATACTGATCATCTTTGAAGAAATAGAAGAGGGGGAGGCTGGTGGTGGCACACCTGGTTGAGTACACATACTACAATGCTCAAGGACCTGGGTTTGAGCCCCCAGTACCCACATGCCGAGGGAAGCTTCACGAGTGGTGAAGCAGGGCTGCAGGTGTCTCTCTGTCTCTCTCCCTCTCTAACTTTCCCAATTTCTTTCAATTTTTGGCTCTTTCTAGCCAATGAAAATAAAGATAAAAACATTTAAAAGAAAAAGAAGAAGGAGGTTCCCAGAAGATGGCGGACTGAGAAGCTGCTAGCAGCTTGAGCTCTGACCACATCTTCTGGAAACAGTAGGATTTTCTGCCTTTAGTAGGCAAGTCAATAAGGGGTCCTAGCGGTAACACCAAGGAGGTGACAATAATTTAATTTGGGTTAAAAAATAGAGTAGAAAAAAAGGGAAAAAATTTTTTTCTTTTAAATTATTAATCCCAAAGCGCACCTCCCCCCACCCCCATAACCAGTCCCTGGGGACCAGCTCCTACCAGGCTCCCCTGCTGAGCTTCTTTCTTTACCAAGATTCCTGTCCCACCAGGGTGTATCATTCATTCTAAGTCTAGTCCATTCTGAAACATCTGGCCTTTTTTCTTTCTAAGTAGCCAATCCCCCCCACCCTACATATCTAATTAAATAATTAAAAATAAATAAATAAAAACTCTTTCCTTTCACCGCTCTTTTATTACTGTTCTTTTTCTTATCTTTTTCTTTTTTCTCTCTCTTTCTTTTATTTTCTTTTTCTCATTCTTGTCATCCTTTCTTCCTTAATCCTACAGCTTCAAAAGCCACAGGCCCCATCCCCCACACCACCAAACAGTGTGCTTTCACTTAATTCACTGATACATGTTTGGGAATTATTTGGGGGAAGAATTCTGACTCAGAGTGGACTCTCACTGCAAGTATCTCTGCTCAACTTCCCTTTCTCCTTTAGCTACCCCTAGAATATACAGTGGATAGTAGATTTCCATAACTGTCTATTTCAGCTATCCTTGTCTAGTCCTGAGGTTTTTTAATTATTTTTCTTTCTTTTTTTTTCCAGAATCAGTATTTTTTTATTTTTTATTTTTTTTTATTTGAGAAAGGATTAATTAACAAAACCATAGGGTAGGAGGGGTAAAACTCCACACAATTTCCACCACCCAATCTCAATATCCCACCCCCTCCGCTGATAGCTTTCACATTCTCTATCTCTCTGGGAGCATGGACCCAGGGTCATTGAGGGTTGCAGAAGGTAGAAGGTCTGGCTTCTGTAATTGCTTCCCCGCTGAACGTGGGTGTTGACTGGTCGGTCCATACTCCCAGTCTGCCTCTCTCTTTCCCTAGTAGGGTGTGTCTATGGGGAAGCTGAGCTTCAGGACACATTGGTGGGGTCTTCAATCCAGGGAAGCCTGGCCAGCATCCTGTTGGCATCTGGAACCTGGTGATTGAAAAGAGAGTTAACATACGAAGCCAAACAAATTGTTGAGCAATCATGGACCCAATGCTTGGAATAGTGGAGAGGAAGTGTTAGGGGGGTACTCACTGCAAATTCTAGTGTACTTCTGTTTTCCGGTATATATTTTGCAGTAGTTTATGGATACGTGTGAACATAAGCTCTCTCTCACAGAAACTGGTGTATATCTAGGTTATGGGACTTTGTTAGAAAGTGAACCACCTGAGATGAAATTAGAGTGTACTATAAAAGGAAAGGTCTCACCCGAGTAATGAAGCTGAAGGGTTGTCATTCCACACGTGAAGTCTCTGGACACAGTCTGAGGTGAAGCATGTTGAGTTGGCAGTCATTGCTTTGGTTAGGTTGTGATCAGCGGATGCAATATTATTTGGTATGGATTGGGAGAGGCATACAGGAAATGGGCCCTATCCAAGGGTTCCAGGACTGGGGGAAGTAGGGGATATATAGTGGAGATGTGAGGTTCCTGCTGTCTTAGGGTTCAAAAAGACAATCGATAGTTAATGTTATCATCACATTATTTGGTAATTGGGTTAACTTTGAAAAGTCCTTTTGTTAGGGTTTGCTGTATAGTACCCAGTATCTTGTATATAGCTGTGCTATTGGTTGTTTCTGATCTACTTGTTCTAGGCTTTTGAGACAGTCTGCATATCAATTACACAGCCTATTTATTAAAAAGATTAAGTCTGTGTTTTAAATACTTTGAGACATACAATTAATTTTCCACCTCTCATATTAATTAACTAATGATTTATATGACTAGATTTTACTAGGAGTGTACATAAACACCATTCCCACCACTAAAAGACTGTGACCCATCCCTCCCACCCACTCCCACCCCCCACTGGCCCAGGAAGCTGCATGTCTACCCCTCACCACAGGGTTTTTACTTTGGTGCCCTATTTACAATTTGGTCAGGTCCTGCTTTTAGTTTCCCTTTCAGATCTTCTTAGTTAACTTCTTTTGATGAGTGGGATCATCCCATACTCATCTTTATCTTTCTGACTTAGCTCACTTAACATAATTCCTTCTAGCTCTGTCCAAGTTGGATCAGAGAAGGTGGTTTCATTGTTCTTGATAGCTGCATAGTATTCCATTGTGTATATATACCACAGCTTTCTCAGCCATTCATCTGTTGTTGGGCACCTGGGTTGCTTCCAGGTTTTAGCTATTATGAATTGTGCTGCTATGAACATAGGAGTACACACCTCTTTTTGGTTGGGTGTTATGGAGTCCATGGGGTATAACCCCAGGAGAGGAATTACTGGATCATATGGAAGGTCCATGTCTAGCCTTATGAGAGTTTTCCAGACTGCTCTCCACAGAGGCTGTACCAGTTTACATTCCCACCAGCAATGTAAAAGGGTTCCTCTGTTCCCACATCCTCTCCAGCATTTGTTGCTGCTGTCCTTTTTTGATGTATGCCATTCTTACAGGAGTGAGGTGGTATATCTTAGTGTTGTCTTAATTTGCATTTCTCTGACAATCAGTGACCTAGAGCAGTTTTTCATATGTTTGTTAGCCTTTTGGATCTCCTCTGAGGTGAATGTTTTGTTCATATCCTCTGCCCATTTTTGGATGGGGTCATTTGCTTTTTTGGTGCTAAATTTGCTGAGCTCTTTATATATTTTGGTGATTAGTTTCTTGTCTGATGTATGGCATGTGAAGATCTTCTCCCATTCTGTGAGGGGTCTCTCTGTTTGTTTAATAGTTTCTTTGTATGTGCAGAAGCTTTTCAATTTGATGTAGTCCCATTGGTTTGTTTCTGCTTTAGTCTTCCTTGCAATAGGGTTTGATTCATCAAAGATGTCCTTGAGGTGTATGTGGGAAAGTGTTTTACCAATGTTTTCCTCTAAGTATTTGATTTTTTCTGGTCTGACATCTAGGTCTTTGATCCATTTGGAGTTGATTTTTGTTTCTGGTGAGATAAAGTGGTTCAATTTCATTCTTCTGCATGTTTCAACCCAGTTTTCCCAGCACCATTTATTGAAGAGAGCCTCCTTTTTCCATTTAATCCTTTGGGCCCCCTTATCAAAGATTAGATGTCCATAAGTGTGGGGATTTATTTCTAAGATTTCAATTCTGTTCCACTGGTCTGTGTGCCTATTTTTGTTCCAGTACCATGCTGTTTTGATGATGATGGCTTTATAATATAGTTTAAGGTCTGGGAGTGTGATGCCTCCATTTCTGTTTCTTTTCCTCAAGATGATTTTGGCAATTCTAGGTGTTTTTGGTTCCAGATAAATGATTGTAGTGTTTGTTCTATTCTCTTAAAGAAGCCTGGTGGAACTTTGATGGGTATTGCATTAAATTTGTATATGGCTCTGGGGAGAATATTCATTTTGATAATATTTATTATTCCAATCCATGAGCATGGGATATCTTTCCATTTCTTGGTATTAGTTTCTATTTACTTGAGTAGCGACTCATACTTTTCAGCATACAAGTCTTTCACTTCTTTGGTCAACTTTATTCCTAGGTATTTGATTGATTTTGCTGAAACAGTAAATGGGAGTGATTTCTGGATGTCTTCTTCTTCAGATTTAGTGTTTGCATAAAGAAATGCCACTGATTTTTATACATTGATTTTGTACCCTGATACCTTGCTATATTGCCTAATAACTTCCAGTAATTTTCTACTGGATTCTTTAGGTCTTTCTATGTATACTATCATATCATCTGCAAATAGTGAGAGCTTGACTTCTTCCCTTCCAATCTGTATTCCTTTGATTTCTTTCTCTTGCCTGACTGCTATGGCAAGAACTTCCAATACTATGTTGAAGAGTAACGGTGACAGTGGACAGCCCTGTCTAGTCCCCGATCTGAGGGGGAATGTTTTCAGTCTGTCCATTGAATATGATGTGGCTGTAGGTTTGCTATATATAGACTCCACTATCTTGCGGAATTTCCCATCTATTCCAATTTTTTGTAGAGTTTTGAGCATGAATGGGTGTTGGATCTTGTCAAAGGCTTTCTCTGCATCTATTGAGATAATCATGTGGTTTTGGGCTTTGCTTTTATTAATGTGGTGAATGACATTGATTGACTTAAGGAAGTTGAACCAGCCTTGCATTCCTGGGATGAATCCCACTTGGTCGTGATGAACAATCTTTTTTATACATTGCTGTATCCGGTTGGCCAAGATCTTGTTTAATATTTTGGCATCTATGTTCATCAAAGATATTGGGTTGTAGTTTTCCTTTTTTGTTCTGTCCCTATCAGCTTTTGGTATCAGGGTGATATTGGCTTCATAGAAGGTGGAAGGGAGTATTCCTCTTTCTTCAATCTTATGGAATAGCTTAAGAAGTATGGTGTTGTTAAAATTTCTGTGCCTCTTGCTGGCCGGGCTGGCTTCACGGGCGGGTAACAGAGACACAGAGACAACGGCTGGGCAGGGAAGCTGTATTTCTTTATTCAGGAATGACGATTCATAAACTAAACCAAACTAATCACCAAACAGAACTGTGCTGTCTTTTTGCGGCAGCGCAAGCACTGTCTCTTACTCTGGAACTCAGGAACCCTCTAACTCCCGAACTCTGGAACTCTGGAACTCTAGAACCCCCTCTTGGGGTTCCTTCGGGCAGGGCCAAGCAGGCCCCATGAAACTAATTGGACTGATCCAATTCTCTTGGCGGGGAGAACTAGAACAACCCAATGTAAAGCATACAACAATTCCCCCTTTTCTTTTTAACTAAATGACTACAGTATCAAGTGTGTGGGGTGAACAGAAACATATATCATACAGGCATTTTTAAAAAAGAAACTGGCACAAACATAGAGAAACATATAAGCAAGTAACAAGAACCAGTGTGCTGCCAAGGGAAGGCCTGAGGGGGCCTTATCTTGCCTGTGTGGGCAAAACTTTATCAGCTTAAAAAAAACATTTCTTGCCTCTGGGGGGCGTACTTGCCTCGACGGGCATTTGCATGGGGGCGGGGAACAGCCTAGAGTCCCAAAGGCAGCTGGCTGCAATTTACTTACTATGAAACAAAACTTGTTATTAGCATATTTCTAATAGAGAAGGAATTTGAGACTTTTACATATCAACAAAGTCTTTTTAACCTTTTGTTACACCCATTCAAGATGGAGTCAGGAAAGGAAACCTCAGGCATGAGAATAATTAGCATAGCCATTGTGCGATCTACCATTTCTAATAGAGAAGGTAATGGAGAGTTTTACATATCAACAAGTCTATTTAACCTTTTGTTTAGACCAACTTAGTTAAAATATATTGATTGTTAACTAATTTTTACCTCAGATTTTAAATGTAAGTTAATTTTATCTTTATGAGAATTATGTTGAAAACCTTTAACTTTGTCTAGTAAGAATTTAGCCTTAAAGTTACTGTTTACCAAACTTTAAACATACACATAAACATGGTCATTAATACACAATGAGAGAAACCTTTGTTACGAAGGGCTGCGGGCACGGTGTGCAGGGTTGTCTGGGCGCAGCCGGCTGGCTGGCTGTTTAACCAGGTGGAAACAGCAACTCCGCGCCTCACCTCCCGCCCACTGGCTATTCCCGCTGGCTGTTTTGAGTTTGCCCGAGCGAGTGGAAACCACAGAGTGGTCAAGAGATAAATGTTCCAGAAACAGCAAAACAGTCTCGTGAAGAAAGAGCAGAGGCCTTTGGAGATCTCTTCACAAGCAGAAGAGAAGGCCATAGTGCATAGAGCCAAGTTGTCTTTACTTATCTGAGAGATGCGCAGGTCAGGTCCACGTGGGCGCCATTTGTTGTTAAAATTTGGTGGCTCTTGCTGGCCGGGCTGGCTTCACGGGTGGGTAACAGAGACGACCAGAGACATACGGCTGGGCAGGGAATCTGTATTTCTTTATTCAGGAACAACGATTTATAAACTAAACCAAACTAATCACCAAACAGAACTCTGCTGTCTCTTTGCAGCGGCGCAAGCACTCTCTCTTACTCTGGAACTCAGGAACCCTCTAACTCCCGAACTCTCGAACTCTGGAACTCTGGAACCCCCTCTCGGGGTTCTTTGGGGCAGGGCCAAGCGGGCCCCGCGAAACTAACTGGACTAATCCAATTCTCTTGGCAGGGGAGAACTAGAACAACCCAATGTAAAGCATACAACAGTATGGGTATGGGTCAGATTTCTTCCCCAAAATAATTCACAAATTCAGAAAGGCAAAGACGAAGGAAGAAGTGTATGACAAGATTTAAAAAAAAGAGAGAGAGAGAGAGAGAGGGAGACAAGAGAGAGAAAAGGGAAAAGATAAGGAAAAGAGCTGTAATTACAGAGCAGTGAAAGGAAATTCCCAAATGTGTATCAGTGAATTCAAAAAAGCACATTGTTTGTTGGTGTGGGGGCTGGGGGCTCTGACTTTGGAAGCTGTAGGATTAAGGAAGGAGGGATGACAAGAATGAGAAAAAGAAAAAAAAAGAAAGAGAGAGAGAAAAAAAGAAAAGATAAGAAAAAGAACAGTCATAAAAGGGCAGTGAAAGGAAAGGGTTTTTTTAATGCATTTATTTTTAATTATTTAATTAGCTATGCAGGGTGAGGTGGGGGGGTTGGCTACTTAGAAAGAAAAAAGGCCAGAGGTTTTAGAAGGGTATGGACTTAGAATTAATGATACTCCCTGGTGGAACAGGAATTTGGTAAAGAAAAGGACTGGTTATGGGGGGGGGGAGGAGGTATGCTTGAAAATTAAAAGGAAGAAAAAAAATTTCTTTTCCCTTTTTTTTCCCCCTTTTTTCCCTACTCCAATTCTTAACCCAAATTAAGTTACAGTCACCTCCTTGGTGTCTCCGCTAGGACCCCTTATTGGCTGGCCTGCTAAAGGCAGAAAATCCTACCGTTTCCAGGAGATGTGGTCAGAGCTCAGCCACTAGCAGCTTCTCAGTCCGCCATCTTCCGGGAAAAAACTTTTTTTTTTCTTTCTTAACAATCAGCTGCCTCTGATCATGAGGTTTGAGGTAATCTGGGACAGGGTTTTTTTTTTTACCCTGCTCTATTTTATTATTAATATTATATAAAGGCATATATCTTCCCCCACCTTTAGGTTGATCAAAATTAAAACTTAGGGTATCTTTCATTGCTAGGGTAGTTGGCATCTTATCTATTGTTGGAGGAACTTGTCTCGTTACTCCTACCTCCTCTACAGACTCTCCCCTTCCACCTCCTCCTAGCTAATTAAAAAAATTAAATTAAATTAAAAATAATAAAAAAAAAACACTTTCCTTTCACTGCTCTTCAATTACAGCTCTTTTTCTTATCTTTTCTCTTTTCTCTCTCTTGTTTCTTTTTTCTTTTTTTTTTTTTTATCTTGTCATACACTTCTTCCTTCTTCTTTGACTTTCTGAATTTGTGAACTATTTTGGGAAGAAATCTGACTCAGAGTGGACTCTCTATGTGTGTATCTCTGCTCTAGTTCCCTTTCCCCTCTTGTAACCCCTAGAATATACAGTGGATAGTAGATTCGCATAACTGTCTATTCTTGCTATCCCTTCTTTCTTTTCTCTTTCTTCTTCACTGGGATTTGGTTACTATTTTTTCACAGACTGGAGACATTGTTAGGCTAACTGGTAGTGATAAAACTGCTTCAATACTTGCTTCAGTTGCTATTGTAATTCCTGATGTTGGTGAGTGCAATTTTCATAAAGGTATTTAGTACAGTGTTGCTTGTACTCAAGACACAACAAATGAGGAACAACAGAGCATAAAAATAAGAAACACATAAATCAAAAAAAGGGTAGATCAAAAACAAATAAAACTGCTACTCCAATGAATGAAGATAAGAGCCCAGCAGAAACTACAAATCAGTCAGAAGTAACCATAGATAAGAAAAGTATGCAAGCAATAATAAACTTATTAATCACAGAAATGAAAACAACATTAGAGGAAAGGAATGGCAGTTTTAGGGAAACAACAGATGAGACCCCCAAGGAAAATACTGATTATATTGAGGCAATTAGAGAACTGAAAGCTGAAATAGCTGTAATGAAGAAAGAAGCTGAGGCAAGGGAAAGCAGACTAACAGAAGCAGAAAACAGAATTAGTCAAGCAGAGGATGAGTATTAGTCAAGCAGAGGATGAGTTAGAGAAAACGAAGAGGTGAAAGAGCTCAAAAACAGATTGAGAGACACTGAAAACAACAACAGAGACATATGGGATGATATCAAAAGAAGTAACATTCATATAATTGGCCTGCCAGAGGAAGAAAGAGAGGAAGGGTAAGCAAACATTCTAGAGGAAATAATACAAGAAAACTTCCCAGACCTGAATAACAGAAAGGACATCAAGATACAAGAGGCCCAGAGAGTTCCAAACAGAATCAACGCAGACCTGAAGACACCAAGACACATCACAGTCACAATGAGAAGGAGTAAGGATAAAGAAAGGATCCTAAAGGCTGCAAGAGAGAAACAAAAAGTCACATACAGGGGAAAACCCATAAGACTATCAGCAGACTTCTTCACTCAAGCTCTAAAAGCCAGAAGAGAATGGCAAGATATCTATAGAGACCTGAATGAAAAAGGGCTTCAACCAAGGATAATATATCCTGCTAGACTTTCATTCAAACTAGATGGAGGGATCAAAACCTTCTTAGACAAACAACAGTTAAAGGAGGCAACCATCACCAAACCGGCCCTGAAAGAGGTTCTAAGAGACCTCTTATAAACAAGGACAAAACTATAATACTGGCAATATATCAGAGCAAACAAAATTTTTTTTTAACAATGGCACTACAATACATTAAATCCATAATATCAATAAACGTCAATGGCTTAAACTCTCCCATCAAAAGGCACAGAGTGGGTGAATGGATCAGAAAACATGACCCAACCATATGCTGCTTACAAGAATCCCATCTGTCACAACAAGATAAACACAGACTTAAAGTGAAAGGATGGAAAACTATCATACAGGCTAATGCACCACAAAAAAGGGCAGGAACAGCCATTCTCATATCAGACACAATAGATTTTAAATTAAATAAAGTAATAAAAGATAGGCAAGGTCATTACATAATTATTAGAAGATCAATCAGCCAAGAAGACTTAACAATTATTAACATCTATGTACCCAATGAGGGACCATCTAAATACGTCAAGTACTTACTGAAAGAATTTCAAAAATACATCAATAGTAATACAATAATAATGTGAGACTTCAATACCCCACTCTCACACTTAGACAGATCAACAAAGCAGAGAACCAACAAAGATACAAGAGAATTGAATGAAGAGATTGACAGACTAGACCTCTTGGACATTTTCAGACTCCTCCACCCCAAAAAACTGGAATACACCTTCTTTTCAAATCCACATAACACATACTCAAGGATAGACCACATATTAGGCCACAAAGACAGCATCAGTAAATTCAAGAACATCGAAATCATCCCAAGTATATTCTCAGACCACAGTGGAGTAAAACTAACATTTAACAACAAACAGAAAATTATTAAAAGTCACAGAATTTGGAAACTAAACAACATACTCCTTAAGAACCACTGGATCAGAGAGTCACTCAAGCAGGAAATTCAAATGTTCCTGGAAACGAATGAAAATGAAGACACAACCTATCAAAATATTTGGGACACAGCTAAAGTGTACTGAGAGGGAAACTTATAGCCATACAATCACATATTAAACACCAAGAAGAAGCTCAAATGAACGGCCTTACTGCACACCTTAAGGACTTAGAGAAAGAGGAACAAAGGAACCCATCCAAAAATGGCCATAGGATATGAACAAAACATTCACCTCAGAGGAGATCCAAAAGGCTAACAAACATATGAAAACTGCTCTAGGTCACTGATTGACAGAGAAATGCAAATTAAGACAACACTAAGATACCACCTCACTCCTGTAAGAATGGCATACATCAAAAAGGACAGCAGCAACAAACGCTGGAGAGGTTGTGGGGACAGAGGAACCCTTTTACATTGCTGGTGGGTATGTAAATTGGTCCAGCCTCTGTGGAGAGTAGTCTGTAAAACTCTCAGAAGGCTAGACATGGACCTTCCATACGATCCAGTAATTCCTCTCCTGGGTTTATACCCCAAGGACTCCTTAAACCCAACCAAAAAGAGGTGTGTACTGCTATGTTCATAGCAGCACAACTCACAATAGCTAAAACCTGGAAGCAACCAAGGTGCCCAACAACAGATGAGTGGCTGGGAAAGCTGTGGTATATATACACAATGGAATACTATGCAGCTATCAAGAACAAAGAACCCACCTTCTCTGACCCATCTTGGACAGAGCTAGAAGGAATTATGTTAAGTGAGCTAAGTCAGAAAGATAAAGATGAGTATGGGATGATCCCACTCATCAAAAGAAGTTGAGTAAGAAGATCTGAAAGGGAAACTAAAAGCAGGACCTGACCAAATTGTAAGTAGGGCACCAAAGTAAAAACCCAGTGGTGAGGGGTAGACATGCAGCTTCCTGGGCCAGTGGGGGGTGGGAGTGGGCGGCAGGGATGGGTCACAGTCTTTTAGTGGTGGGAATGGTGTTTATGTACACTCCTAGTAAAATCTAGTCATATAAATCACTAGTTAATTAATATGAGAGGGGGAAAATTAATTGTATGTCTCAAAGTTTTTTAAAACACAGACTGAATCTTTTTAATATATAGGCTGTGTATTTGATATGCAGACTCTCTCAAAAGCCTAGACCAAGTAGATCAGAAACAACCAATAGCACAGCTGTATACAAGATACTGGGTACTATACAGCAAACCCTAACAAAAGGACTTTTCAAAGTTAACCCAATTACCAAATAATGTGATGATAACATTAACTATCGATTGTCTTTTTGAACCCTCTGACAGCAGGAACCTCACATCTCCACTATAGAGCCTCTACTTCCCCCAGTCCTGGAACCCTTGGATAGGGCCCACTTTCCCGTATGCCTCTCCCAATCCATATCAAATAATATTGCATCTGCCGATCACAACCTAATCAACGCAATGACTGCCACCTCAACATGCTTCACTTCAGACTGTGTCCAGAGACTTCAAGTGTGGAATGACAATCCTTCAGCTTCATTACTCGGGTGATATCTTTCCTTTCATAGTATACTCTAATTCCATCTCAGGTGGTTCACTTTCTAACAATGTCCCAAAACCTAGATATACAACCAGTTTCTGTGAGAGAGAGCATATGTTCACACGTATCCATAAACTACTGCAAAATATATACCTGAAAGCAGAAGTACACTAGAGTTTGCAGTGAGTATCCCCCTAACACTTCCTCTCCACTATTCCAACCTTTAAGTCCATGATTGCTCAACAATTTGTTTGGCTTTGTATGTTAACTCTCTTTTCAGTCACCAGGTTCCAGATGTCATCAGGATGCTGGCCAGGCTTCCCTGGACCGAAGACCCCACCAATGTGTCCTGGAGCTCTGCTTCCCCAGAGACCCACCCTACTAGGGAAAGAGAGAGGCAGACTGGGAGTAGGGACCGACCAGTCAACGCCCTTATTCAGTGGGGAAGCAATTACAGAAGCCAGACCTTCCACCTTCTGCAACCCTCAATGACCCTGGGTCCATGCTCCCAGAGGGATAGAGAATGGGAAAGCTATCAGGGGAGGGGGTGGGATATGGAGATTGGGTGGTGGGAACTGTGTGGAGTTGTATCCCTCCTACCCTATGGTTTTGTTAATTAATCCTTCCTTAAATAAAAAAAAGAAAAGAAAAAGAAGAAGGGACAGGGGGAAGAGGAGGAGGAGGAAGATTAGAAAAAGTAGTAGTAGTAGTAATAGTATTCATAGGTATCAGGAACAAGAAGTTATATTTACATTTGGCATTCTATTATCAAAATTGAACCTGACTTTCATTCTTGCTTGGACCGATGGCAGTTACCCTTCTTCACAGAGGAAGCCCACAGGGATATATGCAACCAGGCCAAGAGTTTCTTTACAACAGAGATATGACTCTACTAAAGCATTTAGAAAATAAATATAACCCTAATTCCCAAATGTCTATACAGTATTTAATGGAATGGAACATTTTGGCATAAAAACTCTAATGGTAGGTGGTCACCACTTAAATTATCTTGACTACAGGAAAACAATTGTATATATTTATTTTTAGTATGCTACATTATACTCTTGAGTATAGTAGACTGCACACAAAAATTAATGGAGTGGGAAATGAAGATATGTAAAGATGATATAACTACAATTATATACATCTATATAGTTAGATGTGCATAAAAAGATTATATAATTATAATTCTGAAAACTTACACCCAAATGTGAGTAGAATGATTTTGCTTTTGACAGGGGAAGAAAACTGAGTTCATTTCAGGAGCACTTATCTTCATTTTATTCTAGGAATCTTGTTCAGGAATTATTTGAAATCTGAATATAAGTTGAAGAAAGTATGCACCAGGTCTAGGCAAATATTTCATGAGAAATAAGTGATCAAGATGAAGTTCTGGGAACGCAGATATGGAGATCATAGTCCTGACTATTCCAGTTTAATCCCTCTTTACTCTGTATCTCCTACTCATTTCTCTGGTCCATAATCAGATACATTACCCATTATGCCACTAGCCATACACTATCTCCTAGTGCCCTCCCCCACACTTCCCCAGCCCCCTTCCCTTTTTTAAAATTATTTTGTATTGCCTTCTTACTGCTGGCACTATGAATCCATTGCTCCTGCTCCTGGCAGCTTTTTTTTTTTTTTTCTATTTTGTTTGACTGGACAGAGAGAAATTGAGAAGGGAAGGGGAGAGAGAGAGAGAGAGAGAGAGAGAGACACCAGCAGAACTGCTTTACCACTTGTGAAGAGTCCCAGCTGCAGCTAGGTGTTGTTTTCGACGGGTTAGGTTGTTTTCGCCGGGCTGGCTTCACGGGCGGGTAACAGATGACCAGGGACTCATGTCTGGGTTGTACGCAGTATCTCTTTATTCATGCAGGACGCAGCACAATCTAAGACGAGCTAAGCTAAATTCAAGGTACAGTACTCTAAAACTCACAATGCTGTCTTTATATATACTTGCCAAGTAGGGTGGAAACAGGGTGTGACATAGAGAGGGTGGAGAGAAAAGTGACTGGTGACAATCAGAGTGTGACAAGGAGAGGATCAGGGTGTGACAAGGAGGTGGGGTGGAGCAAAAACATATCATGAAACAGTGGGGATTGAACCAATGCCCTGGAGGGAGGTGCTTGTTAACAGCGGTTATATAAATAGAATGAAGTGGTTATGTAAATAGAATAGTGTTAAGCAGGGGGGATTTAAACCAAATGAAACAGAAGGGGTCTCATGCATACCAACAATTCCCCCTTTCTTTTTAACTAATGGCCATTGTAGGGTGAACAGAAATGTATATCATACAGGCGTTTTCAAAAGAACTGGCATAAGACATGGAAAACAAAATAGGCGAGCAGCAATAACCAGTGTGATGCCAAGGAGAGCTTTTCTTGCCTCAAAGGGCAAGGCCTAGCAGGCGAAAGGGCATTTCTTGCCTCTGGGAACGCTTCATGCCTCTGGGGGCATCTCTTGCCTCAAAGGGCGTTTCCTGCCTCTGTGGGCATCTCTTGCCTCTTGGGGCGCTTCATGCCTCTGTGGGCATAACCTAATAAGGAGGGGGAGCTTTCTGCCTCTGGGACAGAGCCTGCAGGCGAGGGGACATGGTCTATAAAGTCTCAAGGCAATTGGCTGAAGTTAGTCTTTGAGAAACACAGCTGTGTGTAGCAGTAAGTCCGATGGAGGTGTCAGTCCAAAGTAGCTGACAGAAGAAAATGCCAGAGGATGAAACGCTGCACGTCTGTCTCGATGGGGAATGTTGGCCACCAGAATTCTGCTTTTCTGTAGAGAGTGAGCTTTCGAGTCTGTGAATCTGTTTCTTCAGGTCGTGCCAGGTCACATCATTGGTTTCCGGGGGCGATGTCAGAGAACAGGGGTCCAAATGGATTTCCGGGAATTCCATTTGAGTAGATGCTTTTTCATGTGAAGACTTTGACAGCTGAAATTCACTTACTTGTCAAACAAAACTTGTAGCAGATTAGAAGTTTACTATAATTGATAACTCCATTATAATTGGAAGTCCTTTCTAGTATGATTTTAAGGTTGTTTAAACAGTTTAAACTCAATAAAATGTGGAAAGGTAAACAGAAGAACCACAGTTAAAAGCCTCAGCCATGGGAATAATTAACATAATCATTGCACTATCTGTCCCACCCATAACTCATACAGTTTTCAGGATTAAACGTTTCAGATTCATGTCAAGACGTAAAAGAGAAATCAAAGGAGGGAAAAAACAACTTTTTGGATTGTTTCTGGATGTCTCTAGAAATCATGGCTGCGTCCAGCATTTTTTTTAAGTCAATGTCAAACAAAAATTTAGTCATTCAAATCATTTTCTTATGAAATGCAACTTGAACCAGATTATCAAGATCTCACCATGTAGGATTAAGAATCCCCGGAGGGCGACCTAGTCCAAAAAGGTCCTCGAAATTCCATTTAGGGTGTTTCTGACTGTTCCTGCTGGATTGCTTCAGGCACCCATTTTTAAAAGCGTCTTCCCATCGAAGAAAGAATCCAATCAGGAGAGTAGAACTAACCACGTGTCTCCATACTTGGGAACTGCCAGGGTACTCGAGAATGTTCTTCAAATTAGAGTAGTCCTTCTCCATGGGAAACATTCGAGAAGAAGTCCAGAAAGTCCCAGGGGAAATCCCCATGCATGTCCCAAGGTCTACGATCACAGTCATAAAGAATGAAATTATGGCCTGGAGCGAAATGTAGTCTTTTTCATCAGGAAACATGAGAGAGGGAATCCAGAAAGTCCAAGGAGAAATCTCCGTGCATCTCCCAAGCTCTATGATCCCAGTCATAAGAAACCAAAGTTCCCAGTGAGGGAACCAAAGTGTGGCCCAGAGTAAAATGTTCCAGAGACAGAGAAACTGTCTCATAATGAAACAGTAGAGGCTTTGGCAAACCTCTTCGTAAGTAGAAAGGCAACCCATGGTGGATGGGTAGCCAAGTTTACTTATCTGGACGATGGGGGGGTAGGATCCCACATTGATGCCGGTCCATGTTTCAGGGCTTATTTCAGTCCCTGTTCAGGCGCCATATGTTGTTTTCGATGGGTTATGTTGTTTTCGCCGGGCTGGCTTCACGGGCGGGTAACAGATGACCAGGGACTCATGTCTGGGTTGTACGCAGTATCTCTTTATTCATGCAGGACGCAGCACAATCTAAGACGAGCTAAGCTAAATTCAAGGTACAGTACTCTAAAACTCACAATGCTGTCTTTATATATACTTGCCAAGTAGGGTGGAAACAGGGTGTGACATAGAGAGGGTGGAGAGAAAAGTGACTGGTGACAATCAGAGTGTGACAAGGAGAAGATCAGGGTGTGACAAGGAGGTGGGGTGGAACAAAAACATATCATGAAACAGTGGAGATTGAACCAATGCCCTGGAGGGAGGTGCTTGTTAACAGCGGTTATATAAATAGAATGAAGTGGTTATGTAAATAAAATAGTGTTAAGCAGGGGAGATTTAAACCAAATGAAACAGAAGGGGTCTCATGCATACCAACAGCTAGGGAGTAAGGGCTTGAATCCGGGTCCTTGTGTGAATTTAGTACTACATACACTTAACTGAGGGCGCCACTGCCCAACCTCTCCTATTTATTTGTTTTTAGATCTTTGGCTTCATATTTCATTTCCAGTTCTGAACTTATATCCTTTTCCTGGCAGTCAATGTTAACATTCCGGGCCTCCAGGCCATGTTTCAGCATAATAAATGTCTGACTCAGTCCATATTAGGGAAATTCAGACATGTAATATCTTACCTTTAAGGAAAAATAAAGTACAGTTTTTAATAGATTGAGAGGCAAGTACCACTTAATTAGGACTATAAACAATGCCAATTAATCATGTTATTGTTTTACGGTGTGCAAACGCACAGACCTAACTATGCTAAGTCACAGCAGCCCTGTGACACCCTTCAAAAGGCACAACGAGAGGTCAGCAGAATGGCCCAACTGCACATGCTTTGTCAAGGCCAGCCCTCACTCCACTGGAGGAAGTATTGGTGCCATGGCATCTCCTCCACTTTTGATGTTCTGTCTCTCCTTCTACCTGAAAAAAAAAATCAGTTTAGAGCATTGAAACCCGTGATGATCCCTTCCTCAACTCCTCAATGCACAGAGAGTACAAATGCTTCTGGAATAATATTAACTCTATCTGCTAATACATATTGAATACTTATAACTGCCCTAAATGCTTCTAGAATTTTTTTTTGTCTCCAGCGTTATTTCTGTGGCACAGCACCTACACTACCAATCCACTGCTCCTGAAGGCTATTCTTTCCCTTTTGTTGCCCTTATTGTTTATCGTTATTGTTATTATTGTTATTACTGTTGTTGTTACTGCTGTCATTGTTGTTGGATAATGAGAGAGGACAGGAAGACAGAGAGAGGGAGAGAAAGACAGACACCTGCAGACCTGCATCAGAGCTTGTGAGGCAAGCCCTGCTTTCCCGCAGATGGGGAGCCGGGGGCTCAAACCCGGATGCTTATGCCCATCAGTGTGCTTGGCACCATCTGTGCTTAACCCACTGCATAACTGCCCGGCCCTCCCGGTTTTTGTTGTTGTTGTTGTTGTTTGTTTTTTTTTAAAGTAAAACTATCTGGAGCATTGAATTTTTTTCTTGGTCCCTGTTCTTAAAATGAGTAATATAGGATTAGTTGGTGAATAACTATTACTTGGATTTTCTCCAAAAAATTAAGAAAAAGAAAGAAAATGTTTTTTTAAATATTATTTATTTATTCCCTTTTGTTGTCCTTGTTGTTTTATTGTTGTAGTTGTTATTGATGTCGTTGTTGGATAGGACAGAACGAAATAGAGAGAGGAGGGGAAGGCAGAGGGGGGAGACAAGCCACCTGCAGGACCGCTTTACCGCTTGTAAAGCGACTTCCCTGCAGGTGGGGAACTGGGGGCTCAAACCGGATCCTTATGCCTGTCCTTGAGCTTTGCGCCACGTGCGCTTAACCCGCTGTGCTACCACCCGACTCCCAGAAAGAAAATATGTATTTTTAAATAGATGACACTAGTAGCCATATTTTAGATATATTCCAAAGGGCCTGTGTCAACAATTTGTTTGGCTTTGTATGTTAACTCTCTTTTCAGCCACCAGGTTACAGATGCTAGCAAGATGCCAACCAGACTTCCTTGGACAGACAACCCCACCAATGTGTCCTGGAGCTCCACTTCCTCAGAGCCCCACCCTACTAGGAAAGAGAGAGGCAGGCTGGGAGTATGGATCCACCGGTTAATGCCCATGCTCAGTGGGGAAGAAATTACAGAAGCCAGACCTTCCACCTTCTGCATCCCACAATGGCCCTGGGTTCATACTCCCAGGGGGATAAAGAATAGGAAAGCTATCAGGGGCGGGAATAGGATATGGAGATCTGGTGGTGGGAATTGTGTGGAGTTGTGTCCCTCTTATGTTATGGTTTTGTCAATGTTTCCTTTTTATAAATAAAAATTTTAAAAAAGAGATGATGCACCCCAAAGTTTATTACAGCACTCTTTATAATAGTCAAAAGTAAGAAACAAGTGAAGTGTCCACCAACTTAAGAGTGGATAAGGATGTAGTAGACGTAGACACAAAAGGGATCACAAGTCACTTAGTAGGGAAATAATGAATATTCGTGGTGGGTGCAATTTAGAACTATACCCCGGTAATCTTATAGTCTTGTAAGTCATTATTCAATCATCAATAAAAATAAATATGTGTACTCTTCTCCAAAAAAGAATAGTGTACAATGTGCAGATATTGTTTTTAATGTTATAAAACTAAAATATGTAACTTTGGAACAGAATACATATTTTTACTTTATTTAATCTTATATTATTTTAATTTTCTAAATTAAACAGTTAAGTAAAGGATACAGCAAGGGAAGATAGAGACTATGAAGCGACTGAAGACTGGAATTGTTCCATGTAACACAGCTTAATCAGGAGTTAGTGCTCTTTGCTTCTACCATGTATACTCATCTGTTTTAACTACACACTGTATATTTCTCATTAAATTACAGCTTAAGTTCTAGAAGATCTTTTGAAGAGAAGGGAAGAGAAAAGAACTTCAGCAGGGAAGCTTCATTTAATGTATGTTTGCTAGACTTGAAGTCATAGTAACAGAAACACCTAAAAATGAAACACAAAGAGAAACTCGACCAAAGAAATGAACAGAACGTTACTGAGCTGTGGGGCAGTCTAACAGTTCTAATATACACATAATTGGATTCCCCAAATAAGTGGAGCTGGGAATCTACCTGAATGATGTGGTCAACAAAACTGTTAACATGCTTTAAAGAGCTGAAGAATTTCTGACCACCAATATACTCATTTTCAATAATCCCCTTGGGTTACTTTTAACCCTAAAATAGCATAATTATTTTTTTCAATTTATTTATTTATTTATTTATTTATTTATTTATTTATTGTATAGAGAACCAGAAATCGAGATCGAAGGAGGAGAGAGAGAATCACCTGCAAAGCTGCTTCACTACTCTCACAAAGCTTTGCCCCCTGCACATGGGGACTGGGGGCTTGAACCTGAGATTCTTGCGCATTGTAACATGTGCACTCAGCCAGATGCACCAAAGTGGGGGTAATTTCTAAGGTTGACCCGGCCTACTCGCAAAGGCAACTGAAAAGGAATTTTCTCCAGTAGGAGAAAATATCAGAGATTTGAAGTATAAGAAATATTTAATAGTGTTAAGAGATCGCTCAACTTTTAGAGCACAGAATTTTCATGCGTGCACCTCCTGAGGCACTGAATTCAATCCCAAACAGCACTGTATGCCTTAGCTGAGAAGTATTCTGGTCTCACTCTCTTTAACTCTTTTTCATAGAAGATGAATAAAATCTTTTAAAATGTTAAAACAACATCATCTCCCCAGACAATAACTTGGATCTACCTGTATATCAGATTTCAGGCTCAGGAAAAAAAAAAAAAAACAGAATAGTCACAGGCCCTTTGGGGATATGACTAAAATATGCCTACTAGCTATCTACAAAATGGAAGCCCCCCCCCCCCCACTCTTTATCTGCACTATTCCAGTCTTTAGGTCCATGATTGTTCAACAATTTGTTTGGCATTGTATGTTAATTCTCTTTTCAGCCACCAGGTTACAGATGCTAGCAGGATGCCAACCAGACTTCCCTGGAAAGACAACCCCACCAATATGTCCTGGAGCTCTGCTTCCCCAGAGCCCCACCCTACTAGGGAAAGAGAGAGGCAGACTGGGAGTATGGATTGACCTGTCAACACCCATGTTCAACGAGGAAGCAATTACAGAAGCCAGACCTTCCACCTTCTGCATCCCACAATGACCTTGGGTCCATCTCCCAGAGGGATAAAGAATAGGAAAGCTATCAGGGGAGGAGATGGGAAACAGAGTTCTGGTGGTGGGAATTGTGTGGAGTTGTACCCCTCTTATGCTATCGTTTTGTCAATGTTTCCTTTCTATAAATTGATTAATTAATTAAAAATGTTAAAACAAAAAAATCATTAGAGTTGGAAGATAACTGACTGAGTATGGCATACACATTATCAGGCGTGCTGTATAGTTTTGAGGTCTAGCGCCAGATGGGAACGCCAAAAAAAAGCACCAGAGAGGTTCCATCCTTATGATGCCTCTTTCTTTTTATCTGAATTTTTTTAAAAAGTCAGCTCAGGAGCAGCAAATGTATGCATGTGCAGGGACCTGACTCTGGAAAAAAAATTAGGGAAAAGGCATTATCATTACTGACTTCAAGATGAAAGATACTATGTGGCATGACAAGCAACCTCCATCCACCAAAATCACACCCTTGCAGACAGTCATCAAATAAATGAGGGCTCAGCAGCCCCCAAACAACAAGGAACTAAACGATGCCAAGGAAATTATGTTTGAAGATTTTGTCTAAGAACCTCCAGAAATTAGTACAGTCCACTGCCAGTCATTCTTTTTTTTTTTTTTTCTAGGAACAGAGAATCAGAGAGAGAAAGATCACAGCACTACAACTTCCTTCAATGCAGTAGGGGTCAGACTTGAACTTAGGTGGAACACATGACAAAGTGACATATTATTCAAATAAGCTACTTTGCTAGCATCCAGCTAACTTTGTTAAGATAGATAAAGGGGACCAGGTAGTGGCTCACCAGGCTGAGAACACGTTACAATGCACAAGGACCTTTGTTCAAGACCCCGCTCCCCACCTGCAGTGGGAAAGCTTTGCAAGTGGTAAAAACAGGTGTCTCTGTCTCACTTCCACTCTAGCTCCCCTTCTCTCTTGATTTCTGACTCTTTTTAATAAATAAATAAAGATACAAGATAGACACGTAGATAAATAACAGCACTAAAACTTCCCATATAGCAGTTGGGGGCAGATTCAAACCTGGGTCTTTCACATGGCAAAGTAGGCCTTGTATGAAATAAGTTACTTTGCTAGCCCCTGAGTAAATAATTTAATTTTAGTCTAAGACTCAGACTCTACATAGACTCTTAAGTGTGCCTTGTGGCCTTTAAGCAGCACTGTTACATTAAACTAATAAATGGGGCTTGTTTAAAGTCACTAAATCTATAGTAAGTTTTAAATGTGCCATATAAAACAAATACAAATAAATAATGCTCAACATTTTCAAATTTAAAAAATGAATAAATAAAACCTCTATACCCAAGGAGCCAAGAAGTTAAGGCCATGAATCAGAAGCACAAACAACTTTCCAATGAAAGTCATCACGTTGCTCAAACCCATAACTTTCATGAAATTAAATCATTAATTTATACAAAGTAGCAACGTAGGCTCCAACTTATATAAGTTAGTGAGAATAAAAGCAGATAAATCACATTAGTACTGATTACAGTAAAATTGGAATGTTTTTACTGACTTCAGAGCAAAGACTTACTATCAGAAAATAGAAGGTCATTTTATAGTAGTAAATTGGTCAGTTTATCAAAGGGACATAACAATCATATATGTTTATATACCATATAAAAGAGGCACCATCAGACACAAAGAAAAGGGAGTCAGGCAGTAGCACAGTGAGTTAAGAGCAGGTGGTGCAAATCACAAGGACCTGCATAAGGTTTCTGGTTGGATTCCCCAGCTCCCCACCTGCACGGGAGTCGCTTCACAGGCTGTGAAGCAGGTCTGCAGGTGTCTATCTTTCTCTCCCCCTCTCTGTTTTCCCCTCCTCTCTCCATTTCTCTCTGTCCTATCCAACAACGAGAACATCAATAACAACAATAATTACGAAAACAACAAGGGCAACAAAAGGGATAAATATTTTTTTTAAAAAAGACACAAAGAAAAAAGGATAAGCCTCCAAGGAAAAATCCAAAATCATAGCCAAAGATTTTAATATTCTCTCTCTATAACTGATGATGTAATATTTAGATAATAATAATTATGAACAACACAGCCAAGCTGACTTGGCACTTATCACACTCCCAACAATAAATGTAGAATATACAGTCTTTATATCACATTAAATAATTACACATAGATATTATAATTTGTCCAAAAAATAAGCCTCAATATATTTAGGATATATAAAAAAGTATACTCTCTGGGATTACATGGAAATATATAAGAAATAAATGACTAAGATTTTTACAGAAATTCTCAAAATTATAGAAAACTGAATAACATACATATGAAAAACCTACAGGCCAAGAAGTAATCAAAAGGGAAATGGGAAACTGTTTTTAAGTGTATGAAAATGAAAATATACATATCAGACTTCATGGGGTACCTCTAAATCAGTAATTTGGGATGGTATATAATATAACACTAATATATAATCTTCCACACCAACAAAAGCCAGAGTTGAGCAGCACGCTGGAAAACAACAATAACAATAACAACAAAACCTTGAGAGATTTTCAGTCATTAAGATCTATGATTTTATTGTTACTGTGGTTAATACTTTATTGGAGGGTTAGTGGTTTACAATACAAAGGGTTAAAACTAAGCAGACATGACCTCTAGTAGTTAAAACTGTATGGAATTGCACTCCTCTTATCTTATAATCTTGTCAATCATTATTAAATTTTAAAATGTTAGACATCAATAGGATATAGGTGTTCTATTCATAAATATTTACCCAAGATAACCTAAAACTTATGTTATGATAGAATTTGGTATTTTGTAGTAACTCTGTAACAGTCGTAAAATATAAACAACACAAATTCCCAGCAACTAGTGAATCAACCAATCCCTTATCTCCATACAATGGGATATTACTTAAATGCAAGGAACTATTGATACATGTAAAGTGAATGAAGCCAGAAACAAAATTACATACTGCATTTCATTTACACAAAACTCTGGAAGACAAAATTCTTTTGGGAGGGGAGATTATTGGTTTACTGTAGATATAGTTGTTGGTACATGTGTAAAACTCAGTTTTCTGAAAAATATTTTTTAAGACAAAGTAGATTTATTCATTTTTTAAAATGGTAGTATTCCAAATGTATATATACAGCAATCATCTTTTATTGGGAATTTGGGTTCTTCCATATTTGGGCTATTACAAAAAGTGCAACTGTAAACATAGGTGGACATAGGTTTCTTTGGACAGGAGTTTTATTTTCTTTGGATAAATCGCTAAGAGAATAATTGCTGGATCATATATTAATATGTTTCTAATGTTCTGAGGATTCTCACACTTCCACAGGACATTGTACATTACTTTTTTTAAAAAAACTATTTACTGGTGACTTAATATTGATTTAAAAATTATGAAATTGGGAGTCGGGTTGTAGCGCAGCGGCTTAAGCGCAGGTGGCGCAAAGCACAAGGACTGGCATAAGGATCCCAGTTCGAACCCCGGCTCCGCACCTGCAGGGGAGTCGCTTCACAGGCGGTGAAGCAGGTCTGCAGGTGTCTATCTTTCTCTCCTCCTCTCTGTCTTCCCCTCCTCTCTCCATTTCTCTCTGTCCTATCCAACAACGACAACAACAATAATAACTACAACAATAAAACAACAAGGGCAACAAAAGAGAATAAATAAATGAAATAAAATATTTAAAAAAAAGAAAAAAGAAAGTATTAAAAAAATAAAAATAAAAATTATGAAATTAAAGGGGTATAATTCCGCAACAGTCCCACCACCAGAGTTCTGTGTTCCCATTCCCTCCACTGGAAATTGTAGTAGTTCTCCCAAGGTTACATATATGGGTTTATAATTACTTCCATAACTAATATATATATATATGTGCCCCTTTTTTCTTTAATTTTTTTATTTATAAAAAGGAAACACTGACTAAACCATAGGATAAGAGAAGTACAATTCCACACAATTCCCACCACCAGAACTCTGTATACCATCCCATCCCCTGATAGCTTTCCTATTCTTTATCCCTCTGGGAATATGGACCCAAGATCACTATGGGATGTAGAAGGTGGAAGGTCTGGCTTCTGTAATTGCTTCCCCGCTGAACATGGGCATTGACAGGTCAAGCCATACTCCCAGCCTGTCTTTCTCTTTTCCTAGTGGGGAAGGGCTCTGGGGAAGCAGAGCTCCAGGACACAATGGTGGGGTTGTCTTTCCAGGGAAGTCTGGTTGGCATCCTGCTAGCATCTGGAACCTGGTGGATGAAAAGAGAGTTAACATACAAAGCCAAACAAACTGTTGACCAATCATGGACCTAAAGGCTGGAATAATGCAGATAAAGAGCCGGGGGGGGGGGGGGGCCTCCAATTGTAGATAGGTAGTAGGCATATTTTAGTTATATTCCAAAGGGTCTGTGGCTATACTGGTGGTTTTTTTTTTTTTTGTCTTGCTTTGTTTTTGCTTGAGCCTGAAATCTGATATGCAGGTGGATCCTAATTATTGTCTGGGGAGGTGATGTCATGGCTGGCAGAAGGACCAGAAAGCTGGATCAGGGTAAAAGAGTAGCTCCCAAATATGGGAAAGGTATATAAATATTGTTGGTTGCAAACCCCATTGATTTGATGTGATCTGGGGCCCATATTCAGCTTAGGAGCCTATGTGACCTCTGCATCCTTGTAGATCTGAGCTCACATTCTGTAGTCATAAGTAGGAACGTTCCAAGCTGCCCCAATATCAGGACCTCAGTCTGCAAAATATTCTATCCCCCAGCCTATGTCTTCCTCCACCATCATGCACCAGAACCTGAAAGTCCCCTGCACCCTCCAGAGTTCTTTACTTAGGTGCAATACAACAAACCCAGTCCAAATTCTGCATTGCATTTCCCTTTTCTGTTCTTATTTCTCAACTTCTAGCTGTGAGTGAGATTATCCCATATTCATCCTTCTCTTCCTGGCTTATCTCAATAGTAAATCACAACATGATTCCTTCAAGCTCCATCCAAGATCAAGTAAAGCTTAACATGATTCCTTCAAGCTCCATCCAAGATAAAGAAGGTGAATTCACCAGTTTTAATAGACTAATGTTATTCCATTGTGTATAACATAACTTTAGAAGCCACTCATATATTGTTGGACATCTAGGTTACATTCAGGTTTTACTATTACAAATTATGCTGAAAAAATTATGCTGAAATTCTAATGTTAGAATGCAAGTTCAACAGTTGCATGGAAATGGGTGGAATAGGTACTAGAAATATTTACGATTGTGATGGCAGTAATAAGTGTAGTTATATTAAAATGTGTTGAATTGTACACTTACAGTATATGTAGACTGTTGTGTTTCATTACACCTCAATACAACTACCTTAAGTAAAAACCCAACAGCAGTATCAACACATGTGTTATTGGCTTAAGTATGTATTGTTAAACAAATGTTTATAATATGTATGTATAAATATATACAAACCCTACTTCTGCAAAGAATCTAGAATCAGACGTGGCTCTCAAACCTTGGATTCTTAAACTAGGTGTGCTTGGAGTTCCTGAAGTATAGAATGTGGATTGGGTTATTTTGTGGAAAAGAATCTATTGAAACTGTAAAGGAAATTTTCATATTATTTAGTAATGGAGAACTGTGTTATAGATTCAGGTATAAATTCCTATAAATGTGTCAAAAATGTATAATACATTGAAGAGTGAGATAGTTTTAGACAACTTTATATACCTATAATCCCTTTTTATTATTTTCTTTTATAAAAAAGCTTTTTTGTTTGTTTTGTTTTCCACCAGGGTTATTGCTGAGGCTCGGTGTCTGCACTATGAATCCACTGCTCTGGTGGCCTTTTTTTTTTTCCCTCTATTTTTTTCTTTCTATTTTTATTTGCCAGGACAGAGAAAAACTAAGAGGGGAAGTAAAGATAAAGAGGAATGGAGAAAGACAGACACCTGCTCATGAAGTATTTTCCCTGCAGGTGGGGATTCTTTCTATAGAAATATGTGAGAGGGAAATGGGGAAATGGCATTTTTTTTTCTTTAGCCAACGTAACAGATGCAAATCTATAATCACAGTAAAGCATGTCTAATTAGTAAAGCTTCAAGCTGTAATGGAGACCAAGTTGGCAAATGCACTTTCTCTTGTATGATAGTTGCTTTTTCTTGGCTTTGTAAGAGGAGACTAACTCCTTGAAGCTGTAGGCAACAGGGTCACAAGTAGTAAGCAATGCTTGTATCAGAAGAATAATGATATTGCAGTATTGGGGGCGGGGAATACATTTATAGCCAGGAGGGAAACAATCAGAACTTAAACTGCTGCAATCTGGAATCTTCTCTTCAGACCTATTTAAGGCTTGCTCCTTGTTCTCCCAAGCAACATAATGTGCTGAAAAAGAGGCAGGTGGGAAAGATATGAGGAAAATCATCTACATGACTTAGTGACTGACTAAGTAGCAAATGCTGCTCTCAATATTTGAGAATTACCCACCCCAAACAAAAAATGAAAATATTGGTAATCCCTTCAATCAAGAGACAGAGTTAGTTTCTAACTATGCAGAGCTGAAGTGAGTAGTTAATGTTATTTCATTAACTAATGTGGACAGAGCTCCTTCAAATTTTAAAATATGTTACAACTTCTTAAATTTAATGTAATAATACAAATTGTATCCTTAATTTCACCTTCTATTCTTGTAACTCTCTACTAATACTTTTCTTTCCAGTCACAAGAAGAAAAAAATAGCAAGCAGGAAAAGAGAGAGGGAGAGAGGAAGCATAAAAGGTCAATTTAGTCTCCCTGGAATATCCATCCCCTTATGAAAAGAACACTTTTTCTTCCTTTTAGATAAATCTTAACAGATTCAAATATCAAACAATCTAAAATTGCTTTTATCAAGTATATTGTGATGAAGTACAGTGTTCTGATTCGTTCTCCTTCTCACTCTCTCTCTCCCTCTCCCAATCCCCCTCCCCCTCCCTCTCCTTCTCCCTCTCCTTCTCCCTCTCCCTCTCCTCTCAACTTCAGAGTGCCCGTTTTGGATATTTTGAACAACTACACTTCGTGTATTTATTCTGACCTTCTTTTAAACTTTAAGCCTCTTTGAGTCAGGGGCTGTGTTTTTGCTGCCTTTGTGTTTCCTTCCTAATGATCTTGGCATAGTTCCTGGCCTATAGTAGGCACTATGTTCAGTAAATGTTTGTAGAGTTGAATTGATAGCTGTAACCATTTTTAACTATAATATCTTTATATTCCACACCACTTTCTAGGTCATCTTTGCAGTTCCACAGAAGGTAATGATCTTTTCATCTGTGGCCAAGGATAAGATTACTTTTAGTACTTCATCACAATATACTTGATAAAAGCAATTTTAGATTGTTTGATATTTGAATCTGTTAAGATTTATCTAAAAGGAAGAAAAAGTGTTCTTTTCATAAGGGGATGGATATTCCAGGGAGACTAAATTGACCTTTTATGCTTTCTCTCTCTCTCTCTCTCCCTCTCCCTCTCCCTCTCCCTCTCCCTCTCTCTCTCTTTTCCTGTTTGCTATTTTTTTTCTTCTGCACGAAATTTCCCCAAGAATTACATCTTTATAACCATTATTTAGATAAAAAAGGAAATTACTAGCCTTCAGAACCACTTCATAGGCTTTTTCAGCCACTCATCCTGAATGAAAGTACTTTATGCTTAGTCCTATCATTGGTATTTTTGTTCTGTTTTTTTGATTAGTGATTTAATATTGATTTACAAAATTACAAGATAACAGGGGTCCGACTTCGCACTGATCCCACCAGAGTTCTGGATTCCCTACTCCCTCCATTGGAAACCACAACAGCTTTCCCAAAGTTGCAGATATGGGTTAACTATTATTTCTACAATGATCTGTCTATATATTTGTATATATTGTGGCCTTTTTTCTTTAATAATTGTCTCACCACAGATTTTTGTTTGTTCATTTTTAGTCTTACTTGCTTTAGAACCTAATGTAAATTAACTAAGGAAATTTTTGTTTGTTTTCCCAGTAATTTCAATTCTCTAGGCATGCTTTTTCAGAAAGATCCAGAGGTAGAGGGAGAATATAATACATTACCTCACAGAAGTTTTCTACAAGCATGATGGGAACCAGCTCAAACCTAGGGTGTGAGGGTAACAAAGCTGTAGTATCCAGTTGTGCCATCTCACCAGCCCTTAGAACTTAATATTTTGTTTTAAAATGTAGCAGATAAAACTAGTATCGGAAATCTTTTACAAACCTTCTCCTTTCTGCTCTATGTTACTTCTTTTATTGTTGAATGATAATGAATTGTACAGAACTGAAGAGATGGTCAACTGTTGATATACATTTGAGCTGTTGAACTGTTTTAAATTTTAACTTTCGGGGCTGGGTGGTGGCACATCTGGTTGAGCACATATGTTACAATGTGCAAGGATGTGTGTTCAAGCCCCCAGTCCCTACCTGCAGGGGTAAAGCTTTATAAGTGGTTAAGCAAGTGTCTATTTTTCTCTCTCTCTGTACCTTCCCCTTCCTCTTGATTTTTGGCTGTCTCTACCAAATAAAGATGGTGGAATTAAAAAAAATAAAATTCGGGAGTCGGGCTGTAGCGCAGCGGCTTAAGCGCAGGTGGCACAAAACACAAGGACCGGCATAAGGATCCCGGTTCGAACTCCGGCTCGCCACCTGCAGGGGAGTTGCTTCACAGGCGGTGAAGCAGGTCTGCAGGTGTCTATCTTTCATCTCCTCCTCTCTGTCTTCCCCTCCCCTCTCCATTTCTCTCTGTCCTATCCAACAACGACAACAACAATAATAACTACAACAATAAAACAGGGGCAACAAAAGGGAATAAATAAATAAAATAAATACTTTTTTAAAAAATAAATAAATAAATAAAATTTAACTTTCCAATTAAATGCATTAAAAACAACTTAAAATGGATAAACAAAAGCAATTACTGACTCATTTAAATATGTATGCTCTTACCTACTTTTGACATTCAAGTATGACTACTAGTCAGAACTTTTCCTTACTAGTGGTGCCTTAACTCTGGTGAGAAGACTGAGGAATGAATTGAATCAATTTTATGTACTTTCTTTCTTTTTTTTTTTTTCTTTTGCCTCCAGGGTTATCACTGGGGCTCTGTGCCTGCACTATGAATCCACTGCTCCTGGAGGCTATTTTTCCCATTTTGTTGCCCTTGTTATTGCACTTGTTGTAGTTGTTAGCATAGCTGTTGTTGTTAGATAGGACAGAGAAAAATCGAGAGAGGAAGGGACGACAGAGAGGGAGAGAGACACCTACACCTTCTTCACTGCTTGCGAAGCGACCTCCTGCAGGTGGGGAACCGGGGGCTCTAACCGGGATCCTTATGCTGGCCCTAGCACTTTGCGCCATGTGCTCTTCTTAACTTGCTGCGCTACTGCCCAGCCCCTATGTTCTTTCATATCGTTTTATAGTTTACTTCCAACACTGATTTTTGTTAACTTTTTTTCTGAATTTTTTTGTTGTCTCTGATTAAAGGGACTTTCATATACAGCATACATATTATATTCTGGTGCTGGTTTTCAAAACACTGAGTTAGGCACCTCTACTACATTAAAAGCAAACAAAAACAAATCCTTCCTACACATTTTGTTTCCTTATTCCAAAATAACTCTGTTGAAAACTCTTAGTTTCTCTGGTGGAAGAAAAGTGTTATCTTCCTCTTGAGGAAGTTCTGCATTTTAAGCAGGAAAAATGAACTTTCAGGGCTGCCATCTGGAAGGTTTCTCAATCGGGAAACTTTTACAAATTCTCTTTCTATTGTCCTCTAAAGGATCGGCCATCTCTGGCTCTGTATTGCTCACTAAGCCTTGCACTGTTAATGCTTATCAGGGGGGAAATAGCATTTTATAGACTCCTCAGCAAAGCATCCCATTTCAGTTACCAATTCTGATCATTACCTCCTTCAATCCCTGATAACTTCTTCTACTTGCTATTGAAAGGAAATAAACAGAAAGGGTCAAGAATGTGAGAAGGCAGAGGGTGTGACTTTCAGAGTGCATTGTGTAGATACAGAGTAAGAGAATGAGAGACCACTGGCAAGGTGGAAGTTCCAAATCCTACTGGTGCCTGTAGACTGAGATCATCTGAATTCTGGCTTTATTGTAATGTAATTTAAAAGTAAAGGTTGGCAGAGTGAGAAGAATTCTCTTTTCAATATTTCTTCCAGTGTGTAGTCATGAGTTTCTGGGAAGCAGTACATTCATTTCATACCACCCATTTAAGTGCAATTCCATTATACATAGACACACTAAGTAGACATTATGAGGACAATTTAAGAGATGTTATTTATCACTTAGGTGCAACATATAGGGGGGTTGCAACTTAAGTAGCACAGTGCCTCCATTATGATTAGAATATAGGACTTGGAAGGTCTGGCTTCTTTCTGCACCCTATAATGATGTTGGGTCAATACTCCCAGAGGGATAAAAAAATAGGAAATCTACCAAGAGAAGGGATGGGATATGGAGTTCTGGTGGTGGGAATTGTGTGTAATTGTACCCCTCTTATCTTATATATTGTCAATATTTCCATTTTATAAATAAATAATTGTTAAAAAAAGAACACAGGACTTGGGGGGAAAAGCAAGCTTTTTTTTTAACTTTTTTCTTTATTGGAGGGATTAATGGTTTACAGTCAATAGTGAAATACAGTAGTTTGTACATGTGTAATATTTCCCAGTTTCCACACAACAATTTCAACCCCCTTTAGATCATCCTCTGCCATCATGCCATCTGAACCCTGCCCCCTACCCCAGAGTCTTTTATTTTGGTGAGATACACCAGGAAACAAACAGTTTCTAATGCTTGTGAGATATACAGTGCTTATTTTGGGGAGGTAGGAGAGTGGATATAGAATTTGGGTGGTGGGTATGGTAAGGAACTATGCACTCTAATCTTAACAGTCTTGTAGCCTACTATTCATCACAAATAAAAAACTATAAAATATGTAGAACCAACATCTTAAAGGAAAATAGTATTATAATTTTAAGACAATATTTTTAAAATAGAATATTATTATATTATCAGTTAATTGTAAAGAAGTATTTTCCCTGAACAATGCATCTTTCATTATAATAGAATATAACAATACCACTGTTAGAGAAACCCTTTTTATTATTTCTAAACAATAGAAGTATAGAAGTTGAATACTATGAGAACAAATCATATAAAATTTGTATTTAAGTAACATTGGTTTGAAATACTTTACAGATTTGACATTATAGCTCTATAATTTGATACCTTCCTACATTATGATCACCACTAAAAATCTAACTTGATCTACAAGGATAAAATTTTAAATATTTAGCACCAAGTGAATACTGACCACTGATGTATTTAATCTGTAAATGTTGACTTAGTACTAATAACCTGGCATTTGTTACAGGGAATATAAAGACATTAAGTCAACTATCCCATATTTCAAGGAGTTTTTAGGTTAACACAGAAATATAACCTTGGAGGTACGGAAAAAATATTAATCAGACTGGAGTACATGTCATGGTGGAACTAACCAACTCATATAGAAAGTCAGAAAACTTTTTGCTGTTGTTCTTTTTCATTCTTTATTTTATTTTATTTTTTAATTTTGCCTCTAGGGTTATTGCTGGGGCTCATTGCCAGCACCGGCAAACGCTAGAAGAAGAAGATTGCCAGCACTACAAATCCACTGCTCCTAGCAGTGATTCCTTTCTTTCTCCCTTTTCTTTCTTCCTTTTTTTTCTTTCTTTTTTCTTTCTTTCTTCCTCCCTTTTCTATCCATCTTTCTTTCTTCTTTCTTCAGCCTTCCTTCTTTCCTTCCCCTCCTCTCTTTCTTTATTAGATAGAGAGAAATTGAGAGGGGAGGGGAAGATAGAGAGGGAGAGAGAAAATGGACACTGCAAATCAGACCTGCTTCATGATTTGTGAAGTGCCCCCCATTCCCCTACAGGTGGGGAGCCAGAGGCTCCAACCTGGATCCTTGTGCAGGTCCTTGCACTTAGTACTAGGTGCACATAACTGGTGAACCACCGACCTGTCCCATTTTAATTTTTATTATTATTCTGCTGTTGCTCTTTTTTTTTTGTTATGTCAGACTTTCTATGTATAAAACTCAAAAACTTTGAAGTGGATGTATTTGAAAAAGGGGATGCATTTTAAAAAGTGGTCATCTGTTAGGAGAGTTAGTCCAAAGTTAAATTCTATCTAATTTATCCTTTCAACAGTCCTAATTGATGACACTGTTAATCACATTTCCTAGCAGACAAACTTAATTCTTGAAACCAGTTTTCATCCCAAATCTGGTATATTCAAAGAACTGTTTGTTTACTATTATTTGCTTTGATGCCCTGATATTTGTTACATAATACTCCAAAGCATTGCTGCATAAGTTATCTTATTTTAAATTCACAGTGATTTTGTAAATGAGAGGGGGAGGTAGATGTATTCCCATTTTTTTTTTGTATGAGGGGACAGAGTTTAAAAATGATAAAATTGTTACAAGAATATTAAAACTGTTAGGGTAATGGCTTCACTATCCTACTACCTATTCTGTATTATTTTATTTTGTATTATTTTAACGCCATTTCTTTTTAAATTTTTATTATCATTTATTTATTTACTGGATAGAAACTGTTAGAAATCAAAAGAAGGGAGAGGTAGCAAGGAAGAGAGACAGGGACCTGCAGCACTGCTTCACCACTTGCAAAGCTTTCCCCCTGCAGGTGGGAACCAGGGGCTTCAAACCTGGATCCTTACACATTGTAACACATGCACTCAGCCAGGTTTGCCACTACCTGGCCCCACTGAACACTATTTTTTAACTACTTCTTAGCTACTGTGTTAAAATGGACAATTACTATGACATTTTTTTCCCTTACATAGAGTTTATGATCTTTTCCTCTAAAAGAAAAATACAGCTTAAAAAATTTTACCTGGATCAGGGCCAGGTGGTGGTACACCTGGTTGAGTGCATGTATTATAACACACAAGAACACAGGTTCAAGCCCCGGTCCCCACTGGCAGGGGGAAAGCTTTGCGAGTGGTGAAGCAGCACTGTAGGTGTCTCTCTGGGTCTCTCCTCTATCTCCCACTCCTCAATTTCTGTTTCTATCCAACAAATAAATAAAGATAATAAAATAAATAAATAAATAAAATTTTATCTGGATGAATTCTAAGAGGACATGCCAGGACACACCCTAAAAATGTTAGAATACATGAATAAAAGATGTTGGAGGGAAGTATCTACGACAATTGTCACACAGAGTTCCAAATTGGTAAGCAGAGAAGCAACAGTTTCAAGCAGCTTCATGACCTGTCTCCTCTTACAAAATAAGTAGAACGGAACATACCTACATGTCTCTAGGAAACAAATACTACTTGAATCATTTACAGCACTGTTGCTACTTAGTGTCTCTACTAATTTAGGTGGGATTTGACCAGTCAGTCAGAACTGATGAAAATTCAGAGTCCTTGGGAGTTCATATGTAAGGATAGGTGTGCTATTAAAGTAAACAATCAGTAAGTTAAATTTAACACCCAGTACTAAGTTTTGTACACAAAAGACAATACTACACATTCTATCATCCTGTAAGTTGTGTCCAAGGAGTCTTACAGATCAAACACCTATGTACTAAGACTGACAATTACTAGTAAAGGATACTGAGTTGATCAAAAAAGATGAAGTTTAAGAAACATAGTTTAGTTTGTTAAATGAAGTTGTAATTCTCATTTTCATCATGACTTTTACTTGCTCTTTTCAAAAATATAATAACATTGAATAGACTTTAAATTATTTAAAACTCTATATTAAAATTTAACTCTTCATATCTCATTAATTAATGAGCATTATGATGACCAGTTCCATAAATGAAATATAAAAATGGATTATGATGGCAGCCTATAAACCTTGAATTTTTTTAAGATAAGTGTAGAGGACAACATTTAAAATGCTTTGATAATTGAGGTTCAAAGAAAAATATAATGTTAAAATAAATTCAATCTCTATTATTGATAAGATGATGAAAGATTTGCAAGACATCACAGGTCTTTTTCTCTGAGATCGGTACTTTTTCTGGCATATCTTCCAAATGTAATAAAGCAAACATAGCCTTTCCTGCATTTTGTTAAGGAGAGTATTGTCTCTCAATGAATGAATGTTTCTTAGCAAACACAAAGATGACGTATAAAATAATATAGGATATAGGATATGCTATCTTATATTTAAGTACTGGAAATACCATTGAAGTCTAACTCCCAACATAACTAAAATTATGTATCAAAAGGTTCTTGGAGGAGCCAGGTGGTGGCACACCCAGTTAAGTGCACATAGTAGGAAGCCCCCCTCTCCCTACCTGAAGAGGAAACACTTCATCAGTGATAAAGCAGGTCTGTAGATGTCTATTTTTCTCTTTCCTTCTCTATTCCTCCCCTCATTTTTTTTCTGTGCTATCAAATAAAATGGGGGGAAATGGCCACCACGAGCCATGGATTCATAGTGCTGACAATAAGCCCCAGTGATAACACTAGAGACAAAAACAAACAAACAAACAAAACTAAAGTTAAATTAAAAAATAAGCTTTAAAAAAATGGGAAAAAATGCTCTTAGTTAACTGTCACAATCCATGTCCAGGCATCTCACCCTTTCCTACTAAATCAGAATACAAGCTTTAGAATGCCCATGAACTTATATTTTTAATATTCTCCTTTGTGATTCTGACACAAAATTGTTATTAAGATAGTCATATCAAGTATTAAGAGTATGTAATTTCACCCTGAAATTACATCTGAAGTTTCATAGAGCTTGTAAATTACATAAAAGAATTATTTGAAAATAATCCTCAGCCAAACACTATCATGTTAAATGCTGCAAAGTATTAAACACCTAGCATAGTGATTCTTAATAACTAGTTATGTTGGTTTAGGTCATAGGCAATAGTTAGCATGAGAGTTTTCAAATGTAAATTTGATGACCTCTTCTGCACTGAATTGAAATAAGGAATAATGACTTCCAGGGGTTGAGAGCATATGTCATCAGCTCAACAGTAGCCCAAAGGGCCCCTTTCAGAGTTTTCCATATATCTACATATAATTATAGTAATCACTGTTGATTACATTCTTAAAGCTTTTCTTGGTACTCTTTTAAATATTTGCATAAATTATTTATTTAATATAATCTTTACAAAAGAAGCTTGAGGTAGGAGTTACTAAAATGGCTTGATAGTCTGGGGAACCATGAATTCTACAGGGATATCTGTATTTTTAAAGGAACAAGGTAATGAGATCTCCATATAAATACAGTTGCTCCATAGGTAACAACAATAATAAAATATTGTCTTTAGAAATACCGCTAAGATTGCTAAGAGCAAATGCTGCAAACCCACCTTCCTAACTGCTAGAATACACGAGCTCCTTCCCCTCTCCTGCCTATGCCTCTGACATGCTTGCTTCAATGAAGGTAGCCTATTGAAGTCTGAGACTACATCAATCAGGTGCTATAAGGCCAGTGGGCACCAGAGACCTTCTATTAAGTTTTCTTATGAGTCACTAGTGAAGCATAGTAGTTTCCTGCCTCTGGCACTCTATAGAAAGAAAAAAGAAAAAAAAAGGGGGGAACAAAAGAAAACGGGCAATTTGCTCCTGTCACATAGATTAATCAAGAAAGGCATAACCTTTGTATCTTTGGCTAGTTTCTGGTAAGGGGAAAAGGGCATTATGATAGATATAGGCAAGAATCACTTCAATCATCTTTAACAGTCCTGGGATGTAAGGCAAGAGGCTTAAAGCTTTCATTTAAAACATGTTTTTTCCCCCCTATTTATGTTTCTGTAATTACTACCTGTGCTTCTTCTATCATGGCCTATTGTGAATTAACTTCAGAGAAAAGAAGTAAGTTCTTTAGATCAAAGAAAAAATTGGCTGGGGGGGTCTTTCTTTCTACTAAACACACATATTCTGTTGTTATGGTAACATAAGATCTAAGAATGACACACCAAATAATATGGTACCAAAGCACATTACTATCATCAAGTGTCACAATAAATGTATTTTCTGTCCCTGAATATGACACTCCAGGCTATTTTTTCAGTTCTTTCTTTTGAGGCCAAAGCAACTTCCCCTAATGGGAATTAAATATCATCTATCACCCTTCTTAATGGATTGTCTATGCATGAAGAGATCCCACCAATACTGTTGTAGAGCTATGCAGTAGAAATAGAGAACTAGTTCTTAAGGTGACAATCATTTATTCTTTGAAATCCACAATATCATATCTTTTTTTATAAGTGTTAATACACAAGTTTATTTATTTATTTATTTCCTTCCTTTTCGTTGCTCTTGTTGCTTTTATTGTTGTTGTAGTTATTACTGTTGATGTCGTCATTGTTGGATAGGACAGAGAGAAATGGAGAGAGGAGGGGAAGACAGAGAGGGGGAGAGAAAGATAGACACCTGAAGACCTGCTTCACCGCCTGTGAAGTGACTCCCCTGCAGATGGAGAGCAGGGGCTCAAACCAGAATCCTTATACAGGTCCTCGTGCTTTGCACCACCTGCGCTTAACCCACTGCACTACCGCCTGACTCCCAGTATCATATCTATAAAGCATATATTCTACTAAGGAATTCAGTTACATATTATTTATCTGTATGTATAACTTTGCATTGTTATAATAAGCTTAGGCACAGCAAATCATACATATTGAGATGAAACAGGGATAGTTAAGTTATCTCACATATTTGAAAATATATACACACATACACACATGTAGAGACAGAGAGCAGTGGTAGAAATATTATCAATTTGGGGATGGTTAGTGCTACATATTTACATAGTAGCAACATTCCATATGTTTTCTCTAGTATTGTTACACACAAGTAGGTCAATATTTACTTTTGATATTAATTTAGAACCATATTTAGAAAGGGGAGACACAAAAAAGGAAGAGTGGATTACATGTCAACAGCAATTTTCTGTAGTAGAATTATCAAGATCACAGAAGTGAAAAGGCCAGACATCTAGGATGCCTTAGAGAAGATGGAAAAAGATCACACATGTTTAGGAAGCATGTTGAAGTACTGAGCACTAAACTGGGAGACTGAAATTGACTTCAGGGACTGATCCCTCTTTCATATGGGAACAGAAGCAGAATAAAAAGGAAGGGCTATCTTGAAGTGGGGCCTGAGGCTTCAAAGACATGTCTCTGGGTGTATGTCATTCATGTGCCCTACTATCCTTCTGCCTCTGATAATTCACCGTGTCTCTACACCAAGTGCTTCTTTTTTATTATTATAGCCAAGAATTTGTCTTCAAGATGTGTTAATATAGATTTTTGAATCATGCCAGTCTTTCTGCAGAGTCTTCTACATTATCCTTAGGAGCTCATTTAAACAGAAAAAAATCTATAAAATAGCTATTCAGTTAGTGTCAGCTAATTCCGCTGGTCGGGTTCCTATTTATTTGAAAAATGCACCATCACACAGTATATTTGTGGTAGAAGTGAATTAAGGGTGATAATACTGAACATACTAATTTAAAATATATGCTAGAGTTCTGGGCTTAGTCAAACACATTTAATGCTTCTCTCCTCAATATTATTCTCACAACTAGCCGTTTCAAGAAATAATTTAACACTGAGTGGTGAGCTATATACTGATAAAGAAGGTCCATCATCCCTAAAGCAGTTACTATCTTGTTTACTTAGAGTATCTTAAAATGCCAAAGAAAATGCAGTTCCAACCCAGTAATTTAGCTTTATGCTAAATGTATTTTCTGATGAGATTGCTGCATATTACTGAAGGCCAAATTAAAAAGTCCATGAATGGACTGGAAAATAAAAGAGCTGTATACAAAAACAAAGGCGTTATCACAATGAACATGGGCTTAGGTACTTGAAATAGTACTACAAAATTCATTTTTATTTACAAATTCAAATCACTATGCAGTTCATAGATGTGTGACCTACTCCTAGACAGGTCACAAAACTTATGCTGTAAAACATATAATAAGCATTCCTCCAAAAGGAGTTTGTCATTACTTTAAAAAAAATTGATGGTGGGAGGTGGTGGTAATTTCAGGAAAGCTCCTGGGCCCTCAGCTGGAGAAAATGGTGATTTTTGAAGCACATATATGGAACAGTTACAAAACTTAAGAATTCAGCAACTTATTCTATGTTCACCAACTTTCCAATGTATTTCTTTCTTCTCCTATGGAAAGACAAAGGAAAAAAAGGCAATGCTCTTTCTCCTCATTTTTCATTTTTAGGTAGGATTGGCACAGGTGTGATGCTGTTCCCTGTGGTTATTACTGTTTAGCAATCATGAAGAACCTTAGATTTCAAAACACTCTCCCTCATTAATCATCAGTTCCTCACACTGTGAGGTGGTCTCTGTAATGAGTTCCCCTAACAGAGCTAGAAAAGGGAAGTATGGAAGTGGAAATACAGACATACACACACACACACAGACAGACACACAGTATTGGCTTTGTCATTTTTTTACATTTTCTACATACATGTTAAATAAGTAATTATGAAATTTGTTCTTTGATCACATAAACAACTATTACTCCCAGTAGGAAAAGAATCAAAACACATTTACTTCCATAATAATTGCTTGGAAATACAAATATGTATTTATATTTATATCTCCTATCATTAGTTAATCTGTTTACATTTTTTAGTTCCATTTAATTTCACCTTTATAATTAATGTCTTTTCATGTCGAAAATATATGAAAACACTAATTTAAAAGTACACATGGCGCCCTCATGTTCATAGGTGCATTATTCTCCATAGCCAAAATGTGTAAGCTATCTAAATGAGGATCAACAGATGACAGGATAGAGAAGTTACGGGACATACACTCACTGGAGTACTACTTGGCAATTAAAAAAGAGAACATTGTGTCCTTTGGGATGAAATAAAAGGAACAGGAGGTGATTTTATTTGCTGAGTTAAGTAGGGAAATGAAAAACTACCACCAGATGGTTTCACTCATATGTCTAATATAGAGAAGTGAAACATTAAATTGAGAAAAAAAGAAGAAAAAGAAAAAGTAGACAGTTTGTCTCTAAGACCATAGAGAACTATAGTGGTTATCCTTGAGAAAATTGAGGCACAGAACTTTGGTAGTGGGAGTGGTGTGAAACTATATCCCTGTTACATTATAATCTTGTAATTTTTCTTTACCAAGGTTTATTTACATAGTTTTAAAAAATGAGATAACTCAGAAACTAACCTACTAATAAACATAGAAACACACACACACACACCTGTGTGTACATGCTTGAATAAATATATTGTTGATTATTTCTTCACTGCATGAAGAAGTACCTGTTGCTCACTGTTTGACATATTTTTGAATTTACAATCTAACCTAGTGGTAATTAACATCTATATATTATTTCATCACGTCATATGTAAACATTCATCACACATTTTTGAAAGCTATTTCCTTCCTTCCTTCCTCTCTCCCTCCTTCCCTTCCTTCCTTCCATCCTATCCATTTCTCTCTCTTTCTGAAGCTTCCTCCTTGTCTCTCTCCCTCTCCCTCTCCCTCTCCCTCTCCCTCTCCCTCTCCCTCTCCCTCTCCCTCTCCCTCTCCCTCTCCCTCTCCCTCTCCCTCTCCCTCTCATCCTCTCCTTCCCTCCTACCAGCGTTGTTACTGTGGATCAGGGCCTACAAGACAAGTCCAGTGCTCCTGGAAGCTAATTTTTCCTTATTCTTTCATTTTTGATAGAGGCAGAGAGAATTAGAAATGGTGGAGAGAAAGAGATACCTACATAATTGCTCCACCACTTTTGAAGCTCCACCCCTGCAGGTAGGGACTGGGGACTGCAACCCAGATCCTTGAGCATGGTAATATATGCCCACTAACAGGTGCATGACCACCTGGCCAGAAAGCTAAATTCTACAGGATTACTAAAGAAAAACACTGAGTAAAAAGAAAAGGGATTATCTTGCCCTCTGATTAGAGAAAATATAACAAAAGAGAAAATACATAAATATACAATGACTGGCATGCTAATTAGTAAATGGATCAGTATCGAGTAAATAGAATAGGAAGAACATGTAAAAACTGAATTTCATTTAATGAACATTAGGAAGGGTTACCCTAATAAAGACTGATAGGTTGTGGGGCATGGCGGTGGCACACCAGGGTAAGTGTACATAGCACTATGCAATGACTCAAGATTGGGTTCAAGCTCCCACTCCCCTCCTGCAGGGGGGACACTTTACAAGTGGTGAAACAGGACTGCAGGTGTCTTTCTGTCCTTCTATCTCCCCTCCCTTCTCAATTTCTCTCTGTTCTATCCAGTTTTAAAAATAAACAAATAAAAGGAACAATGGCTGCAAGGAGTGGTAAATTCGTAGTGCTGGCACTTTTCTTCTTCTAGCGTTTGCCCTTCTTCCGTAGCCAGTCAACAGCATCAGGTTGAGCCTGATGTAAAGTTTCGAGACCTCCTTTGAATCTGGAGAGGTGGCAGTCGTTGACTATGTGGGTCAGAGTCTGTCTGTAGCCGCAGGGGCAGTTCGGGTCGTCTCTGGCTCCCCAGCGATGGAACATAGCGGCGCACTGGCCATGGCACTGAGCTTCAATGACAACACTGGTAGGAGTAAAACAAAGACAAACAAAGAAACAAAAAAGATTGACAGGCTGTAGGAAGAGTAAATGTTAATAAATGAGGAAACATATCCTGTATTTTTTTTTAAAAAAAGCATGGATCAGTATGTTTTTAATATAACTTATTAATTTTTCTCTTTTTTTTTTTTTTTGGTTGTTCCCAGGGCTCCATCATTCTGAGCTGATTTTTCTCAGATTGAAAGGGAGATAAAGAAACAGATACATGGAGGAAGAGGCAAAGATATGACAGTACTGGAGCTTCCTCCAGTGCAGCTGGGGCTGGGCTTAAACCTATCTTCCAGGCAGCTATTTCGTTGGCCAAGCTTAATTCAATTTTAAAAAATTATTGTATTGCTGCAGAAAACTAGGTACTTTTTCTAACTTAATTATTTTTAATATATATTTACATTTCTAATTTATTTCACATAATTTTTCCTAGATGACACTGGTTTTATCATAGCATGTTACAATGTTGATAATAATACGCATTCAGTTTTCATTTTCTATTTCTGTACTCAAGTTACTACAAAACTGTAGCTCAAAGCAACTGCAGTTGTTATCTAACAAATTAAAGATCTGGAGTCCTACTGATGTGTCCCCCTAGAATAACCTTCTTTTTGTTAACATAAGGTAAGTTGATTAATAATCTAATTATTTGAGTCGTCCTGCATCGTACTCAAGGATTCTGCTTTCACTCAGTGGGGAACGGGTTATACAAAGTATGAAGACCACAGCTGCAGAAAAATTAGATATCATCTTAGAATCTTATTTCTTATGAACCCTTACCTTATACAAATTTTATTAGGAAAACCATAACATAGAACATCTATCATATATTGGGAAATGTCCAGGTTTATATTCTTTTTCTTTTTTTGTAAAGACTAGTTAAGCAAAGATACATTTCCATTTCATTAGATAAATTTAACATCTTTTGAGATAGTTTTTTTCCTTCAATTGACCTTTAAAGTTTATGCATCATGTTAATATATTTTAAAAGTAATCACCATAATGTGTTCTAGTTAATTAATTATTTTAGCTATGTGATAAGGGTTTTTCTGCTGTTGTTTTTAGGAGTTTAAATTAACATAATTAAATATGATTACATAGTTTTCATAGTTTCATTACATTTTTGCTCTTGTTTAACCTGCCTGGAAAAACTGAAAAATCTTATTTCTTCCACACTTATAGACAGATTATAATATATACATATATGTCAACTTTTAAGATATTTTCAATGAATTTTTATTATCTTTATCTACTAGGTAGATACAGCCAGAAATACAGAGGAAGGGGGAGGCAGAAAGGGAGCAAGACAGAGACACCTGCAGCACTGCCTCATAACTTGCAAAGCTTTCCTCCTGCAAGGGGGGACTAAAGGCTCAAACCTGAGTCCTGGTGCATTTGTAACATGTATGCTCAACCAGGTGCACCACCACCAGCTCATATATTTGCCAACTTTTTAGATATCTTCTTTATCTTTTATTATATCCATTCTTATTTTTACATTTTGGCTATAAGAGCACTTTTCCTGTTTATTAAAGTTATTAGACTGTGTATCAGTTACCCATTATCATATGATACTCTACAGCAAACAATCAATTCCTATGCACACACAATGATAAGCATTTGCTTAACCCACAAGTCGAAAGTGGTCATGTGCATGCTTTCTCAGGAAAGTTTTCTGATTTTGACGGGGTTTGTTCACCAGTATGGAGGTGTGATGGTTATTGGCTGATCTAGAATCAGTTTAGCTAGAAAGACTAGGGAAATGAATTTTAGTCTGCATACAATTTATTATCAGGCAGGCCATACCAATGGTGTTTTTATAGTTATGGTTGACAGCAGAATCAAGAAGCTACAAGCATGATGCAAATATGCTATATTCTCTAACTCCTGTTGGCCAAAAATAAGCCATAGGGTCAGACCCAGAGATAGTGTAATGCAAGTTTATATGGCAAATGGCACAGATATAAGCAGATCTGAGAAAATCTGACATAACTTAAGCAAAAATTAATCTTCCACAATATATTAATGATAGTCATAAGAAGTTGACCTCCATGTACATAATAATAGCCAAACAGGATGCTGGTTTTAATTTATTGATTTAAGAGAACCAACAAACCTACCTAATTCCTATTAGAACTTGAAGTGAACACAGATAATAGGAGTTTTTCTTGGTCTTTCACTCCTACTCAAAATCCCCACTGGATCTCCATCCCATTAAGTATAGAAATTAAAGAGGCTTTCTACACTATTTCTCTGTCACATATCGTACTTAACCTCTACTTCTTTGCTTACCATTTTTGCCATATTTACCCTTTTAAATCAAGAAGTATACAAAGCATCTCATGGCCTATAGATTTGTTGTTAGTTCTTTAGAGATTTATTTCCTCCACCAATACAAAGTGCAGGTTGTACTCAAAATGCATTTTCAAAAATCCTGTCCATTACCTCTTTTTCTGTTTGTCTTATTCATATTATATGGCAATCCGGAAGGTATAAACATTACTGATTTGCAGTTTCATTGTGTCACTACCACTACTAATATATCAGCACTGGAAGCATTAAGAGACTCGTCCATTTTTTTTTTTCTTGTATTATCTGTATCTATTTATTGGATAAAGAGAACCAGAAATCGAGAGGGAAGGAGGTGATAGGGAAAAAGACAGGTGGGCCTGGCGGTGGTACACAGGGTTAAGCGCACATAGTATGAAGTGATCCCGGTTCCAGCCCCCGCTGCCCACCTGCAGGGGGGTTTCTTCACAAGCAGTGAAGGAGGTCTGCAGCTGTCTTTCTCTTTTCCCTCTTTATCTTCCTCCTCCCTCTCAATCTCTGTGTCCTATCTAAAGTAAATAAATAAATAAATAAAAATAAAATCACCACAGGAGCAGTAGATTCCTAGCGCAGGCACCAAGCCCTCGCAATAACCTAGAAATAAATAAATAAATAAATAAATAAATAAATAAATAAATAAATAAATGGAAAGAGACAAACACCTACCTGCAAAACTACCACTCGCAAAGTTTTCCCTCTGCAGGTGGAGACTGGGGGCTTGAATCTGGGTCCTTGCACATTGTAACATTTGCACTCACCCAGGTGAGCCACCACCCAGCTCCACCCATCCAGCTTTGTTTGTCATTGTACACTTAAAACACAAAGGCATGCTGGTACATCCACATATGCATATGAGTGTTTCTGTTTTATAAATGTGTATGTCCACAATGATACAAATACATCTGAGTTCCTTAAGTTTTGTTCAAGGCTTTATCTGAGTTTTATATTTCCTTAGTAAGTGATCCTACCTCAAACCCTGGATGTGATTATCAAATGAAGCATTGATTTCAACAGTTGTAAGCAGCATAAAATGTTTTACAAATGAAAGACTCATGTAAAAATCTCATTTCTCTAGTCATGGGGTCCTTTCCCAAAGTCTGTGTTGTGTTTCAATAAACTGCTTAATAATTCTGCAGATGCCAGATTCATATTCCACAAATTTTCTGAATTAAAATTACTAAACTGTTATTATGACCCTCAATTATATTAAACCAAGAATGCGTTAAGGCCTTCAAGCAACACCAATTGAATTATGTTACAGGCACTCTGCTAAGCAGTTGATATAAAAAATGAACAAAACATGTTTTTCACCCTTGGGTCTAGAATCACATTACAGAATTCTTTAAAGTAACTTTATCTTGTTCAAAAAATAAACTTATAAGAGCTCATTAAGATTATTATTAAGATATTATTTTACTTATTAAATCACTTTAATCACTTTTCTCATCTCCCACATTAATTATAGCTTGTTGGTTACTTTCATCTATTATGTCCATTTCATTATCTTTAGGAATTGTGCTCTTCCCTTCTACTCCCCAACTTATATACATTCTTTCCTTTCTTGTTCTTTGTTCGTTGTCATTGTTCTCAAGATTCATTATATCTATTGTAGATATAAGTTTCATTATATCTCTACTGTGGTGATTTATTACCTTAATTCCAAAGTGTTTCCAATTCTTTAAAAGGATTCGCCCCCTTTTACACTTTAAAAATCTTTTGGTTTCTAAAATTACACACACACACAGTCATAACCCATAAGGAAAAAGACTGTGGGAGAAGAGAGAGTTACAGATAAATTAGAAAGCAATTGGAGGAGTGATAACAAATTCATCTTGGTAGATGAGCTAAAACTTCAGATGAATGGAGAGAAGGATGCCAAAAAAAATGAAGTGGTGATTTTATGGTGAGGAACTTTTAAATATTCAGTGTGAGACAGTTTCAATTCCTAGCTTGGTGAAGGGATTGAGTATGAGGACTCGAATAACTGCCTGCAAGTCTATATAAGGTGACTCTGTCTCCCACATATAAAATGATGTCCCAAATCAGGAGCTCAAAGGCTTTTCTCCAGATTTCTATTCTGGAGAAACTTAGCAGGACAGATTTGGCAATCCTAGACCAAAATGTGTCAGAAAACACAGACAAGATAATGACTGAAAAGGAAACTTCCCACAAGTCCTGTACTAGCAAGCCTCTTTGCTCTTAGGGTGGCTTTAGCCAGACAGAAGCCACCTAAACAGATGTATATTGATTCTTTTCTAAAGAAAATGGGTAATCACAGCCAAACACATTAGCACATACTAACCAGTAGGGGCTCCCTGCTAGTCAATAAGTGTGTAGTGAACCTCACCTATTAGCAACCATAAGTTGGCCTGTAGAGCTAATCACTCTTCAATATGAATAAACACTCAATTTGAAAGACTGCCTGTACCATTTCCATAGTACTTGCTTGCACTCCATGAGACACATTCACTGCAAGGGAAACTTATTTCACTTCATTGACATAAACTGTTCATGTGATAGGCTTTAGCTAAAAAAATATCAGTAGAAGTGAAGTCTGATCTCTTTGAGCTAAAGCTTTAAAAGCAATTGTGTGGTTTTGTTTTTATTACTTTTTGCAGCCACATCTAACAATGTCTTGCATTGGAGACTGAGAAGAGAAAGAGGAAAAGTAGTAGTAAGAAAATTTTGAAACTAGAAGTACAAGAAATACTTATATTGAATTCACATGCCTCTCCATATGCAGATTGATGGATAAAAGTGAATTCACAAAAATGCCTATCATAACAGCATTTCAGATCACCATAAATTAAAGAGACAAGCCTGTAACATTGTGGGTGAAAATAAGCCATGAACACCATCACCAGTGGTCCCCTACTGTATTAGGAAGTGGGATGGTGTTAGACTTCTCCATATTAATACTGAAAGCCAGAAGTAAAACACCTAAGCCCTTAGGAAAAAGCCTCTTAAGAATTTCATATAGTTAAAAACTATGAAATTCTTGGGGGAGGCTTTGTAATCAATTGTGAGAACCAAAATATCTACCAGATCTGCAGGTACTCATAAAAGACTATTTAAGACGATTTGCATTTACCCCCCCCCACCCTCACTTTAGAAACTTGGTGAAGGATGTCCTAAAAATAAAGCTTTAAATCAAAATACGATATGTGACAGTGTATATAAAATAGTAATAAGGCAATTAAGATACAAATGATGGATAAACAACAGGCAGAGAAACCATCAAATGAAATAGAGTAGACCAACGGATAGTTCCCCCCAAATAAACTACATCAAAGGGATTATCTCTCATAGACAGAAATTGAAAAATACTACCATGATACTGGCCTGCTTTTCCACCAATGTGTCCTGGAACAATGTGTCCATGAACTCACCAATGTGTCCTGGAAACCCACCTAGGTAAAGGTAGAAACAGGCTGGGGGTATGGATTGATCTGCCAATGTCCATGTCCAGCAGAGAAGCAATTATACCTTTGACTTTCTGTGCCCCTTAGAGATTTTTGGTCTATATACTCAGAAGGATAAAGAATAAGGAATCTTCCAATGGAAGTAATAGGATATGACACATTGGCGATGGGAATTGTATGAACTGTACCCTTCTTATGACACAATCTTGTCCATGATTATTAAAGCACCAATAATAAATTTTGGAAAAAAAAAAAAGTTGAAAAAAAAAAGAAAACACAAAGCTGAACTTGGACTAGGTTTTGTGTATTGCACCAAAGTAAAGGACTCTGGGGTGGGGGGGAGTATTCAGGTCCTGCAACATGAAACTGTATTTTATTTTATTGTTGACTATAAACCATTAATCCCCCCAATAAAAAATTAAAAACCCTAAAATATTATAATAATCAATATACTATCTAGCCATGTAGCTTTAGAGTATAAATTATATGTATAGCTCATATAGTAAACATTGATTTTTTTAAAAGGGTTATTTATTATCTGGGAGAGGAGAGAGAGGATCAGAGTACTGCTCAGTCCAGGCATAGAGGCTGCCAGAGAATGAACCTGAGACCTTTGGGGACTTAGATTTGCAAGTTGGTGCTCTTCACAAGTTAAGAAATCTCCCAGGCACAACACTACACAAAAATTCATAATTATTTTCAAAATATAAAAACAATTAAGCATTATCTTTAGAGAGTAGAGTTAAGGAGATGAAACAGAGATGACTTTACCTTTTTAGAAAGGGAGTGAAAGCAGGACCATTAAAAAATGGGAAAATATAGTTATAAAATCAGCCCAGCCTGCCTGTATCAGTGACTTTGAATGAACTACTGTAGCTCCCAGTGAAGGAGATGGGGACACAGGACTCCGGGGGGAGCCATATTGAATTATACTATCATCTTACAATTTTGCAAATCAATATTAAGTCACTAAGAAAATACATCAAGTAGAGAAAGAAATGGCTTAGTTCAGTGAGCACTGGACCTTCATGCCTACAGTTCCTGGCTAGATCCCCTGAACTGCATGTGGCAGAGGGCTGCTCTGGCTTGTCTCTCACTCTCTGCCTCATGTGAAGCTTTCTCACATGTAATACACAGAATACTTGTTTTAAAAAAGGAAGTCTTTCATTATTGTTTTGACTTAAGAGACCATGTACAGTATTTAATAAAAAACATTTGATAAAAGAAAATGACTTTTTAAAACTAAAATTGTGAAAGAATTTCTTATAAATATGTACACACAGGTTTCAGGTGGTGACATATCCATCAGAGCATGTGTTACTACATACAAGGTACCTGGGTTCTACTCCCAGTTCCTCACCTGCAGTGTGGAAGCTTCAAGAGGGAGTGGAAGAGTGCTGCAGGACTCTCTCCCTCTCTCCCTCTCTCCCTCTCTCCCTCTGTTTCCTTCCTTCCCTGTCCCTTTTCCATACTTCTCTCTGTCCCTATAAGAAGAAAACAAAAAGGTTTAAAAAATGTCCACCAAGATATATATATATATATATATATATATATTAGATACCAAATAGTTGACCAATAATTCACATTATGTGAAAAAGAAAGTTCAAATTTACTTTTCTCAATAAACAACAGATACTATAATATGCATACAATTCCCATTTAGAAAAAAATAGCTACTTGTCAATTATTAATGTATTCACTTATACTGACTGGAAAGGTATCTACAGCAGCACCTATTTTAGCTACAGAGAAAAAAATAAACATGCTATTTGAAGCATGAGTTGTTAGATGTGTAACTGGAGGTCTTAATAAAGTGAGATGTACAATACAAAAAATAACTGGAGAAAGTATTACAACAGAAAAACTAACACTTCAAATATATTTGGAACTAGTGCAATGATGAAATATGATTTTTCCCAGAAGCTAACAATAAAAAAGGACAGGACATATAACTAGCAACCACTGTATTCCAAGTGAAAGCAATCCTGAAAAACGTCCCAACCGACCATTTGTAAGAACACAAAAGAATGTAAGATTGAGGACAGACTGGTTGTTGAATATGCCCTGGACTAGCCATGATGCATGTTGAGGATAAAGGCAGAAGAGAGCACAAAATCATACACAATCTGAAAACAGCTGTCTGTATTCAGCTAGTATGGACCTTGGGTATCTGCTCAGAGCCACTTGGAGGGCCCAGAGATAACCAACCACAGACAGTGTTTTCTGCTCACCATGCCACTTTGCTCTTGTCACACATGTGATTCCTTTCACAACACAATGAGCCTGCATGATGTGGTACTTCTTACAAATGTTCCTTATTCTTTGACATCTAACAGGATGCTAATAACCAACATCAAGTGACTACCCATGCAGACATTTCACTGTTATGACAGTTGACTAAGCTTAAGCTACAAAAATGGAACTTCTAAAAATTGAAGGAAAAAAAAAGACATTGTCTTTGTTAGAAGCTTAATTTGTATGCTTTCAAACACATTCTTTCCTATCCAGGAATTTCCTTGTCAAGTTCTGGTTTGATGACTCAGCCTCAGCTCAAAACACTCAGCTCTGCATTCCTCTGTTTCCTTGTGGGTTTTCTTTTGCTCTTGCTTGCTTTGAAAAATTTTAGTGTATCCTGATATTCCAGAAGGGATATGTATACATACACACACACACACACACACACACACACACACACACATACACACACAACTTCAGCTATCCTTTTGTTGACCTGTAATTCTTTTTAGGTTAGTATATTAGTTCAGTCTGTTCGTAACTTTTACAAGATGCAGACATATCAAGGTGAGTTTTACTTTCCAGTAAATATTTTCCATATAATCAATACATTTAGTAGGAAAAAATACTATTTTTTGGAAACCAGATGGTGGTATACCTGGTAAAGCACACACACATTATGTGCTCAAGGATCAAGGTTCAAGCCTCTGGTCCCACCTGCAGAGGGAAGCTTCATGATTAGTGAAACAATGCTTCAAAGGTTTCTACACTGTTGATGGGAATATAAATTGGTCCAGTATCTATGACAAACAGTATAGAGAATCATCAAAACATTTTAAAAATCAGACCTATCTTATGATCTGGCAATTCTTCTCCTAGCTATCTATCCAAAGAATATACAAACACTCATCTAAAGAGATATATGCACACTTACATTCATTTCACAATATATACAGTCACTAAGATAAGATATGGAAACAACCCAAGTGACAGATGAATGGATAAAAAGTGTGGAGCCAGGTCCAGGTCCATGAAGGATGATAAATGATATAGTGGCGGTTGTACTGTTAAATGGGAAACTGGGGAATGTTATGCATATACAAACTATTGTATTTACTGTTGAATGTAAAACATTAATTCCCCAATAAAGAAATAAATTTTTTTAAAAAGTGTGGAGCCTTCTGATGGTGGTGAACCTGGTTAAGTACACACATTACAGTGCTCAAGGACTCAGGTTCAAGCCCCCGATCCCCATCTGTAGGGGGGATGTTTCACAAGTAATGAAGCAGGGATGCAGCTGTTTATCTGTTTCTCTCTATTTTCCCCTTGTCTTTCCATTTCTTTCTGTCTCTACCCAATTAACACTAAAATATATTTATATAAAAATAATAATTAAAATATTTTTTAAATATGTTGGGGCTGAGTGGTGGCACACATAGTTGAGTGCACATGTCACAATGCACAAGGACCGGGTTCAAGCCCCCAGGCCCCACCTGCAAGGAGAAAGCTTTGAGAATGGTGAAGCAGTGCTACAGGTGTCTCTCTTTCTCTCTCCCTTCTCTACCACCCCCTTCCCTCTCAATTTTTGACTGTTTCCATTCAATAAATAAAGATAATAATAAAAAAGAAAATATAAAAATAAAAAATATGTGAATCCCTATCTTCTGTATGCCTTACAAGTGAATAAAAATGGTTAAGTAGTCAATAAAAATGTAATGGATAGATATCATGCATGTTCCCTGGGATATTTCACCTTCTTCCATGGGAACATTATAGAGAAACTTAAGGATATAGTATAGTGTGTGTGTGTGTGTGTGTGTGTGTGTGTGTGTGTGTGTGTGTGTGTGTGTTTGTCTGTTCTTCTTCTTCCAGATATTTGCCAGACGGGAAAACAAATTATTTTTACTTCCCTTTTGAAATTAGATTCAGTTGAAATATATATCTGCTCAGATTAACGAGAAAAGCACATGACATCTTTATTAATGATGATTCTTGCATTTCAAAAATATCTCCATTACCCTTTTCAGAATGTAATAATAAAGAAGAAGACTGAGGGATAAAGAATATAGAAGCTTCCAATGGAGAGGGTGGTAGGAACTGTAGGAAATTTTACAGTGTCTCACCTAACAATCTTGTAAATCATTTTAAATCACTAATAAAAATTAAAGAAGGAGGATGAGGGAGAGGAAGAGAAGGAGAATGAGAAAAAGCAGAAGGATGGGGAAGGAAGGAAGCAAAGGAGGGAGAAAGGAAAGGACAGGGTATTGTAATGATTGGTCTTAAGACATAATGGAAGAACAATGAATCAAACCATAACCTTGACTCATGTTACAAAGAAACTCAAAATTATATAATCCTGAAAGTCAACACTGAAATTTGTCTTATATTCCTACCAGGAATGCACAGGTGGAGAGAATCTTAGACAGTTGCCATGGCCCTGAGATCAGATGCATCCCAGAGTGGAGAAAAACAACCACACAGCCAGTCATCATATAACTGACCAGAGTGGTCAGGTGGGAACACACACATATGATATCCCTAGCTTGGACAGTGTCAAGTGTGTGCCCCCTCTCCCAAGCTACAAAGAGTATTTATTTGTAAAAAAATATTTCATCCGCCGATCACAACCTAACCAGCGCAATGATTGCCACCTCAACATGCTTCACTTCAGACTGTGTCCAGAGACTTCACGTGTGGAATGACAACCCTTCAGCTTCATTACTCGGGTGAGACCTTTCCTTTTATAGTACACTCTAATTTCATCTCAGGTGGTTCACTTTCTAACAAAGTCCCAAAACCTAGATATACACCAGTTTCTGTGAGAGAGAGCATATGCTCACACATATCCATAAACTACTGCAAAATATATACCTGAAAGCAGAAGTACACTAGAGTTTGCAGTGAGTATCTCCCTAACACTTCCTCTCCACTATTCCAAGCTTTGGGTCCATGATTGCTCAACAATTTTTTTGGCTTCGTATGTTAACTCTCTTCAATCACCAGGTTCCAGATGCCATCAGGATGCTGGCCATGCTTCCCTGGATTGAAGACCCCACCAATGTGTCCTGGAGCTCAGCTTCCCCAGAGACACACCTTACTAGGGAAAGAGAGAGGCAGACTGGGAGTATGGACCGACCAGTCAACGCCCATGTTCAGCGGGGAAGCAAGTACAGAAGCCAGACATTCTACCTTCTGCAACCCTCAATGACCCTGGGTCCATGCTCCCAGAGGGATAGAGAGTGGGAAAGCTATCAGGGGAGGGGGTGGGATATTGAGATTGGGTGGTGGGAATTGTGTGGAGTTTTACCCCTCCTACCCTATGGTTTTGTTAATTAATCCTTTCTTAAATTAAAAAAAAATTATGCAGAAGTAGATGTGCAGACAAAATAGCAGGTTGTTATACTTTACATAGATAAAGATCAGTATACATGTCTTTGTTTTTTAACTTTTTAATTATCTTTTCATTCATTTATTGAATTGAGACAGCCAGAAATCAAGATGAAAGAAGGTGATAGAGACGGAGAGAGACAGAGACAACTGCAACACTGCTTCACCATTTGCAAAGTTTTTCCTCTGCAGGTGGGGACTGGGGGCTTTAACCCATGTCCTTGTGCATTGTGACATGTGTGCTCAACCAGGTGTGCCTCCATCTGGCCGCTATTATTTCTTTAAGTATACATTTCTAAGGGAGAAAACATCAAAGTAACTTAGGATGTGTAAAACTATCATTATTCAAATATATTTATTATGTCATGTACATTCTTTTGATACTGAGTTTATTCCAGTTATCCATGCACAATTTCCAAACCCACAGGGTAGCAGCCAGACATCCAGATTTATGGGTAATCATTTTGTCAATCCAACCTTCTACTGCCTGTGGGAGCTGGAATCTTTTAAATATACAGACTTCACCATAGAGCAGAATTTTGTGATAATGGGACAGAGCCTAAAGTATAGGCCTCATGGTATATATTAGTCAAAAGAATGTACCATGTAGGCAAATAACAAGCAAAAATGTAAATTTTGCAAATAGAGATGTAAAGGTAACAATCAGTAGAATTTCTAATAACAAGTATCAGGAAGTCTGGAATCAGAAAACTTCTTCAACAATTCCTGACTGAAAATCTGCTAGAGAGAAGCTTTAAATCTGTAAAGAAGCTTTTTAATTTTTTTTCAGCACAGCTAGTACAAAACTATGTTTGAAAATGTAGTGTTTTCTTTTTTTAACTTTTTTATTATCTCTATTTATTTATTGGATAAAAATAGTCAGAAATGGAGAGAGGAGGAGAGATAAAGAGACACCTGCAGTACTGCTTCACCACTCGTGAAGCTTTCCCCCTGCAGGTAGGGGCTGGGGGGCTCGAACCAGGGTCCTTGGGCACTGTGACATGTGCACTAAACCAGGTGCACCACCACCCAGCCCCTAAAATTTATTGTTTTCTTTCATGTTGGAGTACTTATAAATATTTTTAAATATAAGATATTAAATACGTCTGCACTGTAGAGTTTACAATGCAGCTGAACGATAGATTTGGATAGAGATGGAGAGAAGGGAGAGAGAGAAAGAAATGGAGAGAGAGAGAGAGAGACAGAAACTCTACTCACTTTTTTTCATAGTAATAGATGCCTGTACAGTCTTCAGGCAGTTGTTTCCCAAGTAGTTATTTTAGTAAAATCATCCCACTCTCAGTTCAATATACTTATTCTGTTATGTCCAGAAACCCATTTTCATCAATGCCCTTGTTCTGTTCAGCCTTGATAGAGAAGTATAATGTCTGTGGCTATTTTAATCCCTAGTATCTCTATTTTATTCATTTTTCTAAGCTCTTGAAAAGAATAGATGTGATTGTACATTGAAAATGTTAAACATGATTTATACGTGCATACCTGCTATAATGATACCCCAGTAAAGTCATTAGACATCTGATCACTCCCTCAGTTGTATGATTCTCCTACTGGCCCAATCTAGCTTTCAGCAAGGCAGACAGAGCCACTGCTATTTATGTAAATAGCTTGGGTTCATCAACATAAATTGCTTTTGGGGCGCTCATCAGTGTGCGTGATGCTGTATTTGATGCTATGATTTGTAGCAAACAACAGAGGCACTCAACAATTTAGTTGCCTGTGCTTGGTTATTGCCGCAAGGGAGCTGGAGGGCTTTTAAATAAACTATGTACAATTTCCTCACATGAGACGCTATTTATGTGCTACATATGACAGGCAAGTGCAGTGAAAGGAAGCCCAAATATATCAGTTGAGATTTCCAGCACCAACATGAGAATCTGTTCCAAAGCAGGGACTAAGGAAATAAGCTGCACTCAAGAAACCAATGAATGGGGAAAAGTAGAGGACTTGGAGACAAAGCCAAAAATGTGTGACAAAGATTTTCAGGAATTTTAACACTACGCACAAAATAGGAGCTGAGAAAGTTCAAAGCTTGCAGGGGAGAATGACCACTTTGTAGTGGTCAAAATACATTTAGAACCCTCACTGTATGTGTGATATAAAAATTTAAACAAAATTATCACCAGACAATAGGAAAATTTCCCATAAATGATCTTGAAGAACATTTGAGTGATCAATAAATAAATAATCCATAATAGTTGCTGTAAATGTCTCATATTTTATTAGCACAAATACCTATGCTTAATATTCGGTAAATGCTAAGAAATGCATATATATGCATATTTATATCTATCTATCTATATAGATAGATATAGATAAATAGATATCCCACTAACTCACTTTAAAGTTGTAATGAGCAAGTGAAAATTGAATATAAATTATTTTTACTGTTTTTTTATCTAAGTTAATTTTATTTTTGCATTCCCACTATTAAAACTTCACAGTTGTCTGAAGATCCTAGGATACTTAAGTTTTTTACTGACCAGAGAGTTTTTTGTAATCTGATTTTCTCTGTTTTTCTTCACTGAATATATTTACTTAATAAATAGTGATAGGCAAAGGTTCAGACTTATTTATTCAATATCTTAGAATTTTACGACACACATAATGGCTTCTTTAATCTTATTTCTTGGTCTTTTACCTCTTTTCCTAAACATATTCTCTTAGGTTTAAGTACATTTGCTAATGTATTCAATGAAGACTAGGGTTTCACATTATAAAACAACTCTATATTTATACTTTACCCCTTGAAATTATACTCTATGAGGGGCCAGGCAGTAGAACAGCGGGTTAAGTGCACATGGTGAAATTATACTCTACTGATATCCTCCTTCTCCCTTCCACCCTTTACTGGGGTGGCGGGGGGTAGGGAGTGAAAGTATTATGTAATAAAAAGGGAGGCACTAATAGCGATGGTGATAGGGCTAGGATGGGGTGAGAAGAGTAAAGAGAAGGAAAGAGAACAATATATTGAGTATTTTTATTCATCAACAAAAAGTGAGTCCTCTGAATGCCTTGTTTGCATGCCTAGAATTTAGCACAGTCCCTGACTTATAATAGCTACTTAATAAAAGGGCTGATTGCTTTTTAAAATTGTAGTTTTGTAAATACTTTCATATTTTAAGTTAAATTTATTTCAATTCCCACTATATTTCGGGTGCTCATTTATAAATTCATTTTCCAGGCACAGGTGAGAAAATTTATTAGAAATGCCCTCTTAATTTGTATAATCTGTATTTTTCAATGACCAAATCATACATTGTATATTTTTTTCTGAGTAATATCCCTCTATACAATATTTTCATTTATTTTATGACATATATTACTACTACTCATGTTTTCTAATGTAAAATATTGCACCACTATATGACTAAACAACTACGTGTTTGGGTCAGAGAGATAGTACATGATTATACAAAAAGACTGTCATGCCTGATGCTCTGAGGTCTCTAGTTCAATCCCTGGCACCACCATAACCCAGGATGAGTAGTGCTCTGGTAGTAAAAAAATGAATTTAAGAAATCATTAACCAGTTGACATTTGTTTTTGTTTATCTTTGGGCTATAATGAACATTCACTTAGATGTCACTCTGTGGGCATATGTTTTACTTGCTATTGGACTTTACCCTCTTGAGTTAATTGAGCTGATTTGTACATATCACGATCTTTGTCTATGTAGTCTTTTCCTTCTTTGCAGTTCCTAGTCCTTTTACTTTCTCTACATTTATTGAGACCTGGTTCACAATCTTGCTCTATCTGGTTGATTATAAAATTTACTCCCTTTAGCACTTGCCACCTAGACTATGCAGAACAATTTAGTCAATTTTGTGTTGCCCTTATTTATTTCATGAGAATAAGACATTCTTTACTTTTTTTTTTTTAGATAAGACAGAGAGAAATTAAGAGAGGGGGAGAGAAAGATAGACACCGGCAAACCTGCTTCACCAGCTATGAAATTATTCCCCTGCAGGTGGGGAGCCAGGGGTTTGGACTGGGATCCTTATGCTGGTCCTTGCACTTTGCACCACGTGCAGTAGGTTAAGTGCTTAACTCACTGCACTACTGCCCGACTCACTCCCTAAGGCATTGTCTTTCTACATATAAATTTATCTAAAGGAAAATCTTATTTAATATATATGGCATCAACTTTATATAAACTGAAAATACTTTATTTTGACTATTGTCAAGATATAGTGGAGTACTTTGTCATATCAATAAATGTCCTCTTGAAAACAGGAGGAGGAAGAGGAGGAGGAGGAGGGAGAGAAGGAGCAGGAAGAGAGGAAAAAGAGCTCTCTCAAGCTTCAGTATAAAAGCCTGGAGGAAAAAGGAAGGGAAAAAAATCCAATACAGGAAGTCATATTTAGCCTAAATCCCCCCCCCAAAAAAAAAGCAACTATCAGAATGGATCTTCAGTCCTCTGAAAGTTTTATTAGATGACACTGAAGACATTCAGAGAACAGGATACAGAAATCTCAAAAAGAAAAACTGATAATAAGTTACAGAATATCACACATAAACACACAACTATCTCTTTCTTTTAATACCTAAAGAAAGCATGAAGTATCCCAGTATTTTTCAGAAAGAAAAGAAAAGCATGTAGTTTCATAAAGAATATTTAAGGTGAATTTTCAGCAACTATTTAAAGAAGTAAAATGAGCAGGGCTGTTCACTGGCAAGAGAATCTATACAAGGGAAATATCTGTTACAGAAATGGTACAGGGCACTCAGAATACTATGAAAACAGATTTAAAAGGAGGCTGATATTTAAATGGATTTTTTTTTTTTTTACCAATTTTCAGGTTTCTCCAATATTTCACTCCCCTAATGTGTAAAATCTTAGAAATCTATTTGCTTATGGGAAACACTTGGTAAAACAGTTATGAGTCTTATTTCATATTGTTAATGAAATCATCATCATCTCTTCTGTTATCTGTAAATGGTTATATTTTAAGAACTACTAGAGGGTTATCCAGACCTTTTTTTTTAATTTCTAATATTTATTTATTTCCTTTTGTTGTCCTTGTTGTTTTACTGGTGCAGCTATTATTTTTGTTGTTATAGATGTCATTGTTGTTGGATAGGACAGAGAGAAATGGAGAGAGATGAGTAAGACAGAAAGGGGGAGAGAAAGATAGACACCTGCAGACCTGCTTCACCACTTGTGAAGCAACTTCCTTGCAGATGGGGAGCCGGGGGCTCAAACCAGGATCCTTGCTGGTCCTTACACTTGGCACCACCTATGCTTATCCCACTGCGCTACCGCCTGACTCCCTATCCAAACCATTTTGAGCTTAGTTTTAGAGCAGAGTAACAAATAGAATAAGTAACCTAATCCTTGAAGAAAGTTGCATCAGAACTTAGAAAGATGGGTGTTTAATGTGCTTTATACACGATATATCTCCCAGAGATTCTGTAAAGCCCTATAGACCCCCTTTTTTTCTTTCATATCTACTGGGAAGTACTATGCCCTGAGCACACTGTATTGGCCAGTAAACTGCAGGATTAAAAAAAAAATACAACTCCTGCCAAGCTGCTGCAAACACAAGGCACTGTAGTTTAAGGGATCCCTTGAGGAAATACAAATCAGTGCATTTAATGGCCTGACTATACAAACAGCAACTGAATGGTGTTTATTTCTGAAACCATGGCCATAAAATTTGTCAGAAGCCCTTCCTTCAACAACAACCTGCTACAACACTTCAATTTCAGACCGAATTCCCTCAGTTTCCATGGCTTCATATGAAAATAAGGTCAGTATTTTGTAAATGATGGAAAGCAGCCTCCCAGAGTCTGACATGTAACAAAGACTTTATTTTCTATATTAACATTTTTAAGACATAGCAAAGTTGAATGGTATGCGCATTTTATGATAATCAGACACAAAAGAGTGAAGGACTAGGTAGCAGAGGAAAAGAGAGGCAGAGGAAGAAAGAATACGTAGAATAAAATTAGCAAATATATTAATATTTAGCAAATTGGTAAAGCTGGCATCACTCAACTAAGCATAAAAATAGAACACTTATCTGATTTGGCACTCAGTGAATGCTTTTCCTTCTGTGATTTGAAAGGCACTGTTATGCTGCAATATGTTTTTTTAAATTCTATAAATCAAGTATCTGGGGATTTTTCTTCTCTATGAAATATTGTGATTAGAATTGAATATACATGGATCAATTCGTGATTGGCTCCTAGAGAATATTATGAAACTCTCACTATGGCATATTAAAAATACACTGTGGTTAACAGCTCAGTAATTTATACTTTTCTGATCAGTCTTACCCATTTGTTCTTAGGCCTCTGACTAAGCTTACATATTTATATAATTTGACTGACTGCCAACAATAATCTGTTGAGACCATCTCTAAACATTTATTCAAAGGACACACAATCACTTATTTGAAGGGATATATGCACCCCTATATGTTCATAGCTGCATTACTCCCAGTAGCCAAAGAGTGGAAGCAGACAAAATGCGTGTAGACAGATGACTGGCTAAAGAAAGCATGTGATATATACTTGGTGGAATACTATTCTGCGGTAAAATAGACATTGTGGATTCTTTGAGATAAAATGGGTGGAACTGAAGGTAACCATGCTTAGCCAAACAAGAGATGACAGATAACTAACTACTAGATGATTTCACTAGGCAGTTCTAGTTTACTAGAGAACTAACAAATTGGAGGGGGGGGGGTGGACTGTTTCTCAGACTGTGAGAACTATGGTGGTTATCAGTTATCTTTATGAGGTGGGAGGATGAGGATACAGAAACTTGGTTGGTGTGTTCTGGAACTATATTCTGTAGTCTTACAATCTTGTAAACCACTGTTAATCATAAATAAAATAAGTAGGGAACAAAGAATGAACTTCTATCCCCATATGAACAACTGACACCTTAAAAAATGTAACTTCAAGGCAACTTTTGTCATCTACATATCATCACTACTCTCCATTTCAGTTGCTTTAATTTTGTCTAAACATATTTTTGCTAACTATCTCTATGACATTAGTTCTTTATGAAATAGGCAGAATAACCACTTTACAGGATTACTCTGAAGATTATACAAATTAGCACAGATATTGAAAGGGAACATAGTAGATTTCTTTCCTTTTAGCTTCCCGTATGTATGAATACATGTGTAAATATGCATGTGTATGCATGTGCATATATCTTTATTATCTTTCTTCTTGATTGCATTGTTATTGTTCACATGAATCATGTGTAAATATGCATGTGTATGTATGTGCATATATCTTTATTATCTTTCTTCTTGATTGCATTGTTATTGTTCACATGAATCCTTTTTTGTTTTGATCTGGAATGAAATGTACTTAAAGTAAAATTCTGTACAAACCAGATCTGGTTATAATTTCTTAAATAAATTTCCACACCATGTTGATCATATGAACCCACAGATATTTGTTTCACAACACTATTTAAAGTCTTAATTACAGTAAATTTTATTTACTTCTGACACAACTCCTTACATATGATTCATTAATAATCTAATCAATCATAGTTTTTTTATGTTTATATGTATGGTACACTAAGCTATTAAAGAATTGTATTGCAATCATTTGAAGAAACATTGCTTTATGAAACAGTGAGTATAACAATGTGATTCTTGAACAATACACTAATGAAAATCACAGAATTAAAGTGTCTTTATCAGGGATATATGCTTAGAAACAAATAGAATTTTGTTATCATGCCTTTAAGATGACTGAGAACATCCTAGTAAAAATTTACACTTCCAAGGTAGTCAGTTACATTTGGTAGGTGAGAGGTATGTAATTACACCACTGTAATATTACATTCATGTAAACCATTACTAAGTCACTAATAAAATCATGTTAAATTTAAAAAGCAAGTAACAGTTATAGAAAGAAAAAAATCCACATATCCACCCTTAATTTTGGTTGTGGTATAAATTAATTAGCAAAACTAATGCCTCACAGATGAACTCACCTCTGCAAAGTCCTACCCCACTAGGAATAGATAGAAACAGACAGGGGCTATTGGATCAACCTGCCAATGTCCACATCCAGTGCAGAAGCAATTACAGAAGTCAGAACTCTCACCTTCCATGCCCCATTAAGAATTTTGGACTATACCTCCAGAAGGGAAGAAATGTTAGGGGAGGATGACCTCTGAACTCCAATTCCATCAGGATCCGGAGACAGAGGAAAAAAGGAAGGAGTAATAATAGGTATAGATGTGACTTAGAAATAAAGAGAAGACAGGACCTAAGGAAAAAAAAAAGAGAGGGTGCAAATGGGCATAAATATAGGTAGTTAAAGAAATAAGCCAACCCATATCTGTGACCTTGGGAGAATGAATGATATTTCCAATGGAGGGGATGGGACACAGAATTCTGGTAGAGGGAAAGGTGTGGTACCATACCCCTATCATCATATAGTTTTGTAAATTAATATAAAATCACTAATACAATTAAAATTAATGCCTCACAATTATCATGAATTCATATATATATATATATATATATATATATATATATATATATATTGAAAAGATGTGGTCTGGGAGGTGGCGCAGTGATAAGGCTTTGGACTCTCAAGCATGAGGTCCGGAGTTCGATGCCCGGCAGCACATGTGCCAGAGTAATGTCTGGTTCTTTCTCATTAATAAATAAATAAAAGATTTAGTTTATTGTTTTTCTTAGAAACAGTTTATTTGCTTGTTTTGTTGTTGGCTTTTTATTTATTTATAAAATGGAAATATTGACATAAGAGAGGTACAATTCCACACAATTCCCACCACCGGAACTCCATATCCAATCTCCTCCCTTGATAGCTTTCCTATTCTTTATCCTTCTATATCACGTGTAACTCAAGTACCTCTTCAGTGGCTTAAGACCCCAAAATTCCGTAGTTGAATCTGTACATATAGACATTTTATTTTCTCTCTGTTGAAGGTATGTTATCTTCCTGTTAGATTCTCAAATGGGCTCTGTAACTTTTTTCTGTACCTATCAACTATTAACAAAAAAATAAAATAATCCAATTAAGTACCTAAGTGATTCCCAGAAGACTGCTAGAAGCTTCCATGTTGTTGCTTCATACTTAACAAACTACCAAGTAAGATGAGGTTAAATTAATATTTTAATTTTCATAACTTGCAAATTGTCTCCCTGAACTCAGTTTCTTTCTGAAATATCTGACATATCAGGTCTCCTTAAATGAATTAACAATACGGATGTTGAGTTCCCAAGTTTGGGGTGCCACCAAAGAAGACAGTATCTATCCACTAAGTTAACATGACAGGGCTGTTATCACTGCCAACATTGCAACTGCAACAATGATAGAGTTGGGATAACAATGATTCAGGGTCCCAAACTCAACTATTCATGATTCCTGTCCATAATATAAACAAGAGGAATAGGTCAAGTATGACAACAGGATATTGTAGAATTTCAGGTGAATCAAGTAGGCAACTCCTATTCAGTTCTATCCATCTGTTCCCATGTAGGAGTACAGAACCACCTTCATTTCATTTTAAAAGCAGCATATGGGTCAAGTTTGCTTCTAGGCAAAATGATTTCTTACACAAGTTATCAAGAGGAAAAGCTTACTATTTTTAAAGTACATACTGTAAGAGCTTAATCAGGTGTTAGAACTTTGACTCAATATTTGGGTGGTGGTATAGTTTAATGTTAGAATTTATTTTATTAATAATGTAAGAATGCTTGTTAAAGTGTGGAGAGAGAGATACTCAGCAGTGAAGCACAAGACTTAAGTGCATATGGATTCATGGTCAGTCCTCAGTACAGACAAAGCTAAATGGAGCCTTCTCCATCCTGACCCACCCCCATTCTCTCATAAAAATTTTTGAAGAATTTTAATTTTTAATATGACAAGGTAATTTCCTTTGACTTTTTTTTTTTATAGAGAGTGAGCATTTAACAGGAGGAGAAGAGATAGAAGAAAAGATACTTGCAGCACTGCTCCACCACTCCTGGTGGGGATCCAAGCTTGAACCCATCTCCTCACATGAGGTGACATGTATGCCTCACAGGGCAAGCCACTGCTTGGAACCAAAGAATTGGACCATTTTTTCCCTACACATTCCAAGGCCTTGTACATGTGTGATTTCACTGCTCTGGGCCGACATTTTTAGACAGATACTAAGAAGAGACATTACAGCCCTCAGGTTTTCCCCAGCCCCAACAAAGTCCCATGTTGTGTGATGGGGGCTCAAACTTGTGTCACACAAGTGGCAAGTGTAGCTTGCTGCGGTGGTGATAGCGGGACGCAGAAAAAGGAGGTTTGGAGCAGAAAGGGAACACAATCCTTTATTAGCAATGGGACCTCAGAGTTGGGGTGGAAACTCAGCAGTTGGGGCCACGTGAAGCTAGCCAAAATGGCCGCCTCCTGCCACAAGCCGCACCCTTCTGTCACCAAGGTGAAAAGCAGGCAAGAGAACTAGGGGCGGAAGAAGGGCTTTTATGGGAATAGCTCTCATGAGAATGAGAAGGGGAAGGAGTAACCATAGCACTCCAGGGTAGGATAATAACTTTCACAGGAATGGGAAGGGGGAGGAGAAACCAAAGCACTCCAACTATCACAGGGAATTGACAATGCCCTGAGGGCACAACATGGCAGAACAGCCGCTCTGAGAATGTCCCAACTCTCGAGGGAACTAGCAATAGCCTGAGGGGACAACATGGTAGATCTGACTGCATCTGCACAATTTCCCAGCAGGCAAGACTTTATCTTTTCTCCTCTTTACCACCACTTCTTACCTCCAAATGACAACTACATAAGGCTAGTTGTTGGTAATATTTTTTTTAACATTTTCTTGGGAATTATACGGAGTCATTAATGCATTATGATTCATTTTCTAAGCAAATTGCTAGTATTGCCACTTTACAGTGCTGTTTTCCTCCAGTATAAAAGCCATGTGTTAGAGTGTTTTTTTGTTAAGGTGTCAACCCATTTTGTAATATGTACTATTATCACATATTATATTGTACCATGTAATTTATGCATTAAGGAAGTAATTATTAGAAATTAAATTTGTATTAACTCGGTGGGTTGCTGTGCACAATAGTTAGGAATTAAGAATATTAACTTTTTATTTCATTTTTAAATAACAATATTTATCATTTAGCAAAAATTACATATAATACAAAAGTTTAATGTAACTTATTCTTTGCCTCATTCAGTCTGGTTCTAAGGAAAAAACAATGCTAAGAAAGAAAACTTTTCTGCACTTTAAAGTAAATAAATGAGTAGGAAATAGTTGACTAAAACTTTGGGACTGCAGAGATGGACCAGCAAGTAGGGTACTGCTAACTTGTGGTCTTCTCTCTGGATCTCTTATTACACATGTACCTTCAAAAAATTAAGCAAATAGTTGAGCCTCTGTGAGATAGCTCACCTCAGTGGTATGCCTGCTTTGCTATGGATGTAACCCAGATTCCAATCTGACCCTCACTGCACTGGTATGAGATACAGGTGCTATGACATCTTTCCTTCTTTCTTTTTTTTTTTTTCCACTCTAAGTACTTTTAATTGTAGTACTAATACATATATTACTATTTTTTTAAAAACTCTTCACATTAAGCTTTTTAAATTGTATTAATGATCACATCAAATTGATGGGGTTTACAATCAACAAAATTTATACATCTTTCCCATATTTGGGAGCTACTCTCTTCCTTGATCCAGCTTTCTGGTCCTTTTTGCAGCCATGACATCTTCTCCCCAGACAATAACTTGCATCCACCAGAATATCAGATGTCAGGCTCAGGAAAAGAAAAAAAAAAAGAAAAACTAGTATAGTCATGGGCCCTTTGGAATATAACTAAAATGGGCCTACCAACTATCTACAAAACGGACCCCTCCCCCGCCCCCGCCAATCATCATCTGAACTACTCCAGCCTTTAGGTTCATGATTAGTCAACAATTTATTTGGCTCTATATGTTAACTCTTTTTTTTATCCACAAGGTTCCAGATGCTAAGATGATGCCAACTGGACTTTCCTGGGCAGATGACCCCTAAAATATGTCCTGGAGCCCTGCTTCCCCTGATCCCCACTCCATTAGGGAAAGAGAGAGATCGGCTGGGAGTATGCATAGACCTGTCAATGTCCAGCGGGGAAGCAATTACAGAAGCCAGACCTTCCACCTTCTGCACCCCATAATGACCCTGGGACTATGCTCTCAGAAGGATAAAGAATAGGAAAGTTATGAGGGGAGGGAATGGGATATGGCGTTCTAGTGGTGGGAATTGTGTGGAGTTGTACCCCTCATATCCTATGTTATTTGTCAGTTTTTCCTTTTTTAAATAATTTTTTAATTGTATTAATGACTAAATATTGATTTTCAAAACTATGTGATGACAGGAGTATAATACCACACCATTCTCACCACCAGCATTCTGTGTCCCATTCCCTCCACTGGAAACATTAGTCATTTCCCAAGGTCACAAATAGAAGTTGATTCATTTCTATAACTATCTATCCATATTTATATATATTTACCCATTTTTGTCTGTGGTCCTGTCTTCTCTTTAGTTCTAAGTTATACTTACACTTATTACTACTTCTGAGTGTCATCAATTTGACCCAGGACCATATAAGCTCATATTTAGCACTGGAGCCTGTATGACCTCTGAGTCCCTTGTCAGTCTGAGCTCACAGCCCATACTCACAACTGGGAACATTCTAGGCTGTACTCATTTCAGGACCTTTTTTTCCTGGAATTGCAGGGTAGGATGACCCAGCCTTTCCTTAATAAGTGGGGCAATCCCTACCACTACTTTATACGGAGAACAAGTTCCTGGAGTGGCCCACAAGAGGATTTATGCTAGTGTTACTGATGGAAGTGACCAGTGATGGACAGAGAGGTATATCAGAAGTCTACATCCACATATCTATGTGAGAATCCAAGGATTCTATGACCAGGGCCCCAGATGATGGGATGGTCTGGTATTGACCAAGAATATCATCATTAAGTGAGCCAGTCTCTTGCTCTTATCCAGCTTTTATAGCCCTTTCTGTAACTGAGGAGTTTAGACTTTTTCCCAGTTGTTAATGTGTTGAGTGTCATTTGCTGTACCCAAACCGGTATTAGGTTTATGGAGTCTGCTCTTTTTAGGGCTTTTTACTAAATTGTTGAGCTTCTCAGGTCTAAATCTAATCAGCTACAGAATCTATGGCCTTCTTACTCTGTTATCTGGAAAAAGTTGGCCCACAGTGGTGAAGCTTTGGCAGCAACAACAAAAGCGACAGTTGAAATCATAGCCTAAAACTTGTAATAGGAGAATAATTTCTTTAAACCTTTGTATGACAAAATGTCAACATACAGAATTGACTTTTAAATAATATATGTTTGGGTCATATTCCCTTTACACATTGGCTGAAAACATACACCATGGAGATAAACAACATTTTTGTTGGTTGGTATGCCTTTGCATGATATAAATTTAATGATACAACAAAGAGAATAATCATTTAATGTAAGATTGTATTTAATATATAATCTAATACTAATGTACTAAAAATAGTAGAGTGTAGTGCAGTTTCTGCATTTTCAGTTCAGAAAGAGAGCAGCCTCACTTACTTGGAGAAAGGATAAAAACTTCTTTCTACTATGTACTTGGAATTCTGTGTATATAAATACAAACACACACGCTATATACTTGGAATTCTGTGATATATATTGTGGTCATTCAGGTGAATGTAATATATTTCTCATACATATTTGTTTTATCTATATTTTCTGTCACACAGATACCCAACCCTTGTACCATTCTAAGCAATGAATTAGATAAAAATAATACTAAATAAGATGTTCCATTTATACTTGCCAACAACCCTATTGTAATATTTCATAATAGGTGAAAATTCTCAGAAATCTATGTTTTAAACTTAAAGGAAAAAACTAAAATTTCTAGAATTCCCTTTGTCATAGTGATTTAGGACATGGTTTTAAAATTGTATACTGACAACCTAACCACTACTGCATTAAAGGAAGCTTTATAGCTGTGGTTTGTTTCCGTCTCTCTGTATCTATCTGAAAAAGTCATCCCATAGTGGTGAAGCCCTGTGATAACAAAATAAGCAAACAAAATAGCATGCTAATGCTAAAAACTAAAAAGATTGATAAAAATGAATATCTACAGTCCAGGGACATACAATCTAATGGACCTCAATTATTAGAGGTCTGTACTGTTAGTAAGTGCACTTAGTGACACTGATAAAATGGTCTGTAAGTCACAATTCAAGCAATATTCGTCTTGGATATAATCTCCAAACAGTTTTTAATGTGAACCATGATAGTTAAAATCATAAAAATCACCTCAAATTAATTATTGTAGGGAGCTGGACAGTAACATAGCGGGTTAAGCGCACATAGTACAATGCGCAAGGACTGGTGTAAGGATCCCGGTTCAAGCCCCTAATCCCCACCTGCAGGGGAGTCACTTCACAGGACATGAAGCAGGTCTGCAGGTGTCTTTCTCCCTCTCTGTCTTCCCCTCCTCTCTCCATTTCTCTCTGTCCTATCCAACAACAACAACATCAATAATAACTACAACAATAAAATTACTAGGGCAACAAAAGGAAATAAATATTTAAAAAACAGGTATTTTTTTAAAACTATATTATTGTATTTGAGATATATGTACTTCTCTCAATGTATACGGTAAATACTTTTAGTTTAAAAATATAAATAGAAGGTTTCAAATAGGTACGTCCCATACTATGTCCGAATATCTCTGATCTTCACTGCAAAGACAATGGTTCTTAAATTTCTTTCTTTGTGGAGCCAGACAATGGTGCACCTCTTTGAGACATAAGTCATCATGCATAAGGACATAAGTTCAAGCCCTCAACCTCCACCTGAAGGGGAAAGTTTCACAAGTGGTGAAATAGTACTGTGGGTATTTCTGTTTCCCTCCCCCTCTTAATTTCTCTTCCCAATCAAATAAAATAAAGTGAAAAAAATTATAAAAAAATAAAACATATACTTCTTCGAATTGACCATATTACATTTGAAAAAAGAAAGACTAACTGGCCAACTGGACAATGACCTTAGGGGTTAAGGAGATGGTTCAGCAGTACAACACTAGCTTTGCATGCATGAAGTCCTGGGTTCAAGTCCTGGCCCCACATGAGACCAACAAAGATTAGGACTAAAAGTACATAGATGATAAAGTAATGTTTTTTCTCTATCTTCCTTTAATTCTACTTTCTTGTTCTCTCATTAAAAAAATAATAATAAGTCAAAAACAATTGGTTGCAAAGAGAACTAGGAGATAGCTCAACTGGTAATGAGTATATGTGGTCATTACGTGGGAACACCCACTCAATGGAAACACCATGAACTATGAAGCAATGCTATGATGACTTTCCTCTTCCTCCTCCTCCTCCTCCTTCTCCTCCTCCTCCTCTTCTTCTCTGCCTCTCTCTCTCTCTCTCTCTCTGTCCCTTTCTGCCTTTCACAATCACACAACACACACCTATACAAACACACACACACATACAGAGTCCACCAGAAGTGGTGAAACTGTGAAGGCGGGGGGGTCCCACCGAAACCCTGGCAGCAAGTCAAAACAAAACAGAGAAGGGAACTAGGCAGTAGCACAGCGGATTAAGCACAAATGGTGCGAAGCTCAAAGACTGACATAAAGATGCCCATTGGAGCCCTCCAATTTCCCACCGCAGGGGGGGGGTCATTTCACAAGCGGTGAAGCAGGAATGCGGGTGTATGTCTTTCTCTCCTCCTCTCTGTCTTCCCCTCTTCTCTCAATTTCTCTCTGTCCTATCCAATAACAATGACATCAATAACAATAATAATATAATAACCACAACAATGATTAAAAAAAAAAGAGAAAACAACAGTCAGACAGGCCAGGGAAGTGACTCAGCATTAAAGCACACATGGGGACTTGGGCTCAATCTTCCATGTCAAATAGAAAAACGTAAAATAAAAATGTAAAACCTTCTAGCAAATTTCATACTTACACAACTTACTTTTTAATTGTTAACAAAATAATAGGCTGTATTAAATATTGTATGAGGTCTCAATGTAGTAAAATATTAAATTTCTTTAAAATATTTATTGATTCATTTATTGTGTAAAGCCTAATAAGTAATTAAGATGGGAAGAGGGGAACATAGAAGTGGAGAGAGAGACACTTGCAGCACTACTTCACCATTTGCGAAGTTATCTCCCTGCAGCTGGGGACAAGGAGATGGAACTCAGGCCCTAGAACACTGTAACATCTGTGCTTTACTGGGTACACCACTGCCTGGCACTTAAAATTTTTAATCTTTAATGTATACAATCTTAAAAGAATGACAAATGTGTCTTGTATTTATTGTTGTATTGTCATTCTATGAAGTCAATAAAATGAATAAGCAAATTGGCCATAATATAAACAATCCAGACTGTTGTATTTAGAATTTGATATATAAAACCCAATTACGTTATCCTTTTTAAAAAAATATGGTAGAGTGAAAGAAATAGGAGAAAAATGGAAAGAGAGAGACACCTGTAGTCTACACCATCATTCAGGAAGCTTCCCCGATAGGGGTGGGGACCAGGGACTAGAATCCTGGTCCTTGCACATGTTAACTTGTTCACTTTATCAGCTGTGTCATCACCAACCCCCTTAAAATATATTTTTAAATAAAAGTTCCTACAGTTGTAAGTCAATCCATTAAGAAGTGGTTTATATAAAGAAACCAATCAAAAGATAGCCAAGACATTTGTGGAGAAGATTAGGAAACTTTGTTAAAATGTTAAATACCACCTAAACAGATATACAGCGTCATGACTAGGAAAATATATTATAAAAAGTTAAGCTTTCCTCAAATTGAACTTTATAGTAGGAATACTAACTTTTTTTTGGAATTTTAACATTTTAGAATTTTTTTAAAAAATATTTTATTGGGGGATTAGTGGTTTACAATAAATACAGTTGCTGGTACATGTGTACAATGTCTCAGTTTTATGTCAAAACACTCTCATCCTCAGCCACGGTCCTTCTCCACTACTATGCACTAAGACATAAAAGCCACAGCGTTCTCGTGGTGGGAATTGTTACCCCTCTTTTTCAAAATGTTTTATAGTATCTTTCTTTATTTATTGGATAGACACAGTCAGAAATTGAGAGGGAAGGGGAGGACAGAAATGGAGAGAAAAAGAGAGACACCTGCAACACTGCTCTACCATTTGCAAAGCTTTTCCCCTGCAGGTGGAGACCAGGGGCTCAAACCACACCTAGAATTTTTTTTTTTTTACTTTATTGATCAACAAACAAGCTAATCGCAAATTTTATCTGAACATCAATGCAAAAAAATAACTGTAATACTTCTTCTTCTTCTAGCGTTTGCCCACTGTAATACTTATAAATTAGAATATAGTAATTTAATCATACTGATATTACAAAGCAAAAAAAAAATATATATATATATATGCTAGATATATTTAAATACACTTTCAGGTCAAAGAGACATAGATCATGGGTATTTATATAGAAGTGGGATAATACAGTTAAGTGAAGAAAAGTATTTAGTTTGGGGAAACTGTTTCTGGGACAACTGTTTTTGAGGAAAAATCCAATTCTATATTAGTTTTCTTAGGGCTTACAAAACTAAATACCATAAGCTGAGTGGATTAAATAATAGAAATTTATTATTTCAATTTTGGAAGCTAGAATTTGAAGATCAAGGTGTCTGCAGAATGTTCCCTTTTATGGGCACTAGGGAGAATCTATTTCTTGACTCTAACTTCTTATGATGTGCTGACAATCCCTGGTGTACTCTGGCTCAATGAAGTATCACCCTAATCTCTGCTTTTATCTTTTTATAGCACTGTCCCCATGTGATGTGTCTATATTCAAATACTCTTTTTTTATAAGGACACCAGGCTTTTTTGACCTTATTTTAACAGCTCTGTAAAGATACTACTTCTAAATAAGGTTACATTCTAAAGTACTAGGGTTAAGGCTTACAACATATATATTTAACAGAGGACACAATTCAAGCCAGTCTACTGTTAGCTTTAATAATAATTTCACAGTAAGTCAAAAAACTAAACTTAAGGGGAACAAAATTACCTTGAGCTAGGGAGATACCATTTATGGCTATGCAAAAATACTCCAGTGTCTGAATGTTCTGACAGTCCAGTTTCTATCCCACACCAGCATAAGCCAAAGATTAGCAGTGTTTAGGGGAACAACAAACAAATAAATATTTTTTAAAATAAAAAATATCTAGAAGAAAACATATGGTGAGTCAGAGAGATAGCTCACTGGGTAAAGCAGTGATTTGTGATATACATAGCTCAGCACAGGTTCAAATTGTGATACTACATGAGGAGACCATGGCAACAGTGCAATGGTATCTTACTCTTTCATGTCTCTGACTCTGAGTGGAAAATTATCTTATAAAATCACAGTGTGTCAGGCTTTGGATACACACACACACACACACACACACACACACACAAACAATATGTATGCATATGTAATATTTAAATATAAAGTATAAGTCACATAAAGAAGTGATGTTAACACAACAAAAATGCAAACTGCCTTACGTGATACCGACCACAAACTAGGCTATACCTATTCAAGAGTCATATAACTGAAAATGTACTGCTACCTCTACTTTATGAAGAGTCCTTATAAGCCATTAAAGAAAAAACAAGCAAATCAAAGCAACATATTTGCATGAGCACATAAGAGAAAAATTGTCAAAAATATAATAAAACTGTTCAACTTCAATACAAACAGACATGCAAATAAATGCCAATATATTTCATATATTGACAAAAACTAGAAACAAAGTATAAAGAGTGAGCAAGTATATGGAGTAAAGTGAACTCTCACCTCATGCTGAAGACTATAAATTCTTATATCCACTAATCTTTAAAATATTTCATTCTAAGTGTTCGGTGTACATATTTCATTACCAAGCAACTCCTTCTATTTACACATTTTGAGAAGATTCCACTGTACACATGGAGACACATATAGTACATAGGAGCACTACTGGAAAAACAGTGACAATATTCTTCAATAGAAGAGTAGACTACGGGAGCTGGGCGGTAGCACAGCGGGTTAAGCGTACATGGCGCAAAGCGCAAGGACTGGCATAAGGATCCTGTTCCAGCCCCAGGCTCCTGAACTGCCGGGGATTGCTTCGCAAGCGGTGAAGCAGGTCTGCAGGTGTCTATCTTTCTCTCCTCCTATCTTACCCTCCTCTCTCGATTTCTCTCTGTCCTATCCAACAACGACAGCTATGACAACAATAACAATAACAATAACAACTACAACAAGGGCAATAAAATGGGAAAAAATGGCCTCCAGGAGCAGTGGATTCGTAATGCAGGCACCGAGACCAGCGATAATACTGGAGGCAAAAAAAAAAAAAAAAGAAGAAGAAGAAGGGGAGTAGATAAATCATAGTATATTCATAAAGTAAAATACTACAAGATTATTGTAGGATGATACTGTAATTTTTTGTGTTCACCATAGATAAATCTTACTTACACAATACTAGCAAACTTAAGTATGATACATACAGTAAGATTTCATTTGTAACATTAAAAGTGTGCCAGATAATATAAGATACTACTCATGAATATATACATATCTGTCATAAACTTTTGGAATTTGCTTGTGAAAAATAAACATCAGATTTCACAGAGCCATTTGCACTGGATATGTAATAAGCAGTTAAGGCGAAGGGTCTTTTAATCAACTGTGATGATAATCAAATTAATTTTGCATCTTTTTTCTATACCTGAAATGTTTCAGATTGAAAAAGATATACCCATACTGAAAAAACTAAACAGAAAACCTAGATAAAATGGAAAATGAATCAACTTCTAAAAAAAATAGCTACAATATGAAAGAGTAATTTCAATAAAACTAGACAAAGATAAAGTGAGGCTGAACACTAAAATATATTAAAGCCTATTTCTGTTCACAGAAAGAACTCAGTGTTATAAATATGGTGAACAAATACATAGTGAGGGAACCAGTGAGATTTTTCTATCAAGAGAAAGGCAACAGAAAAATGTAGGCAAAGAATACTCAAAACAGCAGTAATTTATTATTGCTGCTTTAAGTTGATGTTATTGAGCTAAACTTTTATTTTTAGCCATCATTTTGTTAGAATATGAATATTCTTGCACTTTAGGGAGACACTTGGCACTCTCCATTTTTACCTAGAGTTGCAAGCAGTTAATAAAGTTCCTGGGCTCATCTTGATTGCCAAGGATTTTTCTGGTTTTTGCACTGAACAGTCCCCATTCCAAGATAAGCCTTAGTTCAGAAAAATGGGATAATTGTTTTGGACTGTATATTATTATTATTTTTTTTACAGAAATCACAGCCACCTTTCCTAGAATAACCACATAATGTTCTTAGATGTACAAATTCCACCATCTCTCAACAATTTACACTGACTTTATGGATTCACTTCAAATAACTTGAGTGCTAAGTTTTCACCTTTCCTACTGGCATTTTACCTACATATTGGTAATGCACTATGTGTCAGTCAAATATGGGCATTGATGATACTTTCACTTAACCACAGAATTTTTTTTTTCCTGTCCCAAAAGAAAGAAGATGGGTTTCAAGTGCTGGTAGTATTTAGAAGTAGTCTGGTGATTCTAATATTTCAGGGATGAGGACTGTAAGTATAAAGAAGGACAATGGTAACAAATAATGCTATCTTTGAAGTTTAAGTGCTTTATTCATGTTTACTAAGTAGAATTAACTTACATTCTACAAGTATCTTTACATTCTGGTTTGGGGATAATTACTATGTATATGTGGGATCCTGTGAGACTTAGAACAGTACATAAATGAGCATTTAAACTAAAAACTTATTTGATTTCTAGAATTAGAATTTTGCATTGTTAGATTTTATTAATGATTAATTAGAAATGTTTTCTGGTAATAAACCTCTAAGGCCGCTGTAAGGCAAAAGGAAGTCTTGATTAATATCTATTTAATGTCACTTTTACCAGAATTACATTAAAGATGGAAATATATAAGAATTTATTATTTTCATTTAAGAAAATCAATGATGTACAGAAATCTCATCTTTCTTGTGTATCCTATGGTGCCCAATAAAACTAGCTGTGCTAAATGATTAATTTCCAAATTTAAAATTGAATGTCTGCTACAAAACTAAATCATGCCCAGTAAGACCTCATAGAATAAATCCTTCATGGGATACTATAACCTTTATCGTTTTTGAAATGTGTTCCCATCAAAAAGCCCCTAGGCAAATGTATAAGAGAGCCATGTAACATTTACATAGCTATGTGTCCGATTAGCCTTGGTGATCTTCCCACATCATTAGGCAACGTCTGAAGAGAGCAACCGCATGACAGATTGTCTAATGTCTGATGCATAACAAATTAATCGAGAAACAATAGTGTTTTAGTAACACTTGGGCCCTATGTTACAAAGATCCCTAGGTGGGAAGTGATCTTCAAGTTTGAACTCTTCCAACTATAAGGTGTAGGGCATGCATTCAGTAACATTCTTTTCAATAGCACATAAATTACCTGCTAAGCACAATTTTCTGCTGTCCACAACTAAAGAAAGGGGTGGGGGGAGAAACAGTCAGCAAACATTTTGCAGCTGACTTATTCATAGGCAATTGAACCATGTGAAGTTCATTTGATTACTGATTGAAATCCTTGTGGTAAAAAAAAAAAAAAAAAAAAAAAAAAAAAAAGCATACCACCCTTTGTCCTCACAGCTGAATTTTATTCACTTATTTTTTTTAAAAGACAGGTTTTCATGGTAGTATACTGGCAGATCAAAAAAAAAAAAAAAAAGAAAGAAAAACTTAGATGTATAGGTGTAACACACACTAGGAAAGTTAGTTGAACACATTCTAGTTTATTTTAAGTAGGCAGTGGTAGATGTTTTAAATAATTTTTTCTTGTTGGAACTGAGCGTTTCCATCTGTGTCTGATCATCATAAATGAATTGCAATGGTTAAGGAATAAAGTGGTAAGAACCCAGAATGTGATGGCTAGAACCTGAGGAGAAGAACCAGCAGGTCTGAATTAAGCCCTAAAGGAAAAACTAGACAATTTATTCAGATTTGAGCAAGTCTCCTGCCTTTTTAGGTCTCATTTTCCATGTCTACAATTATGAAACTTTATCATGCAATCCGGGATATTAATAAGAGTGAAGAAGGACGCTAGCAATACGTATGCAGTGTTTGTGCTCACTCTTGCTTATCTATAAAATAAAATCTGGAATTAAATGACCTCTAGTACCTAGCTTACGGATGCAAGTGATTGTAGATCACCCTCACTCCCTCAGTGACTATAACAGAATGAACAGGAAAAAGAGGTTAAAAAAAAAAATTAAAAAAGATGAAACAATGACTGAAGTAGCCAGAAGTTAATCAAGAAATTGAGATTTCTCTGCACAATTATACCTACCTAACCTGTTTGTCAAAAAGGAACATGGATATATTTTCAAAAACATTGTGTATATCTCATAAATACATTATAGCCATAAGATTTTGGTGAGTTATTGAATGTCTGCTGAATTTTTATAATCACTGTAACTATTCAAAAGTCATCCTTGAACTTTCACTTCTCAGATATCACATTTCTTTCAATATACAAGTTAAAAAAAAATTCCCTATCCCCATAAGCACACATACAAGAAATTGAGCAGTGGAAAAGGCAAAGTATAAAATACTTTTAATTTCCAAAAGAGCAGTTCTTAAGGGGGAAATTTTCAAGAAATATCACATTTTCAAATATTTAACATGAACCAAATAAATCCGAGAGAAATAAATTCAAAAGATTAGAATATTTATGTTCCAGTTCTAATTATTTTCATTTCTCAAGTGTGAGGTAATCATTGGAATAACCCTCCAAAAAAAAAAAAAGTACACTTCGAGCCTCTGGAGTAATTAAGTTTAGATTTAAAAAAAAAAAAGTCTTTTCTTGCATCAGAAATTACTGGCAAAATATGTCATCTTGAAGGAAATAATATTATAAAACACAAACCGCAATTGAAAAATAATGGAGGAAACTCTATAGCAGCATAGAAGATCCTGGATTTCTTCCTTGGATATATCAAATATATGTTAAGGCATGAAACAACAGTCTCCAATGAAGATCTGAGAGTAAGTTGAGTAACTCCTCCAACAAAATGACACACCACATCGAGCAAACCAGAAACAGGTTGCACAAAGAAACCACACTCCTAACACAACAACCCACAACAGGAGGGCTCTCACAAATACAGGTTCTTCCAGAGGAGTGAGATTCCCATCCCAATAGCCCTTGAGATCTGCACCAGAGAGACAGACATGCACTGCACTCCAATCTCCCTGCCTTACTCCATCTCCCTACTTCCCAGCCCCCACAAAAAAAACATTTCTTTGAAAACTAATGGAGCTTGGCAAGCAGGAGACCCAAAACCCAGTAGAGAGTATGTAACTCATTTAGGACCCAACGCAAAAGTAGCATCCGGTAAAGCACCTAGATCATACAACAACTTGTTGAAATTTTCTCCAAGAAAAATTTCTAGTTCTAGCCTACCTTACTGGAGCTGGAGCTAGACCATTCTGGAGCACTTGCTATCTTGTTAAAGTGATGAAAGCTCCTGTAAACTGAGCATGCCCAGTTGAGCACAGACTAGACTTGCCACACCTACCACTTACACTCCTCACAACTACACAGTGCAGCTAAACTTGTCACGCTCAGTTCTCCAATGCTACTGAGGCACAACTGACGCTAGAATCATTCTGAGAGCACCTGGACAGAACGAGGCTATCTTTGTGCTTACCTGTGCTACAACTTGCTGGTATCGCCCAGAAAAGAGATTACACACAAGTCTAGAACTCTAAATCAGGCAGTTTATTCCTAGAGGAATAGCTCCAGTAACCAGGTCTAGAGGTCAGAAGCATTCCCTATTATAACCTCATAGGACATTTTACATCAACATACTTTAAAGCTCATCCTTGAGGGTCTAAGCTCTGGTTAGTCTGAAACCAGGTAAATGAAGATCTCTCTTCTTGAAATCTTGGTATATGTTCAACAATACAAACTTAATCGAGACTAAACTAATCTGCTTCGACAACCAACAACCACAAGGTTTAAGAAACAACCAAAATACAGGATGACATTAAACAAGCTAACATGATACCTAGAGAAAATATAAAAATAAAACAAATGGGGGATCGGGCAGTAGCGCAGCAAGTTAAGCGCACATGGCGCAAAGCGCAAGAACCAGTGTAAAGATTCCAGTTCCAGCCCCAGGGACCCCAGCTGCAGGGGAGTCACTTCACAGGCGGTGAAGCAGGTCTGCAGGTGTCTATCTTTCTCTCCCTCTCTCTGTCTTCCACTCCTCTCTCCATTTCTCTCTGTCCTATCCAACAACAACAACATCAATATAGCAACGATAATAATAACCACAAAAACGATAAAAAACAACCAGGGTAACAAAAGGGAAAAAAATGGCGTCCAGGAGTAGTGAATTCGTGGTGCAGGCACCGAGCCCCAGCAATAACTCTGGAGGCAGTAAGTAAATAAATAAATAAATAAAACAAATGAAGCCTAAAGTTAGTAAAAAGATGATAAAAATTGACAAGCTTTTAACTAGTCAGATATACTCGCCAAGAAAAATAATGCATAATGGTTATGAAAAAAAGTCTCTTATGCCTAGTGCTCCCAAGTCTGTGGTTCAATTTCCTGTACCACCATAAGCCAGAACTGAGCAGTGCTTTGGTAAAAAAAAAAAAAAAAAAAGTACAAGGGACATGTGGTGGTGTTAAACCCGTCAAGACCCTTGTCCCCACCTTGAGGTAGAAGATGTCTCTCTCTTTCCCTCCCTATCTCCTACTTTCTTAAAGGACCCCACCAATGTGTCCTGGAGCCCCACTTCCCCAGAGCTCTGTCCCACTAGGGAGAGACACTGGCTGGGAGTGTGGACCGACCTGTCAAAGCCCATGTTCAGCAGGGAAGCAATTACATATGATAATTACATAATGATCCTTGGTTTATGCTCCCAGAGGGTTAAAGAACAGCAAAGGGGATGGGATACAGAGTTCTGGCGGTGGGAATTGTGTGGAATTGTACCCCTATTATCCTATTGTCTTGTCAGTGTTTCCATTTTATAAATATTTTTTTTTAATTTATTTATTTATTCATGAGAAAGATAGGAGGAGAGAAAGAACCAGCCATCACTCTGGTACATGTGCTGCCAGGGATCGAACTCAGGACCTCATGCTTGACAGTCAAGTGCCTTAGCCACTGCGCCATCTCCTGGACCACATAAATATTTTTTTTTAAAAAAGAAAGAAAGGAAGAAAGAAAATTGCCAGTGGGAGCAGTGGATTCCTCATGCTGACACTGAACCCCAACAATGACCATGGTAGCAACAACAAAAAATAATAATAAAATAAAGAAAAAGGCACAAAAATCAAGGATGTAATGCACAGTACAGGAACTATAGTCAGTAATAAGATTTGCAAGTTGCTAAGATGGTATGTAGACTTAGTGTAACAATTCTTTCTCAGTGTAAGTATACAAATATCAAGTAGTTATATTGTACACCTGAAATAAAATAATGTATTTCAGTTACACTTCAGTAAAAAGGAAAAGGGCTAATTAACATAAAAATGAGATTGTAGGTCACTACAGTAGAACAGAAGGTGAAATCTGGACTGAGTGTGTCCTAATGCACCTAAGCAAAAGACTTGGGGGAAGGCAGGAAAGGGACTGGATGAAAGGACATTGGTTCTTGGCATGTCTCCTAGACACAATCAAGGGGAAACAACAGGCTGAGCCTATGTTTTAAAGACTATACTGTAAACCATTACCCCTCCCCAATAAAATTTTTAAAAAGTCAGATTGTGACATTTAGAAAGTTTAAAAGGCATAATACTAATGTATAATTTCATAGAAGGAAAAGGTATAATTTTATAATTTCTACACAAATAGACATATTTTTAAAAATCTAGTTAATTTACCATGTTTAAGAAGTAAAAATTTAACAATAGCTAAAATCCAGGAATATATCTCAATAATAGAACACATGTAATGTGGTAATGGAACACATGTATTGTGTAAAGCCTCATGCCTGAGGTTTCCAGATCCTAGATACAATCCCCTAATACCACCATAAGCCAGAGCTGAGTAGTACTCTGGTAAAAACAAAACAAAAGTGTGAGATCCTGCTTTCAACTCCTACTAATAATTGAAATCTTCATTCTCATAAATCAGTGACTAGTAAGATAAACTAGGAATTCATCTATGACCTCGTCATGCAGTTTTCTTAAATCCTTGAACTATTTTTAATAGGTGAAACATCAGTAAAATTACTAATCTGGACCATAGTACATTGGGGGGGGATGTAACTATCAGCTGCTTTCTTGTCACATTTGATGTTGTGACTATAACAGCAGTGGTGGCATTGTTACATTTGAGAAAAATGAAGGTTGGAGAGGTTGAAGGCCTTATTCAAGCATACAAAACAAATAAATAATAATGCCAGCTTATTATTCTAAATTTCATTCAGCGTTTCTAGAGACATTGGAAAAAAATATTGCTCAAGAGAATACGAAAGGTCCTGTGTGAATTTAGGCTAACAGACAAGATGACTTCAGAAATTTACTGACGTAACTTAAAAAATTCCATCTGAAGATCATAAATTTTCCTGTGGATCAAAAAGTTTAATTCTGTGGAGTAAGGAGTAGCACAGTGGGTTAAGCGCATATGGCACAAAGCACAAGAGCCATAGTAAGGATCCAGGTTCAAGCCCCCAGCTTCCCATTGGCAGGGGGTTGCTTCGCAAGCAACTTCCTCTCTGTCATCCCCTCCTCTATTTCTCTCTGTCCAATCCAGCAACAACAACAGCTATGACAACAATAACAACTACAAGAGCAACAAGGGCAACAAAATGAGAAAAATAGCCTCCAGGAGCAGTGGATTCATCGTGCTGGCTCTGAGCCCCAGATATAACCCTGGAGGCAAAAAAAAAAAAGTTTAATCCTGTATAGAAAGAATTGTAATTAGAGGCCAGGCAGTGGTGCACCTTGTAGGAATCCCCACTCACCACCTGATGGGGGACACTTCACAAGTAATGAAACAGGTCTGCAGTTGTCTTTTTCTCTCTTTGTCTATCTCCTCCTCCCCCCTCAGTCTCTCTTGTCCTATCAAATAAATAGAAAGAAAAGAATTATAATTTTACTCACAGAGATTCAAAACTACCTATGTTTAATTCAGGAATGGAGAACTCAGTCCCTTCAAAATAGTAGTTAATATAGCCAACAACTGCAAAATATTCTACTCAGATTAAAGAACAGTATTCTTTCTCTGTTCTTATGCATCCAAGCCTTTCTGACCTTCTTAATCTGTGTAATTATCTCAGCAGACTTGCTAATGAGGGTATGGCATGCTGAGTAGACTTTACTGAATTCCAAGCACTATAAAATAAATCTCCTATGGGAAGTAAAAACATCTGCAAAGAAAGGAGAATAATGTCAAATTGAACAGGAAAGTCATTCAGACATCATCTCCTACATTTGACAGATGCAGACCACCATTATGATTTTTTTTTTTTATTTAAACAACACGGTAAAAAAAAGTGGATTAACTTATGAAGTCATTTAAACTGCTTTTATGATGCAATCCTTTAAAATGTTTCTAATTTTATGCTGCAATTATTAGAAATGTTTTTAAATGTGATCAATACAATTTTCTGCAATACTAACTAGCATATCTAGAAAATAAATATGGTTTTTTCTTGATAACTACAGCTCTTACTGTGCCTCAGGGCCATTTGACTTTGTTTTCATTGCATAAGGCTTTTAATGTAGAAATCTAAACAATTAGCCTCAGAACACAGTCTGGAAATTTGTTTTAGGGAAGAAAGCTCAAATATTAGCTTGTCAACTGCTAATATTTCCCTTGCTCCAAAAAATAAATTGAGTAATTCCAGATTTCCATTACTGAGATCTTATTGGGTGTTGTTGTTCTGAATACAAACTGGTCTTATCATCCTGCCAGCCACTTTTAATTCTACCTACTAATAATCACTTTCAGAAAAAAATATGTTGAGTCTATCTGGAAAAAGGATTTACAACTTAAGCTACACAGAGTAACTAAAGTGTATTTGGAGTTCTCAAAATAAAGACCCCTCTGGAGCAAAGATTCTGGACCTGGTCTGTGAGACTAAAACATACCTTAAGCACAGGTGTTTTACCTTGCAAACTACCTTTCAATTGCAGGTGCTTTGGATCTACCCTCAAGTTAGTTGAATAAATTAAATATCAAGAGTTGAGTACATTAGTAGCCAACTGAGTCATTCTGAATTTTGTTTACTTGCTAAATACTGTCACGCTATAGATGGTCTCTATGTTACTATATTCTTAAATTTAAAAGAACAGAAAATATATTATAAACAGATGTCAAAGCACTACAAAGAGAACATAAAGAAGTTTAACTTAAACTCTTCTATCAGAGAGTCAATATAATCCATTTCTTAACACTGCCTCTGACTCTGTACTTCCTCTGAGAATAATAAAAGAAAGAGAAATATATCCAAGTAGGAAAAAAAAAACGGCCCTCATATTCTTAACTTTTAGGCAATATGCACGTTACTAGGAATACATTTAACTTGGACAATATTGAGCCAAAATTTGGTAATGGTCATTACCTGCTGATTTCAAAGATACTATGTTGCTATGTAGATTATTTTAAACTAAAAATGCAAATCCTAGACTCTCCTTTATCTACTTCAGATTAAATTTAAGAGTCCTTTTGCTTCGCTGAATTGTAAATTACCTCCATCACTTGGTCATTTCCAATCTTCCCTCCCCACTTCTGGGATTCCCTGGAAGTACAGACTCTGAAATTAAAACATTCAGACCTAATATTAACTTTACTCCCTTTTTCTATGTGTGTGTGTATGTGTGTGTGTATGTGTGTGTGTATGTATATGATGTATATGTATATGTATATGTATATGTATATGTATATGTATATGTATATGTATATGTATATGTATATGTATATGTATATGTATATGTATATATTTCCCTTGCTAACCTCTCTTTTTTTTCTTTTTATTTATTTATTATTGAATAGAGACAGAGAAATTGAGAGGGGAGAGGGGAAAAGAGAGGGAGAGAGACAGAGAGACACCTGCAGCCCTGCTCCACCACTCATGAAGGTTTCCCCCTGCAGGTGAAGACCAGGGGCTTGATCCCAGTCCCTTTCGCTTGGCAGTATGTGTGCTTAACCGGGTATGCCACTTCCAGGTCCCCACCTCTCTAATGTTTGAATTGTTCACCCAGCTTGTGAAGAATCCAGAGGGCAGAGAATTTTCCTAATAACCCTGTACTTCTTTTTCTCCTTTGTTCCTTTGCCCTTTCTTATTTTAACAGGATTATGAGTTATCAAAATATATGAGATAAAATGTCCATTACTTTTCATTGTATTACTTTTCTAGTTTGTTTTTCAGTGAATATAGCTTCTGATTTTTTTTTTTGCCTCCAGGGTTATCACCAGGGCTCAATGCCTGCTCTTGATGGCCTTTTTTTCCCCCCATTTCAATGCCTGCTCCTGAGAGCCATTTTTTTTTTCACTGTTGTTATTGTTGTTGCTGCTGTTATTGTTGGATGGGACAGAGAAAAATTGAGAGAGGAGGGATAGACAGAAAAGGGGAGAGAAATATAGACACCTACAGCCCTGTTTCACTGCTTGTGAAGTGACCCCCCTGCAGGTGGGGAGCCAAGGAAGCTTCCAATTTTTTTTAACAAATGTTCCAGATATACAATATGAATTCCACTGCTTATCACTGATTAAGTTCCTTTATCTGATAAGATGGTCACTTAATATAACTGAGCTCTATAGGCCTACTGCCACATGATAGAACTCTACACAGGTTAACTTAATCAAAAATGATACCACTAAATCCCCCCACCTCCAGTAAGTGTATTAAAAGTTTTTTCAAAAACAGTGTCTTATAAAGAGTACATATTTCTTTCTTTGCTTTATCTTTTTGTGTTCAACATTTATGTTGGTCTCAGAAAATGGTGGGAATAAGACATCAGTTGCAATAGGAGTCTTTGAGGTTTATTTACTTTTAATTTTATGCGATACAGAATGACAGAGAAAGAGAAAGACAGAATGAGAGAGAGAAAAACCAGAGCACCACTCAATTCTGACACATGTGCTAGGGATCTAACCTGTAGCCTCACACATGCAAAGATACTCCTGTGCTCTAATTCTGGGATATCATCCTAGTTCACAGTATGAGGTTTTGGGTTAGTTTGCTACTTAAGGTGAGGGTCAAGGCAATAAAGATAAAATATTAGCAAATAATAAAGAGTTAAACATGAGTCACCTGATATTCATTCTGCAGTTCTGTGCAGGAATCAAGACCTAGATTACTCGTTAGCTAGTTGCTAGTAGTAACAGGTAAATCCTTTTTCAGAAGTTTTTCTTTGGCATCTCTTTAAGTTGACCAAATCTCAAGGTTTTAGGTAATACAGATATTATTTGTGAAGGTGAGGATATGTGACCTCTAATTTTTATAGCACTGTTTTCCTTAGGTCCTTTGCATTATCTCATTATATTTGCTTGCAAAAAGGATATCATCAGTGGACCGAGTGGTGGCACAGCAGGTTAAGCGCACATAGTTCAAAGCGCAAGGACCTGCATAAGGATCCTGGTTCCAGCCACTGGCTTCCCACTGGCAGGGGAGTCACCCCACAAGTGGTGAAGCAGGTCTGAAGGTGTCTATTTTTCTCTCTCCCTCTCTATCTTCCCCTTTCCTATCAATTTCTCTTTGTCCTATCCAAAAAATAATCAGTAAAAAAAATACACCATCTTGGGGCTGGGTAATGGTGACCCAGTAGACCACACCTGGGTTCAAAATCCTGGCCCCCCACTTGCAAAGGGGAAGTTTCCTGAGCAGTGAAGCAGGGCTTCAGGTATTTCTATTTCTTTCTTTTCTCTTTAACCCATTCCCCTCTTGGTTTTTCTCTATATCAACACACAAATTTAAAAGGGTAAAGTCTAGGATTAGAGATGATATTCCTTGCTTATCTTCTCTCTATCTTGCCTTAACTGGTTCAACCCCTATTCTCCTCTCAAATGCCTCTGGGTAATTAAATGCTGCATCAGGAGACTAATTATCTTGACCTTTATGTATCTCATCAAATTCCTGTCATAACCAGCCCCCTACCATAGGGGCAAGCTGACCTTTAAGAAACCTGTAATTCCTGACATATTTGAAAAATGTTCTTTGTTTGGTTTTCTATTTAAACTCATGTCCACCTCCTAATAAAAGAGATTTGAGAGCACTTCATTTCTCCCCGGTGTCTTTGCTTCATTTCGTCCCTTGAGTGAGCGAGAGAGAACCGGTTGGTTGCCTTCCTGCTGGTGTCACCCCACGTGAACACCGACAGCAAAGCAGGTCTGCAAGTGTCTGTCTTTCTCTTTCACTCTTTATCTCCCACTTCCTTCTCAATTTCTCTCAGTACTATCCAATAAAACAGGGGGAAAAAATGACTGTCAGGAGCAGTGGATTCATAGTACAGGCTCCCAGCAATGACCCTTGAGGCAAAAAAAAAAAAAAAGAATAATAGGTTGATAATTTCCGAATTTTCCTAGTGGTAAATATAAAACTTGGTGCTTTATTTATTAAATACTTTAGAGCTGTAGTACTATACAAAGGCAGGGATAGTTGTATGATGCAAAGTAAAGATGAACAAGTATCCAATGAAGAATAAGAGATAATTTTATGACTCACCATGACCAGTAGAATCTGAAAAAGTGATTCAGTGGCTATTAGAAACCTTACCTTTGGTTGATTTAGCAGCTAATTCAGAAAAGAAAAGCTACTGCACCTTCAAGTCTGTGCTAATTTTCAAATTTCATGTGGAGAGAAAGGGAAACTTGAGTAAAGGAACATTATGATGTCAAGCACATAAGTGAAGTGTCTAGCTAACTAACCCCATCTGTGACCACATGGGCTTGCATTTTTCAAAAAAGCCTGAAGTTGTGACATACAAAATCTGAGAAATAGTGTATATCTCTTGATGTGGTCCCCACCCTAACCACAGATAATTTTAAAATAAAAAAAAACTATGCTTTTTTTGTATGCTTATTTACATAGCCTGCTACTTAATAAAAAATCCATCTAACCTTGGTTAGGAACGTACCAGTTTCTATTAAAATTGTATAAGTATTCCTTGACATTTAAGACTTTATAGCTAGATACATTAAAAAATTAAATACTGCTTATATTGTAAAGTACCTATTATGAAACTGACAGTTCTAAGCATTTTGCATATACATTTAACCTTCACAAAATTCTGTGAGTAGTTCCTATTTTAGCTAAGGTCATATGGTATGAAGGAAAGAGAGCTAGAATTCAAATCTGGGCAAACATGAACCTTTTTTGTCTCCATATATCTCTTTACTATTGACTTTTTCAGTTTTCAATAATTTATGTATTTATTTGTTTTTTGTTTTTGTTTTTTGCTTCCTCTCTCTGGATTGACCTTTTTAGATCAAAAATAGGGAGACAGAGGGAGAGAGGAAAAGACATCACAGCACCACAGCACTAAAGATTCCCCAAATCAGGGAGTTGAGCAGTAGCGCAGCGGTTAAGCTCACGTGGCGGGAAGTACAAGAACGGGAGTAAGGTTCAAGCCTCTGGCTCCCCACCTCCAGGGGAGTTGCTTCACAGGCAGTGAAGCAGGTCTGCAGGTGTCTATCTTTCTCTCCCCTTCTCTGTCTTCCCCTCCTCTCTCCATTTCACTCTGTCCTATCCAACAACAATGACAACAACAATAATAACTACAATAAAAAAAAAAAAAAAAGGGCAACAAAAGGGAATAAATAATTTTTTTTTTAAAAAAAAGGTTCCCCAAATCCCGTAGGGACTGGGATCAAACCTGGATTCTGCACATAATAGGTTACATATGAGCAATCTTGCCGCCCCTAAAATAAATCTTTAAAAATGTTTGTTTAGAGAAAAAACAGAGACCTTTTAGGGGTGCCAGTAAATAGAAGTCAAGACGGAAACATAAAAGAAGTTAAAGGAATCAGAACTTTATGATAGAGAAAAACAACAAAAAAAGACATCATAGAAACAGGACAATGTGGAAAAGGAGAAAAGTCCATAAAGGCAGGCTATGAAATATGCTCATTGTATTTAGCATTTTGTGAGTCAATAATGATTGTTTAGAGCAACTTCAGAAGAGTAGCAAGAAATGAATTCAGTTTCAGAGTGAACTAATTTAATGTGACTAAATAAAAAGACCACTGTAGTGTAAAGAAACCATTCTTTAATCTTAACTGAGGAGAAAAGAAGTTAGGGATTGCCTGTGGTTAGTGAAAGATGTTATGTAATAGTTTTATATAATACGGATCAAGAATAAGACTGAGAAGGAATACAGAAGCGGAATAAGTGCGGGGTAGAGGGAGGGGGAAGGGATTAATGGAACAAGGGTCAGAAGGAAATGAGAAAATTCAGAGCACAGGTTGAAGGAAACACTCTAGAGCAGAGGGGTGGTATCCTGCCCAACCAGAATGGAAAAATATGGGGATAGATTCATGTGAGATTAGAGGGCTGCATTAAGCTGAAGAATACTATGTTATCTGAGAATAAAACTGCAAAATAATTATAAGAAAAAGCCTAATCATGAATATTTGTTTTTTTTTTAATTTTTTTTAATTTAATTTTATTCATTTATTCCCTTTTGTTGCCCTTGTTGTTTTATTGTTGTAGTTATTATTGTTGTTGTCATTGTTGGATAGGACAGAGAGAAATGGAGAGAGGGAGGGGAAGACAGAGAGGAGGAGAGAAAGATAAACACCTGCAGACCTGCTTCACCGCCTGTGAAGCGACCTCCCTGCAGGTGGGGAGCCGGGGTTGGAACCGGGATCCTTATGCCAGTCCTTGTGCTTTGCGCCACCTGCGCTTAGCCCGCTGCACTACAGCCCGACTCCCAAATATTTGTTTTTTATTGCTTGAAACAGCCTCCACCAATGCCAAAGAAATGTTTCTTAAACTTTGTCACTCCAATAGTGTGAAGAAACCGTGAGAAAACTTCTGGCATTATTTATCCACACACTCCAAGACTAACACACCTAAAAGACTTGCATCTTTTAATTGGTTTTGGAGGGATGCATTGGATCGACCTTCTCGTGGTGCATCCCGTGAGTACCCATTCATTGGGGAAACTGACGATCCTTCCTAGCCGACTGAATCCACATGGATCCCAGTCACTTTCAAAGCCAGCAACAAGCAGCTCCTGACAGCTTTCAACCTGACACTGTTGACTGGCTACTGGAAGAAGGGCAAACGCTAGAAGAATTGGTTTTGGAGGCATTTAGTAAAAACTTTAAATGCAGCCCTTTACCTCGAGATTTATAGTGGTAATCAAAGAGGCAATTTGTTATATTTCGAAACATAAAAATAAAATGTATATTTCCACCCAAATTGGATGATAATCCAATATAGTAAAATTGCATCTTTCATTTTTTTCAAGATATATTATAAATTTATCTTAGATCATTTTTAAAAAATAGGTTGGTGAATTATAGAAAGAGGAGCAGCAGTCTTAAAGCAAACACAGAAAAAAAAAATAAGGTACTGTAAATGGAAAGTGTTTGTATTTATATAAAACCCAATGAGCTCATTTCCACAGCGTGCCTGGGGCATAAAGGCTCTGGAAAGATTTTAATCCTCCAATTATTCAGTAGCATTGAGTCAAGCTAGAGTTAGATTTAGACTAGATCAACAGATAGAATCTGAAAGAAGAAATTTCTTTTTAAGACTTCCTTGTACTATAGGGTAAATATTAACCATGCTTCTTGACTCATAAATGAGAATTGGTATTAACTTCACTCTCCTTCCAGGTAGAGTTCATCTACTGTTGTATCTTCATGAATTCCTTGGTAGACTTATCTAACCTGGGTAGAGGATACTGCTCAGAGATTCTATTCCATGGAATGTGTAATTTGAGCAAGTTATTCTGTGATCCTAGGTCTTTATTTCCTTATCTGTAAGTTTCAGATAATAGTTAATATCTATCTGGAAGGGATATTATGATTCAAAATAATTATTGTGTAAAAAAAGGGGGGGGATCAGTAAATGTCTTCTAATGATTTCAGTCTCAGAAAAAGGATAATGATATTTGGGTTTAGGGCTTAAATCCCAGAGAATTTTCTAGTACTTAACTATTGTCCTGAAAGTGATTTAGAGTTCCAGGCTATCAATTGGATCACAAGGTATTAGAGTAATATATTTCTTCCCTAAAGATTGAGAATTGTGGTTATACTATACATGCTTTTATTAACTGATTTACACAGAGTTACATTCAACACTCTTCTATATAAGTGCAACTTTGTTTATTGTGAATGTAAACTGTTCCTGTGGTCAACATGATGACAAAATAATAAGCACTTTTAAAAATTAAATAGTCCTCACTTTCCACAATTTCAACTCAGTTAACACAGTTTCTGGTTAAATACAGTAATATAATTCCCCAAAGAATATTTGTAGATATTTCTGTAAATTTCATAAAAAGCACTTCTACCAGATATTCCATTTACAATCACTACATATTGGATGTGCATGACAATCAATAACAAGTCAGTTCATTGCTTTAAAAATATGTAGCTAATTATTCATGGCAGATAGTACGGTTCAACTCACACATAGACTAAAATATGTGTAGTTGTGCTGTCTTCTTGTCTCCCAGAGATAATCCATGTGAACTTCTATAGAAATGAATCATCAAAATGTAAAATTATAAAAAAAAATAGTAATATGAAAGAGCAGCAAAGAAACAAAGTAAAAAAAATGAACCTGAAATTTGAATTGAATATAAGTGGAGTTAAGAATTCCTGAGGGCTGGACAGTGGCACCCAGCTGACTGCACATGTTACCATGCACAAGGACTCAGGTTTGAGCCCTGTTCCCTGTTTGCAGGATAGATTCTTCATAAGCAGTGAAGCAGGTCTGCAGGTCTCTCTCTCTCTTCCTCCCTTCTAAATTACTTTCTGTACCATAAGATAAAAAATAATAAAAAGGAAAAAAAAGGGAAAAATGGCCATTTTGAGCATTGGATTCCTAGTGCCAGCACTGAAATCCAACAATAATCCTCATGGCAATAATAATAATAATAGTAAGAAGAAGAAGAAGAAGAAAAATAGGAAGAACAATTGTCTAACCATTAGAATATCTGCAGTGCTGCCATTTACTTGACTTGATATGCACTGAAATTAATGATAAGAACAAAGTGGATGTGGTGGAAAGGATAAAGATGACCAAGAGAAAGCAGTGCCAGATGAAACTCACATTAAAGAAAATCTTGGAAATCCTTCACAATATTTAAAGTACAAAAGTTACAATGTGGAAGCTTAGAAACAAGTGTTATGGTTTCTCAGGTCACAGAAATAATTTTTATTCCATATTTTCAAGAATGAGTACAAGAATGCAAGTACCATTAAAAAACCATGTTTGTTTTCCTAATGATCTCATGTATATGATATAGATGAACTGACTCCCTACTCGAGTTTTTTGGTTCAGTCTTTTTGAGAGACAGAACAGAAAGCAGAATGGGGGGGAGGAAAGAGAGAGAGAGAGAGAAGGGGAGGGAAGGGGAGGGAAGGGGAGGGGAGGGGAGGGAAGGGAAGAGGAGAGGAGAGGAGAGGAGAGGGGAGGGGAGGGGAGGGGAGGGGAGGGGAGGGGAGGAGAGGGGAGGGGAGGGGAGGGGAGGGGAGGGGAGGGGAGGGGAGGAGAGGAGAGGAGAGGAGAGGAGAAAGGATAAAGATATAATGACACCAAACCACTGCACCAACATCCATGGAGTTCCTTTGATGCTCTCACTGTTGTTCCCACATGGTGCTGGTAGGGTATATAGGCTTTATTCACTGAATCATATACCAGCACCTTCATAAAACTTTTTTCTTATAACAAGATAAGATGTTTTATCAATGTTTCCTATGCTTTAAAGAATGGTGTACTACAGGGAATATAACTTTTACTATTTTTATTTCTACTTCCTTTTACTGTTTTTTTTTTTTTTTTGCCTCCAGGGTTTTCCCTGGGGCTTGGTGCCTGCACTATGAATCCACTGCTCCTGGAAGCCATTTTCCCCATTTTGTTGCCCTTGTTGTTACCTTTGTTGTTGTCATTGCTGTTATTATTGTTGGATAGGACAGAAATAAATCGAAGAGAGGAGGAGAGACAGAAGGGGGACAGAGAGACAGACACCTGCAGATTCACCACCAGAGAGGTGATTCCCCTGCAGGTGGGGAGCCCCGACACTAAGTGGGATCTTTACACAGGTCTTTGAGCTTCATGCCATGTGCGCGTGACCCGCTGTGCTGCCTATCTCCCGACCCCCTTAGTGCTAACTTTTAATTGTTGATTTCAAAGCTACTGGACAAAAAAATGAATTTTCCTATTAGTTATTGATATTGCTTTGCATCTTTACAGCTCACACTCTCATTTTTACAGTCTTGCAGTATCACACAAAGCAAGAACTGCCTGCATTTACCTCTTATACACACTGAATATGATGACTTACTATTTTTGGACACGCCAATTTATGGTTTTGAATTTTGCTAAGTATTTTTTTAAATGTATTTATTTATTTATTTATTTATTTATTTATTATTGGATAGAGAGAAATTGAAAGGAGAAGGGGAGATGGAGAAAGAGAGGGGGTTATATAGTTAGTGGTTATGCAAAGAGACTCTCATGCCTGAGGCTCCAAAGTCCCCAGTTCAATCCTCTGCACTACCATAAACCAGAGCTGAGCAGTCCTCTGGTAAAATAATAATAATACAAGTTTTAAAAAAGAAATAAAAAGAAAAGAAAGGAAAGAGACAGAGAGACACCTGCAGCCCTGTTTCACCTTTCCTCACTCGTGAAAATTTCCCCCTGTGGGTGGGGACAAGGGCTTGGACATGGGTCTTTAAGCACTATAATGTGTGCACTTAACCAGGTGTGCTACCGCCTGGCCCCTGAATTTTGCTAAGTATTTACAGTGGCTTGGGAGATGGTTTAACCGGTAGTGTTTTGGACTTACATTAGGTTTATGGTTCAATCTTCAACATCAAAAGTCAACCAGAGTGAAGCTTTGGCTTCCCCCTTCCTTCCCCTTTCTGTCTCATGTGACACTCTTGCTCCAAATGTCATAAATAAAACAACTCTTCTTAAACATAAAAGGACATTTTCTCTCTTTCTGCTTAACGTGAAGCTCTTGAGTTCCATCAAAAGTTATCTGATCTGATATCCATACTTCTAAGTTATCTCAATAACATGATTTCTTCAAATTCTATTCACAATGAGGCAAAGGAAAGGATTCCATCATTCATTATAGCTGAGTACTATTCCAATGTGCATATATAACACAGCTTTCTTAACTAGTTAACTGTTGTTGGGCATGTGTGTTGTCTCCATGCTTGGGCTAGTATTGCTATAAACATAGATGTATTTATATCTTTTTGGATGGGTGTTTTTGCTGTCTTTCAATAAATCTCTAGGAGAATTGCTAAGTCATAGGTTAGAGCCATTTCTTTTTCATTCTTTCTTTTCAAAATATGTTTCTCAAGAACATTATTCTAAGACTCTTTTAAATATGATCTTTATTTTAATGAAAGAGGGAGAGACAGGGGGTCGGAACATAGTACAGTGGGTTAAGTGCATATGGTGCGAAGCGCAAAGACTGGTGTAAAGATCCTGGTTTGAGACCTCGACCCCCAAATGCAGGAGGTGGGTGGGAGAGTCGCTTCACAAGTGATGAGTCAGGTCTGCAGCTGTCTGTCTTCCCCTCCTCTCTCCATTTCTCTCTGTCCTCTCCAACAACAATAATAATAACCACAACAATGATAAAACAAGGGTAACAAAAGGGGAAAAAAAGCCTCCAGGAGCAGTGGATTTGTGGTGCAGGCACCAAGCCCCAGCAATAACCCTGGAGTTCATGTCTTCTCTCCATTTTTTAATGTTTTTATTTATTTTTTCTGAGGTTAGTTAATTCTTTATATATTGTGGTTTATAGACCTTTGCCTGATGTTTGACATGTAAAGATCTCCAATTTGGTTGAGCATACGTGTGTTTTGGTGATGGTTCCTTGTACTATACAGAAGATTTTTGGTTTGATTCATTTTTGCCTTTGTTTTCCCTGCTGTTGGATTCAGGCTCACAAAAACATTTCTGAAGCAGATAGTGTCAAGTGTTCTACCAATGTTTTCTTCTATGTAATTGGTAGTCTTATGTCCATGTCTTCTTTAATCTTTTGGGAATGATTTTTGTACAAAGTAATATATATTGGTCTCATTTCATTCTTCTACATGTTTCAACCCAATTTCCCCAGAACCATTTACTGAACAAATTCTCCTATCTTAATTTTAATGTTTTGACATCTCTTGTAATGTGTGTTTGTGTGTGTGTGTGTGTGTGTGGTGGCTTATATATAGTCAAATTGGAACTTTTCATTTTAGAGCATAAAAATATAACATATGAACATGTGTAAAAGCATAGGAGAAAGTAACTCCATAGAAATCTTACTAAAAGTCCTTGAGAAGCTTTTATAAAATGGAAGAAAGAAATAAGGGAAGGGGGGGTGGGGAAAAAAAAAAGAAATAAGGGGAAAAAAATGGAGACAGAAGATGGTTCACTCAGTAGGGTGTACCACAGCCACCACATGGGAGCAAAGGGAGGAAGCTACACAAGCTATAGAGTGGTGCTATAATATCTACCTACATCTTTTTTCACCATCTATCAAAAGAGAGAGAGAGAGAGAGAGAAAATAAAATAGCAGTATCTGTTGAGGAGCAAAAGAATCCTGGTAGCAATAAAGTAAAAGCAAGATGGGGCTGGTTGGTAGCACAGTGTGTTAAGCACACATGGCGCAAAGTGCAAAGACCAGTGATGCAAGGATCCAGGTTCAAGCCCCTGGCCCCCACCTGCAGAGGGGTCACTTCACAAGCAGTGAGGCAGGTCTGCAGGTGTCTTGCTCTCCCCTCTATGCCTTCCCCTTCTCTCTCGATTTCACTCTGTCCTATTCAATAATAATGACAACAATAACAAAAACACCGATAAACAATAAGGAAAACAAAAGGGAAATAATAGCCTCCAGGAGCAGTGGATTCTTAGTGCAGAGACAAGCCCTAGCAATAAACCTGGAGGCAAAATAAAAAAAAAAAGAAAGAAAATAGAAGGAAAAAAAAGTAGGGTAACTAGTATGTAAGTACTTTTTTAAAAAGTGCACATCTTTCCTGCATGTTAATTTATACTAGGAGTAGGTAATACCATACCCACTTCAATAATGAGTCAGGAAAGACAAATAATCTTTTCAAGGTCTCCTAATAAATCATTGTGTGTTATCAGGCCACCCATCAACTGAGGCCCTGTTTGAGGAGTCCTGAGATTCCCAAACAGACATGATGGGCCTAGACCTCAAATAAATCCCTCTCTCCATTGTTACTGGTCATTCCTGTCAGGAGCAAAACAACAGACCGCTTTGTGGGCCCCCATAGGACCTTGCCCTCAACTTGGATCAACAATGGTAGAGAATGTTCCATCCTCCAAAGAGAGGCTGGACAATATACTCTATGCTACACCTGAGGAAGATGGATCCTGATAAAGGGGCAGCTTGGAACACTCCTGCTTATGACCACAGAATGTAAGCTCAGATCTACAGGGATGCAGAGGTCACATAGGCTCCTAAGCTGAATATGGGCCCCAGAACATATCAAATTGATGGAGTTTACAGTCAACAATATTTATACACCTTTTGCATATTTGGGAGCTACTCTCTTCCCTGATCCAGCTTTCTGGTCCTTCTGCCAGCCATGGCATCACAACCCCAGACAATAATTAGGATCCACCTGCATATCAGATTTCAGGCTCAGGCAAACAAACAAATAAATGAACATCAACAACAACAACAAAACACTAGTATAGCCACAGGCCCTTTGGAATATAACTAAAATATGCCTACTAGCTATTTACAAAATGGAGGGCCCCCCCAACTCTTCATCTGCACTATTCCAGCCTTTAGATCCATCATTGGTCAACAATTTGTTTGGCTTTGTCTGTTAACTCTCTTTTCAACCACCAGATTCCAGATGCTAGCATGATGCTGACCAGACTTCCCTGGACAGACAGCCCCACCAATATGTCCTGGAGCTCTAATTCCCCAGAGCCCTTTCCCACTAGGGAAAGAGAAAAACAGGCTGGGAGTATTGATTGACCTGTCAACACCTATGTTCAGCAGGGAAGCAATTACAGAAGCCAGACCTTTTACCTTCTGCAACCCACAATGACCTTGTGTCCATAATCTCAGAGTGTTAAAGAATAGGAAAGCTATGAGGGGAGGGAATGGTATACAGCGTTCTGGTGGTGGAAATTGTGTAAAGTTGTACCCCTCTTATCCTATGGTTTTGTCAATGTTTCCTTTTTATAAATAAAACATTAAATAAAAAAATCACTGGGTGCATATTCTATATCTATATCTATCTATATAATATCCTATTAAATATCAGGATTTTAAGCCCACATTATTTACCCTAATCAGAGTTGTCTGCAAATACATATAAGCAGTAAAGTCTGAAAATTGATGACAATATTCATAATCTTAAAAAGTAAGATATTTTGGAAAGATGCAGGTAGAAGTATTTATGTAAGTAAGTGAATAAGAGTAAAAATATGTGATTGTTGGTAGCAGATATATTTGTTAAGAGGGGAAGGTGGGTAACAAGCTACTTTCAGTTTTGGTTAAAGATCTGTAGTTTTTTTCAAATAATTTACGATTGTAAATAAGACAGTATTTTGTTAGTTTTCCAAATATTTTAAAGAAACTGAATGTATGCCAAAATATTTGAATAATCTGATGTTCAATTTTATATCTTCTTTGTCCTATCACACTTTATGAAGCCTAATTCATAACTATAAATGTTATGTTGATTTCATTTAAAAGTTATTTTCATTTTTTAATAGTGGATCTTGACTACATAATTCAAGCACTAAATATCTCCTTGGTTAATGGGCTTTTATGCTGGACTTTAATAAAGAAAAAAAGAACAATCATATCTCACTACTAGAATACCATGGTCAAGTGTTTGGGAGGTGGGGCAATAGAGTACTGGACCTGTTATCACAAGGCCATGAATTTGGTTCTTAGCATTGCTTGTGCCAGAGTTCTACTCTAGTAGTGCTGTGGACCTGTCAGCCTCAGTCTCTCCCTCTCCCTCTCCCTCTCCCTCTCCCTCTCCCTCTCCCTCTCCCTCTCCCTCTCCCTCTCCCTCTCCCTCTCCCTCTCCCTCTCCCTCTCCCTCTCCCTCTCCCTCTCCCTCTCCCTCTCCCTCTCCCTCTCCCTCTCCCTCTCCCTCTCCCTCTCCTTCCCCTCTCCCTCCCTCTCTCCCTCCCTCTTCCTCTCCCCCTCCCCTTCCTCTCTCTCTTTTTTACTTTCTCTCTCATCAATAAAAATAAATAAAAATGCATCTTTTTAAAGAAGACAATAGATAATAAAAGGAAAATTGTGGGATGAGTGTGCATATTTTAATGCACAAGGTTCTGAGTTCAAGTTTCTGGCCCTCACTTGCAGGGGAAACCTCAAGCAATGAAGTAGTGCTTCAGGTCTCTCAGTCTCTCTCTATTTCTCTCTCTTCCTCTCTCCCTTTTTCCCTCTCCCCCTCTCCCTCCTCTCTGTTGCCCCCTTCCTTGATTTCTCTGTCTCCATCTTGCTCCAAAGCAAAGGGGCTAGGGGGGAAGGGGGGGAATTTCAGGTCCTGGTACATAATGGTACAGGAAGACCTAGGCTGAGGATGAGTGTTTTGCAGAAAACTGAGAAACTTTACACATATATCAACAACTGTATTTACTGTAAATGATTAATCCCTCTAATTAAAATTTAAAAATAATATGTAAAATAAAAAATTCTATAAAAAGAAAAATGTGTAACAACTGAAACTAGATAAATGAAACTCTGAACTCAATTTGGACAATGATTAAAAAAATGTAGTAGTAGTGAAATACTTCTTAAAATATACTGTATACTGTTACCAAATTAACTATTAACTAAAGGATGTTGAAAGGAAGTTACTTAATCTATAAATATTTATAAATAATTTATAAATACAGGGACAGTATAGAGAGGGAAATCCAAATTTAGGAATCATGTTTTTAATTCTTTTGGAATATACTTGATAGTTAAAGAATTTAGAAAGTCATTAGCCTTAGAGATGTGTGGGACACATATATGTAATGCTGCTCATTTTATCTGTAAAAGTATCAGAGAGTAACAAATCTGGGATTTCCTTTTTGAGTAAGAAATAGCTAATGGGGTAAAATAGTGCTGAATCCCAGATTACATAACATTGTGAGGATTTTAGCTGTCACTTGTATAATGTCCTAATCAGTTTTACTGTAGGAAAACAGTGTGACAGAGCTAGGTCTTTATTGAAGACTGCAGCCAACTTACTTCACGTGAAAAATTTATATTGTCTTAGGTAATAGCATCAAGTAGCAATATGAACACTGCATGTAATTTATGTCACCATTTGGAGGCTATGTGTATTCTGCCAAAGTCATATTAATAATATTCTAGTTTTATTTTTTTAACATGACAGCTCCTGTATATTTTAATGATAGTATTTCAAGGCATCGTATTGCCTTCTCCAGGCCCTTCCCCAGATCATCTTCCAGATATGCAGTAAATAAAGTAAAGTTTATGGGTTTAAGAAAATACTGGCTTTCAGTATTATTAAGTGACATGAAAATTAAAGAATATAGAAATTGAGATGTGTACTCATACAACCAATTCATTCTTACTATAGGCTTCCCTTACAGTGAAGGAAGGAAACAGGGTTTTTTTTTGTTGTTGTTGTTTGTTTGTTTGTTTTAAAGTTAACTGATGTCAAATATAAAAGTACATAAGACATAAAATATATTTATTTTGTATTTAGCCATATATAACTATATATGTAGATAAATGCAAACTTGTAGATATCTTTCTCTTGACATGTCACCAATAATTCATGTGCCAGACAGAGAAAGAGAGATGATAAGAGTGTCCAGGAAGTGGCACAATGGATAAAGCATTGGACTCTCAAGCATGGTCCTGAGTTCAATCCCTGGCAACATATGTACCAGAATGATATCTGGTTCTCTCTCTCTCTCTGCTTCTATCTTCATGAATAAATAAATAAAATATTTAAGAGAGAGAAATGATCAGAGAGGTTGGGCCAAGCAGTGGTATCATGGTGCATCCAATTGAATACTTACATTATCATGCTCAAGGACCCAGGTTTGGGCTCCCAGTCTTCACCTGCGCACGGGAGGGGAGCTTCACAAGTGGTGAAGCAGAGCTGCAGGTGTCTCTCTATTTCCCTCTCTACCTCCACCTTCTTTCTCAGTTTCTTTCAGTACTATCAAATAATAAAGGAATAAAAATAAATTTAAAAAATAGAAGTTTAAAAAGTGAAGTAAATTTTATTAAATTTCAAACAGAAGACCATTTTCTCTAGAGATCTAATTTATATTGGTTTTGGTTTTCTTTTCTTTTCTTTTTGTAGGTCAGAGCCTTGCACATACACAGTTTCACTGCTCTGAGCCATTCTCATTCAGAAAGACAGATGAGGGAGAGACAATATAGGAGTAGAACATCCTGAACTGAAATTGGCATGTTGCACCAAAGTAAAAGACTTTGGGGTTGGTGGCGGGGAGAATACAGGTCCAGAAAGGATGTCAGAGGACCTAGTGGGGGATGTATTGTTATATGGAAAACTGGAGAATGTTATTCATGTACAAACTATTGTATTTACTGTCGAATGTAAAACATTAATTCCCCAATAAAGACATTTTTTAAAAATAAGGAGTAGAACATCCTGTGCTGCTGTGGTACTTCTATGTGGTGCCAGGACTCAAACCAGAAGAGTGTGTATGGCAACGTATACATCCTATCTGGTGAGCTATCTCTACAGGCCCAGTACCCACATTTTTTTAAAAAGAAAAACTCCCAAATGGAATTCTGGTTTATTTTTCTTTAACTGGTAGTTTGAATGAAAGAGAACCATGAAAGATACAATCTGAACCTTTCTCTTTTTGACTGAAAGCATCATTAAGTAGAATTCTTTCAAAAGCATAGCAACAGTAGAAAACCACCAAGTCTAAGGTAAGATATTGTTTTTAATTTTACAGTATTGTTCTTAGTGGATAAACAAACTAGACCTGTATATAAATCACACATACCAGAGGAGGGACCTTTATAATTTAAACAGCACAAAATTAATGGTGGTAGCAAACTGAAAGTCTTGGTGGATTATAACAACAAAGGTCAAATTCTTACCTTTTTGGTCCACTTCAGGCTTATGGAAATTGGATCACATAGCTTCTCTGAGTACAAGGCTGAAAGATCTGGTCATTCTAGGAAAGGGGAAAGAAATGTACTAGTTCTGAAAACTTCTGTCTGGAACAAAGTAAGGACTACAAAAGCTAGAAATGGCAAGGGACCGCCATACTTTAATGATGGCTCCTTTAGTCACTACCAGGCCACCCCATCATCCAGGGCCCTAGTCAGGGAATCCTGGGATTACCACATAGACATGTCGGGCCTAGACCTCTAAGAAATCCCTCTGACCACTGTCACTGATCATCTCCATCAGGCACAACATAGCGGACTCTCTTGTGGGCCTCTATACGACCTTGCCCTCAGTGTCGGTCAACATTGGTAGGAACTGCCCCATTCTCCGAAGGGAGGTCAAGTCAGCATACTCTGCCACTTAGGGAAGATGAGTCCTGCATTGAGTGCAACCTAGAGAATGTTCTAGCTACGACTACAGAAGGGAAGCTCAAACCTACAGAGATGTAGAGGTTCCACGCTTCTGTGCTCAATATGGGCCCCAGATCAAATCAATGGGGTTTACAGTTAACAATATTTATGTACTTTTCCCTGATCCAGCTTTCTAATCCTGTTTCCAACTCTGACACAGTCTCCCCAGACAATACCTTTAGCTCATCTGCATATTAGCTGCAGGGCTCAGGCCAGAACTAATAAAGTCATGGGCCACTTCGAATGAACCAAAAATAGATCTACTAGCCTTTTCGAAAATGGAGAACCCAAATCTTATCTGCTATGGTCTTAACTTTAGGTTCCTGATTATTAAACAATTTGTTCTGCTTTATATCTTAATGCTTTTTCAGTCACCAAGTTACAAATGCTACCATGACACCAACCTGACTTCACTAGATGGATGACCTCACTGATGTGCCCTGGAACTCCACCTCTCCAGAACCCTGCCCCACTAGGGAAAGATAAAAAAAGGCTGGGAGTATGGATCGTCCTGCCAATGTCCATGTCCAGTGTAGAAACAATTACAGATGCAGACCTTCCACCTTCTGCTCCCCATAATGATCCTGGGTTCATGCTCTCAGAGGGATAAAGAACAGGAAAGTTTCCAATGGAGAGGATGGATACGGAATTCTGGTGGGGGGAATTGTACCCCTCTTATCCTGTAATCTTGTCGATCACTATTAAATCAAACAGCAACAACAAAAACTTGTATCTGAAAGGGAGGTATAGCATATATGCTTACATTTCACTAAGTAGAACATGTCCATGATGTCAAGGAAAACGAAAATAAAAGGTAGAAGTGGTGATGAATAGTAATTAACTAATAATTAGGTCTATTGCAGAGATCTTTATATCAGGTTCTATGTGGCTTAAACTTCATTATTTCCCACTACTTGTTCATACTGCTCCTGAAACACTATATCTCCTTCACTCTTCCTGTTCTGGCTTAGCAGAAGGCAGGTTACTTCAAAGCTGGAACATCTCTCAAGCATCTACCTGAATTGCTGGCTTATTTGCTTTAATCCGACCCTTACATTAACTTCACCTTCTACATGAAGACTTTCCTAGTGACAAGATCCCATCATTCTCTTGATATTTCTTCTATTTTTCCCCTTGCTTAATTTTTCTATATTCCTTAAAATGCCTTATATTGTTCATGTTTACTATCTATGTCTCTTACAAGTTGTTAACTGCTGGACAGCAAGACTTTAAAAAAAAATTTTAATATTATCATATATATATATATTATATGATATATATATATATATAGGATAGTGACAGCCAGAAATAGAGATGGAAAGAGGAGGTAGAGAGGGAGAGAGACAGAGAGTCACCTGCAACTGCTTCCCCACTTGCAAAGCTTTCCCCCCTGCAGGTGGGGACCGGGGGTTCAAACCCAGGTCCTTGCACATTGTAATACATGCGCTCAACCAGGTGCACCACCACCTGCATCCAAGAAGTTTAATTTAGAGCTGAGCCACTAATATCTAAAATGGTGTCTGAAACGAAGAGGATATGCAATAATTATTTGTTAAATGAGTGAATTCACAAATGAATGAGCATATGATTTTTTCAGTTTAGCTTTAAGTTTCTCTATTGGCAAAAACTGTAAGTTTCTGATCCTTTTCTCCTCTTAGCTTCTCTCTTCACTTAAACTTGATTTCTCCTCATCTATAGAAGCTATTTTTGAACCAGAATGATATAAAGAACAAGTAATATATATTTAAGATAGATATTTGTCATATTTTCCCAGTGAAATAATATGTAATTCTAGGTGAAATATTTGTATCTTTTGGGCCTCAGGAAATGCAATAGAATGAAAAGAGTATGACATTTATAATCAAGATATCTGAATGTAACTCCCAATACTACTCATTTATCAATTTTATTATCTTAGTAAGTTATTTTGGTTCGGTTGTATTTTGTAAACCTAATTTTTCCTTTTCCTCCCCCCCCCCCGCCCTTCAAAATTAGACAAAGGACATGACCTGTTCAAGTTACTGAAGCTCTGAACGTTAACATCCAATGGCTTTGTTTCAATTGTTGGACTAGGCTCTACTCATCACAAGCCTATTTTGTGGGCTGACTAGTGGTAAGGTGCAGGCAATAGTGAACAGAAAAGCCTCCACAAGCCTGGAGGGAGAAGAGGGGTTCCTGAGGACTTCCTGCCTGCTGTAATTCTCTTTGAGTTCTGCCTGCAGGGCTACTTCACCCCAGTAAGCAGCAGTTCCTTCTAGTAGCCTTTATTGACTACTGTTTGCCAGTCTAGGCACCACTTGCAAAACCATCTTCATGTGGCATTTCCCTGATTCAGACACCAGCACCTGCCCCAACTCTCACCTCCAAAGTGTGAGTTACTGCCTCTTCCTAGCCAGCTAAGAGATACCAACATCATTGGGGATCAGTAATAGCTGCTTAGACATTTCATGAATTTCAGCTCCAGGAGACCCTTCCTCTAAATAACCTTTTCTCTTTATCCTACAAACTTTAAAAATTTCACCAATAGGCCAAGCACATCTGGTTAAGTGATCACATTACAGTAAGCAGGAACTCAGGTTCAAGCCCCTGGTCCCCACCTAGCAGAAGAAAGCTTCACAAGTGGTGAAGCAGGGCTACAGGTGTCTATCTTCTCTCCTCCCCTCTCAATTTCTCTCTGTCTCTAACTAATGATAAATAAAATAAAAATATTTTTTTTAAAGCTCACTAACCATGAACTTCGAGATAGTAAAGAGCACATATTTATCTCATGGATAGGCCCAGTTTGAGTGTCTTGCTACGACTTGAATGGGGTAACTTAATAAGTAGGAGAGCAGTGTTGTGATGTCTCTCACATTCTAGAGAAGGAAAAAACATATCTGCCCGTAGTGGGGGAATTGTACAGGCACAGAAACCCAGAATTAATACTGGTGGCAAAACATCTGAATAATCGTTGTGAAATTTTAGGGTTCTCCTTTTTTATTTGTCAATATTTAATATATTTACATCTAGTTATTCTCTACATAAATTTCCTGCTTTCTGCTCCTTTGACATGATCTGGACAGATTGACAGCCTATCTTATCAAAGTCATAAGAATCAGAAGTCATGTCTAGGGAAAAAAACACTTATGTACAACTCAGTATGATCAGAAATATGGAGTGACTGGATTGGAGTCAACCAAGCAATATCATTTTTATGTATTCTCTTATAACTTTCTCCAAATGAATGACATAAAATGTAAAGGTGAATTCAAGAGCTAAAAATATTTAGTTCATCAGATAAGAACCCCACTCACACATATATTGGAATCAGGGTTAACAAAGATTAATTATCGTTAGCTCTGAGATTGTTGGTGAAGAGGATGCTATACTCCGGGGAGGAAGATATGTGAGGTCAAAGGTTGAAGGTATGCTATTTAATTCAGTACATTGGTTAGTGCTTAGGATTTTTTAAAAAATATTTTATTTATTTTCTGATAAAGCCAAAGAGAAATCAAGAGAGAAGGAGGAGGCAAAGAGGAAAGATAAAGAGAGAGAGACAGAGACAGAGAGAGACCTGCAGTATTGCTTCACTATTCATGAAGCTTCTACTCTGCAGGCAGAGACCAGGGGATTGAACTCAGACTCCTGTGTACTGTAATGTGTGCACTTAACCAGGTGTGCCACCAACTGATCCTTCAGTGCCTCAGTTATTAAAAGGTGAAAATAGATATTTAGTTAAGATTCAGACTAGAGCTATATGGCACTGAATGGTGAAATGAATTGCTCTGAAGTAGCCAGGATGAGGAAGGAGTTAGGGACAAGGAATTGAGCTAAATAACACAAGTGAGAAGGAAATAGAGGTAGTGTAAGTGAAATACAAAAGCACTACAAAGCACTACAAAAGCGAGATCAGAGATCAGGATAGGCCAGTAGTAGAGAACACGTCTTGCATGCTTGATACAATGGTGATCCCTGATGATCCCTGGCATCACATTAAAAACAAGAAGATAAAAACAAAAAGAAAGTTATAAATGGTGGATTGGTTGTCTACCTCTTTCTCTCTAAAACATAGACAACAAAGTAGAGTGATCCCATATTATAATTCAAATACTTTGTCTTATTGCTGCAAGAAGGTAAGAAAAATGAAGGAAGGAAGGAAGGAAGGAAGGAAGGAAGGAAGGAAGGAAGGAAGGGAGGGTGGGAGGGAGGAAGGAAATAAAAAAGGGAAGGAGGTAGGAAAAAAGGAAGAAGAAAGGGAACGAAAAGGGGGAAGAAAGAAAGCAACCCTAGCAAGGCCACCTTTAGTAAACTCTGCTATATGCATACACCTTATCTTGATCAGTATCCCTGACAAAGCTATTTTTATTTGTATATAAGCTTACTTTTTAAATTTTTGTAGTATATTTTATGCACTTTGAAAATCAAATTTCCTAGCTCATTTTCATGTTGTGAGATTCCTTTACAGCATTATATATTATGGTTCCTTCATTTTCATTCATTGTAATGTAATTTTTTGTTGCATACATATGGCACAATTCATAAGCTCATTAAATAACATATTTTTATCCATTTTTAGTTAGGTAAATTACTAATAGTTCTGCGGGAAATACTTGTTTATATGTCTTTGGGTATAGAAAGACATTCTGACATATATATATATATCCGCTAGATCATAGAGCATGGTTGTTCAGCTTTAGAAGACACTGCCAAAAACTTTTTGCAAAAGTAGTACTGATTCACACATGTCTTTGCAAAAACATGGTCATATCTGCCTCTTTCACTTTAGATGTGTGAGGGGGCTTATTTATTTATAGTAATAATAAAAATTTTTAATAGGCATGCTCATAATGATCAATGAAGTTTTTCATGTTTCCATAGTGGTATTTTGGATATCCTCCTTTGTAATGTACCTACTTAGGTCATTTAGCCATTTTTCTCTTTCATTGCCTGTCTTCTTCTTATGAATTCATTTCAATATTTTATACTTATTAGATGTTCTTAGATTGATCGCATTTTTACAATAAATATTTAGGTGGAGTGGGAAGTAAAGACATTTCACGTACTTTGTAAAGGTTTGAGAACAAGTAATTATGTTTAGTAATATATAAAAGAGGATTTGAATTTCCCAAAATTTTAAGAACTAACTTATCTTTTTTATAATTATTAAAAATTGTTTTGAGGACCAACAAAATAGCTCACTTGGTTAGTGTGCTACTTTGTCATATATGTGACCCAAGTTTGAACATGACCCCCCCAACTCATTGAAAGTAAATTTGGTGCTATGATCTCTTTTTCTCTGATCTCTGTCTTTATCTAAACAACAACAAAAAAGTCAAACAAATAAAAGAATAAAATAAAATAAAACGTCATAGAACAGAAAAGATTAGGGAGTCGGGCCATAGCGCAGCGGGTTAAGCGCACGTGGCGCAAAGCACCAAAGACCAGCATAAAAATCCGGGTTCAAGCCCCCGGCTCCCCACCTAGAGGGAAGTCGTCTCACAAGCGGTGAAGCAGGTCGACAGGTGTCTTTCACTCCTCCTTTCTGTCTTCCCCTCCTCTCTCCATTTCTCTCTGTCCTATCCAACAATGACAACATCAATAACAACAACAATAATAACTACAACAAGGGCAACAAAAGGGAATAAATAAATATTTTTTAAAAAAGAACATAAAAGGGAGTCGGGCTGTAGCACAGCGGGTTAAGCGCAGGTGGCTCTAAGCTCAAGGACCAGCGTCAGGATCCCAGTTCGAGCCCCCGGCTCCCCACCTGCAGGCAGGTCCCTTCACAGGCGGTGAAGCAGGTCTGCAGATGTCTGTCTTTCTCTCCCCCTCTCTGTCTTCCCCTCCTCTCTCCATTTCTCTCTGTCCTATCCAACAACAACGACAGCAATAAAACAACAAGGGCAACAAAAGGGAATAAATAAAATAAAATAAAAAGTTAAAAAAAGAACATAAAAGATTATACATAATCCATATATGAAACACTCCAATTGAGATATTGAGTGCTATACTGTCATTTCTGAATTTTTAAGCTCTAAAAAATTATTGTGAATTTTTGTTTTTTTCTACCAAGGTTACTGCTGAGGTTCAATGTACAATGATTCTACCACTCCTACTCCCAAGGGTATTATTTTCCATTTTCTTTCTTAATTTATGATAGAGGCAGAAAAGGAAAGAGGTGGAGGAGGGAGAAAGAGACAGAGAGATACTATTGTACTGATCAACTACTTATGTAACCACAACTGCTGGTGGGGACTGTGGGCTTAAGTCTGAGTCCTTGTGCATGGACTCATAAAATAAAAAATTAAAAAGTTATTAAAAATTAAAAATAAAATTTTGTTAATGTGTGCACTCTACCAGGTATGCCACCACCAGGTCTGAACATTTGAAGACAAGAAAAAGATTAAAAGATAATAATATTTACATCTATGTATATTTCTTAATGGATTTATTTTAATAAGTCAGGTATGAGAGAAATTTGAAATACAATATATGTAATGTCCTTTCTGCTTGAAAATGTAATAACATTCCCAAACTATATGTTCCATATCCTACTATGCATTTCTCTTCATATTCTCTATATCAATTCTAGTCAAAACTGCCTGATACTGGAATAAAAATAGACAAACAGATCAGTGTGAAAGCCCAGAAATAAGCTCCCACACCAGTTGGAGGCTGGGTGGTGGTGTACCAGGTTAAATACACACATTGCCCATGGAAATTAATTTTTGACAAGGGAGCCCAAAATATTAAATGGAAATAGGAGAGACTTTGGAACAAATGATGCTGGGGAAATTGGGTTGAAACATGGAAAAGAATGAAACAAACAAGATTACCATATATCACCATGCACAAAAGTCACTTCCAAATGGATCAAAGATATTTGACCCGAAGCCACTAAATAAATAGAAGAAAAAATCAGCTAAATACTGCAGTGGTGTTTATGTTAGAAGTGTCTTTTGAAGGATCAAATCCACCAGAAAGGAAAACAAAAACAAAAGTAAACCAATGGGACTGTATCAAACTAAAAAGCTTCTACACAGCTATGGAAACTATCACCAATACAGAAAGATATCCTATTGAATGGGACATCTTCATATGTTATATATAAGACAATGGGTTAATAAAATATATTAAGAGCTCATAAAAATCAGCAACATAGAAATAAGCAACCCCATTAAAACAGTATCTGTTCCAATGGGGATATCCAGATGGCTAACAGACATATGAAAAAAAAAAATACTCAAAAGATTATAGGAGAAATGCAAATAAAGATAACAATGAAATAACACTTCACCCTATGAAAATTTCACACACCAGAAAGGGCAGAAACAATAAGTGCTGGTGAATATGTGTGTGTGTGTGGGAGAACCTTTTTACACTGTTGGTGGGTATGCATATTAGTTCACTCCCTATGAAAAACAGTCCAGAGAGTCCTCAGTGTTGTTAAAATTCGGAGGCTCTTGCCAGGCGGTCTAGCTTCACGGGCGGGAAACAGAGACGAGGAGACAACGGCTGGGCAGGGAAGCTGTATTTCTTTATTCAGGAACAACTATTTATAAACTAAGACAAACTAATCACCAAACAGAACTCTGCTGTCTCTTTGCGGTGGCGCAAGCACTCTCTCCAACTCTCTCTCTCTGGAACTCAGGAACCCTCTGCTGCCTCTTTGCCAAGGCGCAAGCACTCTCTCTTACTCTGGAACTCTCCAACTTTGCAACTCTTCAACTCTCCAACTGTGGAACCCTCCAACTCTCTCTCTGGAACTCAGGAACCCTCTCCAACTCCCGAACTCTGGAACTCTGGCAGGGTTCCTTGGGCCAGGGCCAAGCAGGCCCGCGAAATTAGCTGGACTGATTCAATTCTCTTGGCGGGGGAGGGCTAGAACAAACCAATGTAAAGCATAGGACACCTCAGAATACTGCAAATGGATGTGTCCTATGATTCAGCAATTCTTCTCCTAAGGATCTATCCAAAACCAAAACAAGACACTCTAACACACCTATCCAAAAAGGTCTCTGCACACCTATGTTCATAGCAGTATTATTTTTAATAGCCCAATCATGCAGACAACCTAGAGGCTCAATCACAATGAGTTATTAAGAAATATGTACACAATGAAATATGCCTCAGTTGTCAAAAATGATGAAATCAACGTCTTTGCCTGTCGGGTGGAACTTGAAGGAATCATTTTAAGTGAGATCGACTAGAAGAAAAAAGATAAATATCAGGGAATCTCACTTTTAGGTGGAACTTAAGAAACAAAGAAGGAAAGGGGAAATAAACATCCCCATACTTGGACTAAGCATGGTCTGTTGCAGTAAGGTCAAGGGTTGGTAGTGGGAACTGTGTGTAGATATCTATTGTGGCAAGATGAGAAAATGTATCCATGTGACAAGTACTTTAAATTATTTCCCTAATAAAACAACTTTTTAAAAGAATTCTAATAGTTGGCCAGCAAAGCATATTGGGATCTTTTCTGATGTAGTACTAAAATGAATATTACCAGAAGAGTAACACTCCTCAAGTTTCCAACTTTTCTTATGTATCATCTTTCCTCTAAATATTTACTCTCTGCAGCTAAAAATTATTCATTTAATCAGTTAAGTCACTAGACATAATAAATGAAAAGAAAAAATATTAAACATTCTTCTCTCAGGGGAGAATAACTCAAATTAGCTTTACTCAAAAGAAGAGTTGACTTCTGGTGTCCCAGACATGATGAAAGGAAAAACTGTCAGAGTTTGACTGTACCTGGAGAATCATCAGTAACACTGCTATTTTTTTCCACAATTTTAAACTCATACACACTGTTACCTCCCAACATCTCAGAGATAACTTTTAGGTGGATTAATGCTAAAATATTAAGAAAATTAAATCCAAGACTTGGAGAAACATTGTTTTTGTTTGTTTGCTTGCTTGTTTGTGCTTTTTACATGGTTTCTTTCTCTTCTTACATTTTTATTTTTAAAAAATGTAACATAAATATAGGAATAAGAAAAAAATCTATAGAAATATAAAGATGGTGGTGTTACTTAAGACATTTTGTCTGGGGAGGTGGACGGTAGTGCAGAGGGTTAAGCGCATGGGGCGTGAAGCGCAAGGACATGTGAAAGGATCACAGTTCGAGCCTCCGGTTCCCCACCTGCAGGAGAGTCGCTTCACAAGCAGTGAAGCAGGTATGCAGGTGTCTGTCTTTCTCTCCCCCTCTCTGTCTTCCCCTCCTCTCTCAATTTCTCTTTGTCCTATCTAACAACGACAACATCAATAACAACAACAATAATAACTACAACAACAATGAAAAACAACAAGGGCAACAAAAGGGAAAATAAAAAAAAAATGTTTTGTCTCATGTTAGAGCATTAGAACATAAATATCTACCAGAAGATGTTTAAATTTAGATTTGTATTTCTTGTATATTAAAATTATCTGTAAGAAGGTCAAAAGCAAAAGATTTTTGTTAATTATACAGGTTAGATTGTCCTTGGCATTGAAACTGTTTTTAAACTGAGAATGAGTCATTATGGATGAGCATATTGGATTTGCAAGTATCTGACTGTTTTGGTACTTTATCCCTGAATGTTTTCCAACTCTCTGTGCCATAGTTGCTTCCCACACATTGAAATGTCTTACAGTTGTATTCAGATTAAAGAAAACCAGGCAAGGAAGTCTATCTTCTAAAGAGAGTCCTTCTAAATATAACATTCATTTGGCTGTCAAAACAGAAAAAGGCTGTCTGACAAATGTCTAAATATCACAGTGTTCATGTAGACTCATTGTCTGATGTTTGCATTTTACATTCACATTTATACATGTTTATTATATTTATTGCTCATATAAAAATGCTCTCATTTTAGTTTTAAATGATGTGTATACTGTTTTTGCAGTTATGAAAACTCACAGTTTATGCAGTAAAGATGTATTAGTTGTCTCTACTGAAATGGAGCTTTATATATTCAAGAGGCAGAAAAAGAGCTGTTTTATTTGACTCATAGTCTTTAGTGATACTTAATACAAAACATAGAAATACAGCAAAACACTGTCTCTCTTTTCTAGATTATTATATCAAATAGAGTTGTTAAAGGTCTATTTCTGCCAAAAATAAAATTAAGCATTGCAATTTTAAGCCTGTAACTTTGCTTGGAATAGAAATGACTCTAAAATGATATGACAGAATATTCTGAAGCCCCCAGTTACATTCAAATAGTACACATATACAAAATAAGGGATAGCTGAATGGTGGCACACCTGGTTAAGCACACACATTACCATTACCCAAAATAAGGATAAAATATGAGATAAGCAAAGTGAGATTTTGTAGTCTTATTATCTCTCTTTCTTTGCCAGTTTCAACCTTTCCTGGGTTCTCTTATTGTTCAGTAATCTAATTCTATGGAATTTTCTGTCTTTCTTGAAGGAAATCTGTATGGCTGGTCAATTCTTACCAATAAAAGGATACTTTACCATCTTTAATACTTATTGTCCTATTTGAATTTAAACTTCTGAAAATGCATTGTTAGAGAAATAAAGTTCTGTGTCTCCTTGCTTCTTTTCTCCCTTTCATCCTTCTTTCCTTTTTCCTTTGTTAAGGCAAACTGGATATTTGTGCAGGCTAGGATATACAGAATTTAGGTTGAAGAAATAAGCAGAATTAAGCTAAACATATCAGACAAATAAAAAAGGGGAAAAAATTGATATAGAAGTGAAGTTTCAAGTTCTGAACAAGAAAGTATAAGAAGAATGAGGTTTGGAACATGTGTACAGATACAAGATATGGTTTCAAGTAGTAGTTCAAAGGTTGGAGTCAAGAATAAACACTCTGGCTATTTTCTTACTAGTCTAGAAGCATCCAGAAAGAACATGTTGTTATATTGTCCTACATCAATGCTTCAGAGATCAATATAATTAAAACCTGGACACAACTCTAGGGCCAGACCCACACAGTATAATCGTTTCTCCTCTAGTTTAAAAAAAAAATAAAATAGAGACTTAATCTGACTTCTATCACATCATCCATGAAGTAGCAATCAGGGAATGTGTGAAATATAGATAACAGACATTATTAGCTTATTTGTGTAACAATAAATCTGATGCAGAACGCCTGTGTTTACATTCATGATAAAATCAATAAAAATGAGTAACAAACCGCAGACCTTAAATGGAAATCATGTTAAATGAGATTAGCCAGAAGGAAAGAAATAAATACCAGATGATATCATTTATTGGTGAAACTTTAAGAATCAAAGAAGTAAACGAACAGACAGGATGAAACTTGGACCATGCATAGTCTGTTACAACAAGGCCTGAGAGAGGGGGGTCGTCAGAGGGGTTTAATGGATGTTGGGAACCTAATGCATTATGCTTGTTGTTGGGAATTGTGTGCAGATACCTACTATGGAAAGATGAGAAAGTATACCTATGTGACAACTGTCTTATAAATCAGTCTTTCCCTAATTTAAAAATAAAAAAAGAGGGTGGGTGAGCTAGCATAATGGTTATGCAAACAGACTCTCATTCCTGAGGCTCCAAAGTCCCAGATTCAATCCCCTATACCACCATAAGCCAGAGCTGAGCAGTGCTCTAGTGTTTCTCTCTGTGTCTCTCTCTGTCTACATCTCTCTTAAAAATAAATAAATAAATAAAGATTGAGAAAAACAATGAAAAGCTTAATTCATCAGTCTTGAAACAGAAACGTCATTCCTAATACCTTCATAATCATATCTATTTTTGCCCATTTTCCCATGGATTTTACAGTCATGTTGAGAGACATGACTATTATAGCATCTTAGTTCATCTTTTTCTCTTCCTTTTTTCTCTCTCTCTGTCTCTATTTCTCTTAACATAGATGCAGAAGGGTAGAGAAAATGAAAGAAACCACAGCACTGAAGCTTCCTTCAATGTCAAGGGAGCCATCCTAAAACCTGGGTCACACACATGGCAAAGCAGCACAATATCCAAATGAGCTGTTTTGCCAGCCCTCTTCTGTTTCTCTTTATGAGAGATAGAGACACCAAGGAGAAGTGGGATGAACACACAGCTCCATCATTTTCATGATGTTCTATATTTGATTTGGTTTGTTTTGCTTTTTATGCAGTGCTGGGGACAAAACCTAGTACTTCACACATACAAGGCAAGTATTTACCACTCAGCTACCTTCCTGGCTCCTACTGAGGTTTTCATTGTATTATTAAATAACAGCTCTCCTAAAAATCAATGACTTTTTCCTTTAAGCATATTTTTATAGTAATAATCATGTAACCCTAGGGTTACTTGGTAAAGTATTTCTTTTTTAAAAAATATTTTTTATTATTTATTTATTCCCTTTTGTTGTCCTTGCTGTTTTATTGTTGTAGTCATCATCGATGTCGTTGTTGTTGGATAGGACAGAGAGAAATGGAGAGAGGAGGGGAAGACAGAGAGGGGAGAGAAAGATAGACACCTGCAACCTGCTTCACTGCGTGTGAAACAACTCCCCTGCAGGTGGGGAGCTGGGGGCTTGAACCGGGCTCCTTACACTGGTCCTTGAGCTTTGCACCACCTGCGCTTAACTCGCTGTGCTACAGCCAGACTCCCAGGTAAAGTATTTCATTGAAATATGTATGTATACTCATATGCATGTACCCATAAATATATACATATACCTTTATTCAAAATTTCTATGTAAACATATAGATGTGTTGCATTTAAACTTGTATAAGGATAAGCTAGATTTTTTTCATTTTGTCTTTAACAAGCAAAGTAAGCCATTTCTATATATTGCAACTAGTAAGATGCTCTGAATTACATATATCAACTCATTAAAAATATTTTCTATTTATTATTCCATTTAATTTCCTTTCCTTGAGTTCATGACTTTAAGGAATTATGTAAGTAAACTCTATTTTTCTTTGGTTTTCAACTTTGAAATTTATGAGACTGTTTTAATTCTGTTTCATATTTCTACCATATGTACATTAGCTAACAAAGTCTAAAACTACTTTATATCATTAAGTTCCTTGTGAATAGTAAAAATTATTAGAGTACTTTGAACTTACAAAACAAGTCATTTTTCCATTAATGTTTCTTAGCATTTCAGTTTTATTTTTAATGCCTAGAATAACTGAACACCTACTGGTCTTATGTCATATTATCAAAATTCTCAAAGTTTATTATAAGTATTATAATCAATTATGACATACTAATATCTCTCCTATTGACTCCTAGCTGAGTCAATGTAGAGTTGTTTACTGAGTGGACAATATGTTCACTGTATGCAAGGCAATACAGAGATGGATAAGACAGGAATAATGCACTTAAATTTTTAATAAATATTCTTAACACCTGTGTTAAAATTCCTAATATTGCTTTTATGACTTGCTTAGCCAGTATTTTTGAGTTGAAAGTGACTATAGGGGAATGATAACAATTTAATGGGCTAGCTCTTCCTTAGGAAGGAATTGTTAGCATATGCTCTTTGAGACTTAGACAGGAAAAAATATTGCATCCTCAAACCCACTCTCATTTCAGTGAAGTTTTCATCTCTGAAGGGAGACTACAAGAGCAACCACAAGCATAGCAGCCTGACTCCTCTCTGCTGGTGACTGGAGAAAATCACTTCAAAGATGTTCTAATGATTTTCCTGCAAAGGCAATGGTACTGCACCACTGCCAATTGGAAAGGTTACTAATGACTCCCCTTCAGTTTGAGCCAGGTCATGTTTCCTCTGAGGGTCATAGAGTTTGGGCTAGTTGGTTAATTAACAAGCATTTAATAAACACCTACTGCGTGTGGAATACTCTGTGCAATTCTGTTCTCTGTTTACATAGAAACTAACCTATTAACACATCACAGCTCCTCTCCAGTCTGTGAACCTATATGTAACTTTTCTACTGATTCTAACCCATGTTGACAATTCCCTATGGAAATGACCATCTGACACATATTAATTGACATATCAATATCTTATCAGTATTCAATCCTTTAAAAAATAATTATAAGGTGTTTTAATTTTATTTATTTGATAAGACAGAGAGAAATTGAGAAGAGAATGGAAGATAGAGGAAAAAAAGAAAGATACTTACCATACTGCTTCACCACCAATGAAGCATCCCCCTTGCAGGTGCAGACTGGGGCCTTGAACTTGAGTCTTGAAACAGTTTGTGGTGGTCAATGTGCTTGAATGTATATGAAATGCTGAACATCACTTCATTTGTTTTAAAGTATATAACACAATTTAAAGACAATTAAGATGATCAAAATTTACATTTTAAACTTAATATGTAACGAAGTATTCCCTAAACTTAACTGATTATTTGTTCAAAGCAGAAAGCTACATCTGAATATAGGTGTCTAAAATTAAATGTTAAAGGCAACAGGGGTTGTTTTTTTTTTTTTTTTTTGCTTTTGCAATGGCAATCAAATGTTCAGATCTCTCAATTCATCACAGATGCTATTTTCAAATGAAAGGTTGCCTTTTAGTGAATACCAAATAACATACCTCAAAACAAAAATTCTAGAAGATATTTTTTATGAAATACAGTTATGACCATAATTCAATGTCAATGTTATAGTCAGGGTAGGTGCTACAATGGAGAGATAATAACTATTTGGCTCCTGGATGTGGTTTTAGGAAAATCTTGGAATATGTATAGCAATTTTGTCTATGTGTTGGGTTAAGTTTCCTTAGTCTTTACAGCTGTAATATGAGTGGTAAAAACAAAATAGTTGTACTAACCATCATGCCAGTGATAGTCAAGGTCTATTCAGTTACTCAGATTATCTCAGTGACAGTCTTTTTCCTAAGGAGAGAGTGACTGTCATTTGGCCAAGTTTGTCTAAATAATAGCTTCTATGCTAGAGCCCTCCAATAAACTAAGAAGACATTAAACTTGACAGGCTGCTTGTCATCAGATTGAAAGTGCACATTATTTAGTCCTCCTTGAGACATGATGTAGAACACTGAGCTTGAAAGTAAAGAGAGAAGCAGTGAAGCAGGTTTGCAAGTATTTATCTCTCCTTCTCTGTCTTCCCCTCCCCTCTCAATTTCTCTCTGTCCTATCAATAAATAAATAAATAAATAAATAAATAAAGTGGCCACAGGATCAGTGGATTCATAGTGCAGGCAACAAGCCCCAATAATAACCCTGGAGATAAAAAAAAAAAAAAAAAAACACAAGGATCAGATAGTTTTTAACAGATCTATATAAATTTTCTAAAAGGGATTTCAAAATTATGGCCCTATGGATATACACTGAGATAAAACATTGAATGGAAGAAAACTTCAACAAGTTTAGAGAAAGCATAAGAGAAATCAATACAGAAACCAGAGAGATAAAGATTACAGTAGCTTAACTAAACAAAAATACAGTAGAAAGGAATAGCACAGGAAGATATGTCAAAGATGGAAGTGGTGAGTTGGTAAAGAGGGTAGAAGCAGCTATAAAAATAGAACACAAAGGAAAAGAACTATTGAAGATCATATACAAGAGTTATAGACGAACGTCTAGATAAACTACATATATATCAAAATAGTACAGAAGAGATAAAATAGAATAGAATTAGTATTTGATAAATAACAGGGGCCAGACAGTGGCACACCAGGTTAAGCACACATATCACTAAGTACAAATACACATGCAAGGATCCAGGTTCAAGCCCCTGACTTCCTACCTGCAAGGGGGATGCTTCACAAGTGGCCAAGCAGGTCTGCAGGGCCTAGCTTTCTCCTTCTCTGTCACTCCTTCCTCTATTTCTCTCTGTCATAGTCAATAAAAGTGAAAAAAAAAAAAGGCTGCCAGGAGCAGTAGTTCATAGTGCTGTCACCAAGCCTTAACAATAACTCTGGAGGAAAGAGGGGGTGGGGGAAGGAGAGAGAGAGAGAGAGAAAGATAGAGAGGGGGGTATGGAGGAAGGGGAGAAAGAAAGAAAGAAAGAAAGAAAGAAAGAAAGAAAAAAAGAGAAAGAGAGAGAAAGAAAGGAAGAAATTAAGAAAGAAAGAGAGAAAGAAAGAGAGAAAGAGAGAGAGAAAGAAAGGAAGAAATTAAGAAAGAAAGAGAGAAAGAAAGAAAAAGAAAGCAAACAAAAGAAAGAAAGACCCAAAATTTCCTTAAACTGAAGGAGGTAGACCCTCTAGGACAGGAAGCACTGAGTTCCAAGCAAAAATAAACCCAAACCAAAGCACACTAAGGCATATAATAATTAAAATGTCAAAGATCAAATTAAAAAAAAAAGAAAAATTTAAAAGCAACAAAAGGAAAGTAAAATATTCCCCCACGAGGAAACCCATTAAGTCTTATGATTTGATTTCTCGAGAAACTATAAAGACCAGAAAAAACTGGCATGACATATTCAAGTTTGGAATGGAAAATATCTACAACCAAGACTATTCTGACCAGATTTGATAGAATAATCAAGTTTTCATACAAACAACAGAAGAATTCATGAATAAGCCAACATTCTAAGAAGTACCAAAGGGATTTACAAAAGAGGCAAACACTGTATGCTATCACTCGTGTGTAATACAGAAGCAAAGCAAAAGACAAACAAAACAAGAGAAAGACAAACCTTTGGACTTGAATGGGGTGGGAGAATGGGTTGCAGGGTAGAAGGTTGCCAAGTTTCAACAGACCTTAGTGGAAGGACATTGTTATTTGGTGGTGGGTATGTCATGATAACATATTTTGATGATGTGTGAAATTGAACTTCTAAAATTTTTATAGTCTTGTAAACAAAGGTTAAATTAAAAAAATACATTTAAAAAAATACATTCTGAGACTGACATCTCACTGAGTAGGGTGCCTTGCCTTGCCTTGTCAAGAGTGCCACATGTCCCCACACTATATAGAAATGCTATGACAAGAAAAGTCCCCACACTATATAGAAATGCTATGACAAGAAAAGCTGTGGTACCCTGGTGTCTCCACCTGCTCCATCTCTCTCTGAATGAAAAAAAAAATCACGCCAGGACTGTTTTGAAATTTTCTTTTTTTATTCTGATATTCTGAACCATTTATTTTAATTATATATATATATATATATATATATATATATATAGAGAGAGAGAGAGAGAGAGAGAGAGAGAGAGAGAGAGAGAGAAGAGAACTGCTCAGCTCTGGCTTATTGATGGTGGTGGTGATGGGGACTGAAGCTGGGACCAGACAGCCTCAGGTACTAAGATCCTTTGCATAATCGCTATGCTGTTTCTCCAGCCCTATTTTGAAAATTTCTCAATATTAGTTAAGAGACATCTTCATTATGCATGTTTACAGTTGTATATAAAGAACTCCTAGCATTCTGAAGTGTCTATACATTCAAACTTATAATAATGACTCATTATCCATTCATCATGATCACTACTTGCATCCAAATGAAAGTAAAATATCAGGTGAGTTGCTGACTGAATTATCTCCTCTCTCATTTTGTCAATCAGCATATCCCTAATTTAGTCTCAAGCACATGCTCTGGTTGGTGTTTACTTCTATCTTCCTGTTACTTCTTCCTTATGTTGGCTTCTGCCTCATCTTGTGATGTGTACCTTAATCTGAGTCATTAGTTTTCAGTTCTCTCATTCTGTCTTGCCCTAGGCACCTTACCTTAGCAGCACCTTGACTCAAAGTCTGTGTCAGTTTCAGAATAAACTCCTTGCTCAGCAGCCTGGCTTATAAAACCAGACCAAGTTAAACCTGGTCTATTCCAACAGACTCTGCTCCAGATTCTACCTTTTATATCTGACCTCTCTACAGCACTCACTCTTATAAAATACCTGAGATATAGTTCACTTTTCAGAATAAGACAGGACTTTTAAATTAAGTATATATTTTTAAAGTGAGACACTATTTATATTTATGAAATCTTTGCAGTGCTTTTACTTTATCTATTCAAGATGACATTAAAGAAAATTTTTGATAAAACTCATCCATTATGGTAAATGGTTTCACTTCATAGAAACTTATGGAAATGATAAATTTTTTAGAATAAATGAGACATAGACAATTTTTGAAGACTACGCCTGATGAAATTTGGCAAATGTTGATAACTTGGACATTCTTCATACTTTAAAAAGAAAACTATTATCCTGTATGAGAAAGTTTTTATCTTCCTACATCTAACCTCATTTTCATAGATGCAGTGATTAAGATACTGATTAATTATCCCAGGAAGCCTAAGTATTTGAAAAGTAAATTTTCTTATTATCTAAATATCCCCTGAACACACACATCAAAATTCAGAATCCTTCTGTTTTAATTTTATTCTTACTAAATTATTGTGAGATTTTCTTTACCCTCTACATAGACACAAAGAAGTTTAGACATAAGAATTTGAGTTATGAAGAGTAGAGAGCAGGCATAAGAAATGAGTACAATCATGTATAGTGAAGACTAGTGATAAAAACAAGCTATTTCATTGTCCACATGTATTTTGAGTCTTTTTACTACTTTCTCATCTTTAGCAGAAATCAATTTGACTCTCACATCAATAGAAAATTTCCTAGATGAACCCCTGAGGTGGGTATATAAAAGGTATCTGATTTTTTCATTAATGCAAAGCTATTAAAGCCATAAATAGGACTTAATAGCATTCAAAATTCACTGCAGAAGAGTTTTTTTTTTTAGCAAAATAATATACAGAAAAAAAGAACAATTCCTCACCAATACTGGCACTTAATGATAGGAGGTGATCTGAAAATTGTACCACAGAAAGTTATTTTTTTCTAAAAATATTTATTTACTTATTTCCTTTTTGTTGCTCTTGTTGCTTTATTGTAGTTATTATTGTTGTCTGTCTCCATTGTTGGATAGGACAGAGAGAAATGGAGGGAGGAGGGGAAGACAGAAGGGGGAGAGAAAGATAGACACCTGCAGACTTGCTTCACCACTTGTGAAGTGACTCCCCTGCAGGTGGGGATCTGGGGGCTCGAACCGGGATTCTTGAGCTGGTCCTTGCTCTTTGCACCACCTGCGCTTAACCCACTGCATTACCGCCAGACTCCCCAGTTAGAGATTTCTTAAGGTGTGTTACTTGTTAGTCGTGCATCTGCTTTACTAATATCAGTGCATCTGCTTTATTAATATCTAAATTCTACCCAGAGCCATATGCAAATTTAATGCAATCACCATCAAGGTCTCACTAATTTCTTGAAGAGAATAGAACAAAAGCTATAAAACTTCATCTAGAACTAGAAAATGCCAAGAATCGCCCAAACAATTCTAAGAAAAAAGAATAGGAGTAGAAGCATCACAGTTACAGATCTAAAACTTTATCTCAGAGGCACTGTAATCAAAATGGTCTGGTACAGAAACAAAAGTAGGCACAGTGACCAGTGGAATAAAATTGAGATCCCAGAAATAAGCCTCTACACCTTATGGACATTTAATTTTTGATAAGGGGGTCCCAAACTATTAAATGGAGAAAGGAGAGCCTCCAACAAATGGTGTTGGGAAAATTGAGTTGAAGAAGAATGAAACTGAACCACCACACTTCACTACACACAAAAGTAAACTCCAAGTGGATCAAGGACTTGGATGTCAGACTAGAACCTATCAAATACTTAGAGGAAAATATTGGCAGAACTCTTTTCCATCTGAATTTTATAGGCATCTTCAATGATACAGATCAAATTGTAAGGAAGACTAAAACAAAAACAAAATCAAATTGAAAAGCATCTGCAGGGCAAAAAACAAACAAAAATAAAAATCACCACCCAAAGACTCATTACAGAATGGGAAAAGATCTTTACATGCAGACAAAAGGCTAATAACCAAAATATATAAAGTGCTCACCAAACTCAGCAACAAGAAAACAAGTGACCCCATCCAAAAATGGGGAGAAGATGTGAACAGAATATTCACCATAAAAGAGATCCAAAAGGTCAAGCACATGAAAAAAAAATGCTCCAAGGCATTGATTGTCAGAGAAATGAAAATAAAGACAACAATTAGATATCGCTTAACTCCTATGAGAATATCATACATCAGAATGCTGGAGAGGTTGTGGGGACAAAAGAACCCTCCTGCCCTACTGATGGGAAATTCTGTCAGTTGGTCCAGCCCCTGTGGAGAGCAGTCTGGAGAACTCTCAGAATGCTGGAAATGAATGGAAGCTATGACCCAGGAATTCATCTCCTAGGGATTTATCCTAAGGAATCAAACATAGTCATCAAAAAAGATTTGGATACATATGTACAAAGTAGCACAATTTGTAATAGCCAAAACCTGAAAGCAACCCAGGCGTCCAAGAATAGATGATTGGCTGAGAAAGTTGTGATTATATATATATAATACAATTCAGCTATTAAAACTGGTGAATTCACCTTCTTCACCTCATCTTGGATGGACCTAGAAGGAATCATATTAAGTGAGGTAAGTCAGAAAGAGAAGGATGAAGATGAAATGATGTCACTCATAGAAAGAAGCTGAAAAATAAGATCAGAAGGAAAAATACAATGCACACCTTGGACTGGAGTTGGTGTGTTCACCAAAGTAAAAAATTCTGAGGTAGGGGTGGGGGGAATGTTCAGGTCCTAGATCACGACGGCAGAGGAGGACCTAGTTGGGTTTGTGTTGTTATTTGGAAAACTGAGAAATATTACACATGTACAAACTACTGTATTTTACTTTTGACATTAAATCATTAATCTCCCAATAAAGGAAAAAAAATAATAAAATAATCCAGAAGGAGAAGGATGAATATGGGATGATATCACTCATAGACAGAAGCAGAGAAATAAGAACAAAAGAGGAAACACTAAGTAGAACTTGGACTGGGTTTATTGCATTGCACCAAAGTAAAGAACTCATCTGGGCACAAGGGCTGGGGTAAGGGGTGGTTCGGGCCTTGAGACTCAGTTCTAGAGGAGGAACTAGATGGGGTAGTGGAGTGTTTTGCAGAAAACTTGGAAAATTTGCATAGGTACCAACAACTGTATTCACTGTTGACTATAAACCATTAATCCCCCAACAAATTTTTTTTAAATATTCAAATTAGAACATAAATCAAATTTGCTATATTTTCTTGGGCTATAGGAAAATTTTAAAATTAACCAAGCTTAAGGAGTCTATAATTAAATGGAAGGAATAAAATGGCAATCACAGTGAAGTTTGATCTTTATTTTGAAATTGATAAATGTCTTGTGTTATAGAAGTAAATAAAAGTGAGACATAAGGGTGAACCAAGCCAACACAACAGATGAACCTTGCTGCAGAGTGGGAAGGACTGCTTCTCTTAGAATTGTCAGTAATACTGGAAAGTACAAAATTCTATGAACAATGTGCGTGATAACCTGAAAATATGCAGGCACACAAAGATAAGACCCATTAAAAATCAGGGAGAAGACATTTGCCCTAGAGGAAGTTTATTCTGAAGTAGCAAAGCCTCATTCAAAACATAAGTCATCATAAATTTAAACGAGTAATGTGGGGAATGGCTAAAGAGTTTGAAACTAAAAGCATAGATACCAATAAAGAGTCTGTGAAGTTGAAAACTGTAAGTCACTACAAAGGAAATATATTATATAAAAAAAAATCCAGTAAAATAGAAATATTTTCTATGTTCATGGGTTGGAAAAGTTAACACTGTTAAAATGATCATCTTACCCAAATAATATACAGGCCCAACACAATTTTTATAAAGTCCCAATGAACTTTATTAAATGAATATGACAAATATTATAGGAACCCTGAATCTTCAAAGTAATATTAAGGAAAAATAAAGAATTGAAGGCATTATACTTCCTGACTTCAAACTATATTGCAGAACTACAGTAACCAAAAGTGTATGTTATGGCATGGCACAGAAAGAGACATACAAGTCAATGGAGTAAAATTGAGAATCCAGAAATAAGCTCTCACATATATTGACAATTAATCTATGACAAAGGGCCTCAGAAAATTACAGTAAGAGACACCGGGAAAACTATGTAGTGATATGGGGAAGAATGAAACTGTGCTACCACATGCTATCATGTACAAAATAGATGGCACATACAAAACCATAAAATATATACAGGAAAACTTTGGCAGAACACTACACAATGCCTGCTTTGGAAATGTCTTTAGAGATTTAGTGGAGTGTTTTTAGAGGAGGAACTAGATGGGGTAGTGGAGTGTTTTGCAGAAAACTCGGAAAATTTGCATAGGTACCAACAACTGTATTCACTGTTGACTATAAACCATTAATCCCCCAACAAAATTTTTCCAATAGAAAAGAAAAGAACATTTTAAAAATATTTTTTCTTTTTTGTTATTATTTTTTATTTATTTGTTATTAGAAAGGAGAATTGTGAGCTAAGCAGTTTAAGCCATATACTTTTACACAGGAGAAATACAAATCTTGCTATGATGATATGATTAGCATGTCATTAATAACTTTTTTATATGGGCAAAACAGCTTACTCCTAACATCAAGGTGTTTTTAGCTTTCTTCACCTACATATGGGGTAGGAAATTAGTCGAAACTCCCACAACCAGTGGAAACATCCATTTTCACATTCAGCAATAAACAGTTTGTATTGTAGACTAAACAAATAATCCCAAGTCATTAAAATAACAAAATGCAATGTTTCCCAAACTTACTTTTGTTTAATAGTTACTTGAGATGTTTTTTAAATATGCAAACTTTTATTCTCAGCCCAAACTTAGTAAATTAGAATCTCTAGGAACAGGGTTTGAAAATTCTTTTTTTTTTAAATTTATTCCTTTTTTGTTGACCTTGTTGTTTTATTGTTGTAGTTATTACTGTTGTCTGTCTTCGTTGTTGAATAGGACTGAGAGAAATGGAAAGAGGAGGGGAAGACAGAGAGGGGGAGAGAAAGATAGACACCTGCAGACCTGCTTCACCGCCTGTGAAGCGACTCTACTGCTAGACTCCTAAAAATTCTTATCTCTAATAAATGCCTGAAGTAGTACATTTTTCCCCCTTAAAATACATTATCACACAGTTTCAGAAGTCAGTTGTCTGAAAAGAAGTTAGCTAGCATATGCTCAAAAAATCACTAGGCTGAAATCAAAGTATCAACCAGTTTATGATCTCAAGTTGAGGCTTCTTTTGCAAACACTGTTTTTGTTTGCTTGTTGTACTGAGGTAACACATTACACAATAATTTACATTTTAGAAGTACTTGTCACACATTTACAAATTCTGTGTTGCCACACCTTACCCACCATTAAAATACTAGACTCCCTTCACTGTAGACCTTCAGATAGCTTCAATACATCCTCCGTCATAATCTTGGTTCCCCAGTCAGAAACTTGGTTTATGTTTGATTTTGTCAGTTCCTTTGTTTTATTTCTTTAGATTCCACAGATCAGTGGAATAAATAATCAACTATTTTCCTTTCTCCCTCTGACTTATTTTAACACCTCTTCATGTTATAGTGAAAGAAAATATTTTTTTTCTCACTACTGAGTTGTATCTCATTGTGTGTATATGTTATAAATTCCCTATCAATTTGTCAGTCCTTAGACATTTGGGGCTGTTTCCAGTCTTAGCTATTGTTAAACTGTAATTTAGTAAACAGACTTTTCAAATAAGCATATCAATATTTTTCAGATAATTTTTTTAATATTTTAAAAAATATTTATTCCCTTTTCTTGCCCTTGTTGTTTTATTGTTGTAGTTATTATTGTTGTTGCTATTGATACTGTCATTGTTGGATAGGACAGAGAGAAATGGAGAGAGGAGGGGAAGACAGAGAGGGGAGAGAAAGATAGACACCTACAGACCTGCTTCACTGCCTGTGAAGTGACTCCCCTGCGGGTAGAGAGCCGGAGGCTCGAACCTGGATCCTTACACCGGTCCATGTGCTTTGCGCCACCTGCGCTACCACCCAACTCCCCAGATATATTTTCAAGAACAGAATTGTTGGATCATATAGTAGATATATTTTTTTGATTTGTTGAGAAATGTCTATACTGTTTTGTATTTACATTCTCACCAGCAATGCATAGAAGTTTTCTTTTCTTCACATCCTTGATATTTAATTATTTACTTTTGGTCTTGTTATTATGGATCATTTTCATACATTTGTGGAAATAATAGATTTTCAATCTTCTTTCAAATTTCCTTAAAAGTCTCAAATTAAAAAATTAACCTAAAGGAATTAACTTAGTTAAAAAAGAACAGTCCTTTACCTAAAATATAACTAGACAGCAATTATTCCTATATTCAAAAGTAACTATAAGATACAGCAAAAAAGTCCAAAACCCATTAATGTTATCAACAAAACTTTCTATTAAAATATGTTTTATGGTTAGCAAACAGTTTGTAAGACTTATAAAAATTATGGTGATTATCTTTGGGAGGGTGGGGATACAGAACTATACATTGTTAGCTTACAGTCTTATAATAAATGATAAATCAAAAATTTTAAAAAAGGAAAAAGTTTTGTAAATTTATGTTTCATCAATAAAAATTTAAAATATGTAATATATATGTATATATAGTATTCTTAAAAACCATGTTTGTGGGGGCTGGGCGGTAGTGCAGTTGGTTAAGCACACATGGTTCAATTCGCTTCCCCTTTCTGTCTTCCCCTTCTATCTCGATTTCTCTCAGTCCTATCCAACAACAATGATAAAGAACAAGGGCAACAATAGGAAAAAAAGACCTGAATTTCTTTCTCCCCTCCCCCCCTTTTGCTATCCTCTACTCAAATCTAATAGATAAAGCCAGATGTCAGTGTTGTGACACAGGACAGGAAGGCAAGTTGATGAGCCTGCAGAGACAACACAGAATTTGAAGTTCTAAGAACTGGATGTTCACTGAAAAATTGTACAGCAATTTGCCAAGGTCAAAAAAAAAATGACATCTCCATAAATTAATGCTCTCTACAGCTGATAGAATTTTCATGTTTGTCTTATTTGAAACCTGCAGGAATTCCAGTGAGGTCATAATGATTATGCTGAGAGCAAATATGAAAACTTCCAGTGCACATAAGAAATTTTTTTGAATAAATGGTGATAAACTATACATAAAAATAGATTTTATGTTAAAGAGAAACAAATTTATTTTGCTTTCATTACATCATTATGTAGGCTTACTTTAGTTGTTCTAAACTATGTTTCTCTTCCTATGTACTTAAAATTACACAGAATTTCATGTAGGTTTAACCTGAAAAGGACAGAAATCTTAAGCAATAAATTATGTTTTATATTAATCTAATTTGAAACAGGACAATAGAATAAGCAAAGATAAAATTACATTGTGGATGTTACAGAGGCTAAAGGAAAGAGAAAAGTAATTTTAAGGGGCCAAGTAGTGGCACACCTGGTTGAGTGCACATGTTACAATGTGCAAGGACCTAGTTTCAAGCCCTTAGTCCCCACCTGCAGGGGGAAAGCTTTGCAAGTGGTGAAGCAGTGTTACAAGCCTCTCTGTCTTCCTCTCTATTGCCTCCGTCCCTCTTGATTTCTGGCTGTCTCTATCCAATAAATAAATAAATATTGAAAATTATATATAAAAAGAGAAAAGAAATTTTAACTTATTTTGAAAGTTTATTTACTTCAGAAATTTATAACTAAGTGAACCCTAATGATAGGAAATTGTAAAATATTTATTTAGCTTTTATCATTTACCACTAGATCATACAAAAAAAAACTTTTTTGAAACCACAGTAAAGATTATGAATCTAAAAATCCTATTAAATATTTTATTAAGTTTAAAAATACATGGGAAAGAAAAAATGAAGACATCTTCCAATAAAAAAGCATATAACTGAGAGAAAGAATAGGATGTTTCATTTTATTTTACCATAGGATTATTACAGGGGTTCAGGATTATTACAGGGGTTTATTACTAGCACGATGAATCCATTTTGCTTTTCTCTGTTGACCATTTTTTCTTTCCTTCTGCCTTTTTTCCTTCCTTCTTCCCTTCCCTCCCTTCCTTCTCTCTCTTCCATTCTTCCTTTCTCCTTTTCTTTTGTATGATGGGACAGACAGAAATTGAGAGGGGTGGTGGAGATAGAGAAGAGACAAAAAGAGGTACCTGCAGCACTACGTCACAAGCCATGAAGCTTTCCCCCTGCAGATGGGGACCAGGGGCTTAAATCTGGGTCTTTGTGGATGGTAATGTCATCCACCTCACTGTACTCACCTGAGCCCAAATATGAAATTTTAATTTAGTTTGTCATCACAGGTTGACACAGAGATATCACTAGCTAGAATTAACAAGAACAGGGTACTCCAGCCTTTCTACTATAACAAATCTATTGTTCATTTCCCTGATACACAAAAGCAGTCTTGGAAACTTAAAAGTTGGAGCTACACTTCCTGGCATTGTAAGATGCACATGAGTGGAGACAGTGCCTTCTGACCTGACAGCCTGGATGCCCCCCTGGTTAAGTGGTTAAGTCTCAGGTAGACTGCCACTTGTGCCCTCCACTCTACTGGAGACCATGAACACACCTTACACTTTCGTGGGATACTGCATTCTTAAGACATTAAAATAGAATAAAAGACAAACTGAAACGATAACCACTAACCTGCCAAAGAAAAGAAAGAAATTAAATTGAGGGAGCCTGGTTAAGTGCAGCAGGTTAAGCGCATGTGGAGCGAAGCACAAGGACCAGTGTAACGATCCGGGTTGGAACCCACTCCCCACCTGCAGGGGAGTCACATCACAGGCAGTGAAGCAGGTCTGCAGGTGTCTATCTTTCTCTCCCCTTCTCTGTCTTCCCCTCCTCTCTCCCTTTCTCTCTGTCCTATCCAACAACATCGACATCAGTAATCACAACAAGGGCAGCAAAAGGGAAAATAAGTAAATATTTAAAAAAAAAGAAGAAAAAAAATAAAAAAGAAAGAAATCAAATTGAAAAGTAAGCAAACTAACAAATCAAATAGCACATTTCCTGAGAATGGAAAGTGAAGCCCATTTGCACTTGCAAATAGTCTCCATTGAGCCTTGTTGTTTGAGCATAATGTCCTAGTTTTCATTCTAGAAAGTGTAATTTCCCTTTTTCCCCTAAATATGAAGCCTTTTCCCTTAAGCCATATTCTGGATAGCTTAGCTCAGACACCCCTTTTTCTCATTCCTAGACAGACAAGATGGCTTGTGAGGTGGTTGAGGAAAAAAATCATGTTTTTTTCAGAGCTAGCTGTTAAAAGCAGAAAGTGTTTCTTTCCTTTTCTTGGATTCTCCCCTGGAAACTCAAAAATCTCTAAGCAACAATAGACTCAGCTGACAGTCCTGATCTGAGACGTTTAGAGGATTTTAGAAAGATTTGGCTTTTGTTTGTTGTTTGTTGATATCTGGAATAAAGGAAGAATATTATTTTTAGCTTTCTAAACAAAAAGGTTTCAGAGCTTGCTTTGAGAGCAGAACTGATGAAAAGGATGCTTCCATCTCATTCTTCTATCATATCATCACTAATGTTAACACTGTAGAGCTTGCTAAATTGTGGTGCATCTTAGAGGCAAGTAAATGGAGGGAAGTAAATGAATGTTAATTCATCCTGTACTTGTTATAAGTAATTCAAATGACCCTGAACAAACAAATGTGCTTCTATTATTACCACATGCTATAAAAAGAGGCATACAGGAATATTTCACAAAAATGCTTATATCATTGCCTTAAATTTCATATATGTATACTATTTAATTCCTTGAAAAACAATTTTCAATTTAAAAATTGACTGTCATTTGTAAATGATGAGATTATGAATCTAGGGGAATATATTCAATGATTTATCCAAAGTTAGTTAAAATTCACTGTGAAAGCAAAGAAGTTTCTCTCTCTTTCACTTGACTCCAGCTGTAACACCGAGTAACGAAGATCAAATACTTAAATTAGGAGTATGCAAACAGTGCTGACTTGAAAGGTGAGGACCACACTCAACTCTTTGCTTTCCCAGTTACTTGGACAAAGAACTAAAATTATATTGTCCAGACATTAGTAGGGGCCACTGGAGCACTTTGTTGAGAAAGTATTAAAGACTGAGTCCCAATTTAACCCCGGCAGGATAGAACAATGTAAATGCTGGTCCCCACCTGTAGGGGGGAAGCTTCACAAGTAGTAAAGCAGGATTTCAGGTGTCTCTCTCCCTCTCTGGCCCCCCAATTCCTCCCTGTCGCTACCCAATAATAAATTTTTTAAAAAAGATGTGAATGGCTAGTGATAAGTGTATAGGTACTGAAAGGAGACACACTACTCCATGAGCTACATGCATGTCCTTCTCTGTATGCCTACTACATATCCATTTATGATCCAGTGATCTATCCATCTGTTTTAAAACAGTTTAATGAGCTCCTGGGCTATATCTTAGAAAACCAGAATTAATAATCCAACCAAAATATACTAGAGTAAAATTAAAACATAATATTATATTGTCCTGTCTGTAATTTCCTGAACTGAAATTCTGTCCTCTGGCCCCCATATGATTCATTCTTTCCTTCCCTTCCCGCCCCTCCCCTCCCCTTCCCTTCCCTTCCTTCCTTCCTTCCCTCCCTTCTTCCTTTATTTGCTATCACAACAGGGCTCAATGCCTCAAGGTTCTATACCACTCCCAGTGAATTTTCTTTTTCTTTTGATAGAGGATCCTTCATAACAGGTTCTTTTGCCACCTGACCTTCAAATGCTTTTTTTTTTTTTTTGAATATCCATTTCCTAACTCTATTATTTACTGTTGAGGAGCAAACTAAGTATTACTTCTTTTGCTTTTACATAATCTCACAGATGACCTCAGTCTGTAGCTGACCTTCGATATGATTTCAGTTTTAACATGATGTGGTAGCTGGGTTATTGAATCTACCCATTGTTCTCTGTGACACATAAGTAACTTCCCTTCTACACTTACTGCATTTGGCCAAGCCAATCTGGAATACTTAGTGCTTTCTTTTGTTTTATAGTCTAATTACACACACACCTCCCCCCTCCCCTGGGCATGTGGGAAGCTGGCTGAAACCAGGTCCTTGGACATGGTAAAATGTGGGCTTAGTTTCTGGAGAGATCCTGGTTGTATTTTGTTGAGTTTTCAACTGATTTTTATTTTTCCCTTTTTAGTTTATCAGAAGCAGGATCACAATCTAAAAGGGCTCTTACTCCATAGCCACACCCTTTATTTATTTATTTATTTATATTTTTTATTTATAAAAAGGAAACATTGACAAAACCATAGGATAAGAGGGGTACAATTCCACACAATTCCCACCATCAGAACTTCATATCCCATCCCCTCCCTGATATATATATATGTATTTAATGAGATATACAGAGTGACTGTGTATGTAGCAGAGAGACCAGATATGAGCCTGGGACTTCGGAATCTCAGGTATGAAAGTCACTTGCATAACCATTATGCTACATTTTCATTTCTAGTATCAATTTAAACTGATTTTTGGAAGGTTGAAACCAATAATTACAATGAATATATACTGCTACAGTGCTATCCATTAGAATTTTCTGTGATAAAAGAAAGGTTTTATATCTATCTGCATCATGCAACACAGTCAAAGCCATGTGAAATGTGACAAGTATAACTAACAAACTGACTTAAATTTTATTTTAATTCACTTAAACTGGTATTTAAATAGTCACCTGTGGCAAGTAGCACTGGCCTACATTCTTTAAGGAATTAGGCTAGTCTAGAAATAGGTAACATAAAGCAACATGATTGTAGAACTAACCTGTTTTCCAGCTTTAAAAAGTCTATTTTGACTACTGTTTTGGCCTAATATCATGTGTTGATACTTTTTTTCTTATAGCTATACCATTTTCTGCCAATCTATAACACTCTGGATAGTGTTTTTATAGTATTTGGAGGAAGGGAAGTATTACCCACCTCCCTCCCATAGAAAGTATCATAATTAAGATAGATAAGTCATGATGCTTTTGTTTATGTCACAATTTTCCCTGTAGCTAGGATTAAATGATGCTGTCAAAGGACAATATCAGTGTTTGATGACTTTTAATATTTTGTCCATATCCTAAGACTAAATAAATGCAATCAATATTCTCAATTCCTAACTCTACAGTAATTATTCCAATAAAGAGATATCCCTGCTACCAGGCATCCATAAATGCTCTGCATGGCCCTAATAAATTTGCTTCCAGAAAATAAACTATCTTAGCTACTAGGGCTTTAGAAGAATATTGGCAAACACAACAAGCACAGATTTTGATTAACCAAAGATTTCAGCGTACAGAGCCTACAACATATAAACTTTTAAACTCGAGCACTTAATGAAATCTATCAAAATGTAAAAATTATATCTGTAAAGGGCTTGCACATTATATTTGGGGTAGATCCTTTTGTAAATATCTCAAATGGAAATTTTAAATAGCACTAGTTATTCACAAGAACACAGCTGATAGCGATCTCACAAAATGAAAATAAATACATAATAACAAAAAGTTACTGTTATTTACTGATTATAATAAGATATTCATAAATCTTTACAAGAACCTCAAGAGGTAGGTGCTGTTTTATTTCTTCTATACAAAGGAGAAAACTCATTTCAGGATACTGCCCACGACCATTTTTCTGGGGTACAAGGTTTGTGAAGTCCAGGTATGTCTTACTTTAAAATCCCTACCACCCATCTACTACATAATTTTACTCTCTGTTCCTCTCCATATTAAGACAAGTGATTTTAGAATATATAAATTACAGTGATTACAGAATGTATGTTTTAAGACATATTCAAAGTACAATAATTATGATCTCATATGCTCATCTTTTCCTTCCCACTCTAACATAGAAGAATCTTTTAAAATGAAAATTAAAATTATTGGAGACTAGGCATTGAAAGCATAAAAATTAAACATTGACCCAAAGTCCTTAATATATATATATATATATATTTTTTTTTTTTTTTTTTTAAGGAAGCAACTGAAACAAATGTACTAATGACTTACTTGCATTTTTGTTTTCTTCTAACTACAAACTCGATAAACTTATTCAAGAAATAATTTTGGGGCTGGTGCTTCCTAAAAACAAAATGCAAATAGTCTATTAAAAGTTTTAGTTTTTTAATTTATAAATCTATCAAATGTATGCTAGAGTTCTTATATTTTTCTTGAGGAAGCATAGTTTTAAAAAAATGTTAGGAAAGAATGGCTGATCTATGTCCTTTGAGGTGTTTTTCCTATTTAGCAATATTTTCCTGTTCAGAATCTTCATTTCTATTCTTTGACTTTTTTTTTTCTTTTTTGCCTCCAGAGTTATTGCTGGGGCTCTGTGCCTGCACTAGGAACCCACTGTTCCTGGATGCCATTTTTCCTATTTTGTTGCCCTTGTTGTCGCTTGACTGTAAATGTTAGGAGTCCTTCTCTTGTGATAATACATTAACAACTATTAAAATATATTGAATAAATTGAAATTTTTTACTTAAATCTTTTAAATAACTTTTACTTTCTATATTTTCATAACACCATTAAAATATTTTAATAAAAATAAATATTTTTATTATTCTTGCATTGTTACTACGATTATTGCTGGACCCAAGTGTGAAAATATTGGTGGAAAACTTCACAATCTCTGCTTTAAAAATGTCTTCAAAAACTATAGTTCAACATCAAGGAAGACAAAAAAAAAAAAAAGGAAAAAGAAAAAACAAAACCAATGAGACTATATCTAACTGAAAAGCTTCTTCATGGTACAAGGAACTGTCACTGAAACAGAAATACAGCCTAAAGAATGGCGGGAGAGTTTTTTACATGTCATACATGCTAACATAAGCAAAATATGTATAGAACTCACTAAATTCTGGGGGGGGCATTAAAAATTGGAGAATGGACATGAAAAGAAGCTTTGGCAGAGAAGAGATCCAGAGGGCCAAAAGATGTATGGGAAAAAAAACTCTTAAGTCACTGATTATCAGAGAAATGCACATAAAGACAATGATAAACCATTTCATAACTATGACAATGTCATTCATTAAAAAGGTCAGAAACAACAAATTTGGGGAAACAGGGAAAAAGGAACCCTTCCACACTGCTGGTGGGAATGTAAATTGGTCTAACCCTTATAGAAGATAGTTGGAAATTTATCAAACACTGTCAGGTCCTGTCAGGGTTCTCAATCTCACCAAGCAGGCTGACCCACTCTGTTGTGCACCAGAGGAGGGAGCCGAAGAGGTCAAATCAAAGGCAGCAGGGGTGAGTACCAGCTGGGGGTCTTTCTCTGAGGACTGAGTCAAGAGACCAAGCCAAGGATGACTCCAGAAAGCTATCTGCCTATGAATAACATATTTATTGTATGGCAATCAAGGGGTTTTATAGGTTGGAGTAGGGGAAAGAACAGGGCAGCTATGGCCTAGCCTTATATGGTCAGGAATGTTAAGGGAGCAGGGGGTCTTCAGAGACAGTTACTTGTTTACACCATATATAGTCAGGAGAGCAGGAAAACAGGGAAATGGTCAGGGTTTTTCCAGTAACTGTTGAGTAAATGGTCAAGAAGTCAAGCTAGTTTAGGGAACTAGGAAGCTAAACGCCAGCTAGCAGAGGGGATTTGAGCCCCCGCTCCAAGGAGGCTTACAACAGGGAGGCTTGGGACCTGTTCTGCAGGTTCTCTCTTGCTCAACCCATAGAGGCGGAAAAAGCCCCTGGGGAGACTGACAGAAAGCCTTTACCTCCCAGGCATCCAGGAGTCCCCTCCTGGATGGCCTGCGCCATGCTCCACCTCCTCTTACGCAGGGTCCCACAAAATTAAAAAAGGACATACCCTATAATCCAGCAATTTATCCAAAGAAAAAAACACCTGTTTGAAGAGATCTGCGTACACCCATGCTAATAGTGATACTACTGTGAATAGCCTAAACTTGGAAGCCACTCAAAGGCACGAGTACATACATAAGTGGACTGCAGCCCGTTGTTCAATCTGAAGTCATCTCCTTTGTCTAATCTTGCATGATCTTGAAGGAATCCTGATAAATGAAATAAACCAAAAGGGAAAAAGGTAAGTACCAGATGATCTCACTTATAGTAGACCTTTAGAAATAAGGACAAACAGAAGGTGAAACTTGAACTGAGAATAGTCTATCACAACAAAGCAAAACTACCCGAGAGAGGAAGGGATAGGAAGTAATAAAGGTGTTAGGGTGCCAGTGCACTGGTGGTAGAAACAGTCCAAAATAAGAAGTTAAGAATGTTCTGCAGACATCATGGGAAGGTGATAAATCATACCCATGTTCCAACAACTGTACTGTAAACTGTTAACTCCCTAATGAGTGATTTGGAAACAAGTCTTACCCTCTATTCTGTAGTAATTCAGTAATTTTGCATATGGAGTTCTCCCTGCCCTTTATTATTACTATTTAAGATCCTACTTATGTTTTAGTGAGGAGATAGGAAGGAAGGAAGGAAAGCAAGCCAGACTTGACTCTGATAAATGTGGTCCTGAGGACTGAACTCAGGACCTCACGACTGCAAGTCTAGCACTTTACCCATTGTGCCACCTGCGCATGACAGATGGTGGTTATAAATTAATTAATATTCAGTCCATTCAGTATCTACATGTCCCCAAAATTTTTAGAGCATATCCACTTCAAGTGAATGTTTGGAACAATTGGCGATCCTGAGATTGTTTTGGAGCCGGTCCTTGTCCAAGCCTGAGCAGATTAACAAACTACATCAAGGTCTCTCCAGAGTTGCAAATAAACTGAAAAGCAGAGTCCCAGTGGTTGACCAAGTGGGAATGACTATGTGCACACGACCACGTGCCAAGGACCCGGGTTCAAGCCCCTGGCCACCACCTGTAGGTAGAAAGCTTCTGGAATTCGAGCAAGGCTGCAGGTGTCTGTCTGTCTCTTTCCCTACCTGACCCTCCTTTTCTTCACTTCTGTCTCTAGCCATGAACAAATTAATCAAGGAAAAAAAAAACACAAAGTGGAAATGACCTCTATGCCTGTTCCCACAAAGGCCTTAATCAAGTCGCAGCTTTTCTCTTCTTTTTATTTTGTCCCGTATCTCTGCCCTGTAACTTCTCAAGTTATTAATCACTAGCTTTGCGATTACCATGTTACCACTGGTGGTTGCATTGCTGGGGGGGAGGGTGCGGGGGGGCGAGGCGGGCTGGCTCCTGCAGGACCAAGGCCTGGCGGAAGCATCGGGACTGAGTCCAGCGAAGGCCCGGAGCCAGCTTAGCCCGCGCAGACCAGTCGGGAGGGGGACTGGGGGGGGGGGGGGCGGGGGAGACCTGCAAAGCGCTCCCCGGGGGCTTTGTGTGTGAGCCGGCCCTCAAGCCCACAGGCCCCGGGGGCAGCTGCACCACAGGAGACCGACAAGACACGCCTAGGCCCCGGCAAATTCCCGGCCTCCTCTGGCTCCCTGCCAGAAGCCGCCGCCCGTCGCCGCTTCTCTTCTTCTTCCGCTGTTGGTCCAGCCGCCCCGAACTCGCCCGCGCCCCGGCGCGTGGCCCCGAGGCCCACGGCGCGGGCTGCGCAGCCGGGACGGGACCGATGTGGCGCATGCGTGGTGGCGCCACCTGGCGCGGGAGCTGTGGCGGCGGGGAAGGCGGCGGGGAGCGCCGAGGGCAGGGCCGCCCGGGCCGGGCTCGTGGGGGTGGCGGCGGCGGCGGCGGCGTGGGCTGGCGAGGCCGCGCTGGTGGCGCCCGACAGCAACTGGAGGAGCGGTTCGCCGACCTGGCGGCGAGCCACCTGGAGGCCCTCCGCGCGCGGGACGAGCGGGACCGACAGAACGCGAGGCTGCGCGAGGAGAACGCGAGGCTGCGGCTCGAGAACCGGCGGCTGAAGCGTGAGAACCGGAGCCTCTTCCGTCAGGCCTTGCGGCTCCCGGGCGAGGGAGGCGACGGGGCGATCGCGGAGGGGACCAGGGCGATCCCCGGCCCGGAGGAGGTCGGCACGAACAGGAGGGCGAGAGGCGGTGGAGCCCCCGGCGACGAGCCTGGCAGCCCCAGGGCCCTGAGGGCCCGGCTGGAGAAGCTGGAGGCCATGTACCGCCGGGCCCTGCTGCAGCTGCACCTCGAGCAGCGGGGGCCACGTCCGCCGGGGGACAAGGAGGAGCAGCTCCTGAGCGAAGCCGACTGTGACCTCCCAGCCGCCAAGCCGAAACCCCCGGAGCCTGGGCTGTAGCCCCAGGCCAGAGCCGGAGGGGGCGTGGCCTCGCGTGGGCCCCGCCTCTTCCCGCGAGCGCTCATCCCGGGTCAGGCTAGGCTCCTGCCAACTGGAGACTGTGGCGCCCTCCGCCTGCGGTTCAGGCCTTGGGACACTTCCGGGATGCCATTCCCTTTTCCTCCCTTGGAGGTGGAAAAGGGGGCGGGGCCTCCTGTGAGCCTTTGCTGCCTGGAGCACCTGCCTCTCCCTGGGTGGTTTCCCTGAGAACAGACCTCCTAGCATGGGAGGAGTGGCCAACCTGGAAATTTCTGAGTGTTGTAAAAGACATGTTGCATTTTCTTTGTTTTCATCCCTGGAGGGATAATGTGTGTGTGTTTTGAATTGATTGTTCATTCTTCAGTCCCCCTAATACCTCCACCCATTACCTCCTGTGTGACCCAGCATTTTTAAGGATTTGTTTTTAAATCGGTATTACTTGAGTATCCTAGAAAGTACCACCTTTACATTTAAGAAGTTAAAATTTATAACTTGGGAACGAATGTTTGCCCCTGACCTAGTCTTTGTATTTTCAACATACAGGTTTATTTGCCCCCAAAGGAACTTTTTTTAAGTATCTTACTACAAGTTATCATTTGAATTGATAAATAAATATTTCATTGAAAGAAACAAAAACATTCTGTGACTTATTTGAAGGGTTAATTTTTCTATAATTTAATATACACCTTTGTATGCATTTTTACACATTTTAAATAGCTGACTTTGGTTATCCTTTGTAAACTATCATTTTCGTCATGTGATTGTAGGTTTAAAGATTTGATAGTCTAAACCTTTTTATTACACTTCAGACTTGATACTATGATCAATGCACGGCTATTTTGCCCTAGTTTGACTGTACTTTTTAAGTTATTTGTATATCCAAAAAGTGGTTAAAGTCCCAGTTGTGACTTTAGTAGCAAGAAATGTGATAATTTTAGCAAATGTTTCTGACATCACTTTATTGTACTTTGTTAATGAAGAGTACTTCAGCTACTAAAGAAGAGAAGAGGATGCCATTGCATTTTACTTCATTAAAAATTAAGGAATGGATTTGGAGACAGCACAATGGTTATGCAAAAGACTTGCCTACCTGAGACTCTGAAGTCCCAGGTTCATTCCCAACCACCACTATTAAGACAGCAGTGTTCTGGTGAAGAAAAAGGAAAGAGAAGAGAAATCTTGAGTATAAAGAGTGTTTATGGTGGGGGTAAATAGCATAATGTTTATGCAAAGAGCTCTCCTGCCTGAGGCTCCAAAGTCATAGATTCAATCCCCCCTACACCACCATAGCCAGAGCTGAGCATTGCACTAGTATAAATTAAATAGGTTTTTTAAAAAAAAAAAAAAAAAAAAAGAATAATAATGAAAAATGTTTAAGTATTGGTAAACACTTTAAGTTAAAAAATAGGAGATGAATATTTGTTAGAGCTAGAAAAAGTTTCATTTTTTTTAGCATGTATTACAAAACGAGCTGAAAAAGATAATTTTGTGAGTTTTCTCATCCTGGGTTTTGAAAACAGGATGCATTTTGCTTACAAGTAGTTGATACTTATTTACACCTAAGTCTTCCCCTATGATAGGAATATAAGAAACATGGTGAGAATGAGCATTTCTTTAATTTTCTAATAGTGAATGAAAATAATTTTGTAGTGGGAATTCAAATATAGAAAAAGAAACATGGGCCCTGTTACTTAACTATAAGTCAATGTTAACATTTATCATTCTAAATCTCAGTTTACTCATCACTAAAGTGAACAAGACATCTACCTCAAAATACAAAAATTTACTGAGACCTCGTATTCAAAACAACTGCTTCATCCACATGGCCCAATCAGTGAGAATTACAATTCAGAATATGAAAATTGTAAATACATATTTTACTGGCACTTTCCCTCATATTATTCCTGTGTGACCATATGAGTATTGACAGATATATATATATTTTAGTGATTAACTTTTTTCACTCCTATGAGCAAGTAAGATGGTAAAGTTAAGGTGGTAAAGTTAGATATAATAAGTGATTATGCAAAATTGAAATTATTCAACAATCAGATACTTTGTTTATATTGTTTTTAACACTTTTTTTTCTTTATGTATACTCTTAAGTATAGTGAAAACAATTTTAAGTAGAGAGGCACATAATCCAAGATAAGGACTACTTTAAGAGTACGATTTCAGAGTTAAACATTCTGAAACCAGAAGGATCCATTAAGTTCGATAAAGCTCATTTATTTTCAAATTTATTGGGTTTCCCTGCTGGTAACTGGTAAAGCATCATGTAGTAGTCATGAAATATATGTTGTAGTATATCAAACTGGGTATGTTTCAAAGAGTGAGTGATGTTGATAATGAGAAAAGTTTTATCTTGGATTTAGTTTGCTATAAAATAAAAGTTCTGATTACCACACTTTGTTTAACAATGCCAGCTTATTTTCATAATTTCAAAGTTGTTTTTCAATGTAAAGAAAGTTTATGCTTTATAGAAATGAACAACTGAAATATATCATTTGTCAAACATTCGTGAGGTTTGACTGTTTTTTATAGATCAGTTTTTTTTGTTTTTTTTTTTTTGTGGTTGGTACTCAAAGTATACATTAACATTTTCCTTTTAAAGTTAGAATAAGGACAGCAAAATCGCTCACATGATAGTGTACCTGCTTTTGTAGGTTCCAACATGGCTCCCACCACCCTGCAGGAAACTTCAGTGTTGTTTTGCCTTTTCCTGCTTTCTGTTTCTGTCATACTCTACTGGAAAACATCAACCCAGAGAGGTGAAGCCCTGGTGATTTAAAACAAAACACAAAAAAATGATATATATTTGAAAGTAATATAAAATGCTGTCCTTGATAAAATTAAACTTTATAAAAGTACTTTAAAACATTTTTGTCTTGTTTATATAATCTTAGACATGTAGTTGCTAATTTATAAATACAGACACTATAAAATCAATAGTTTTGGGGGTCGGGCGGTGGCGCAGTGGGTTAAGCGCATGTGGCGCAAAGCGCAGGGACTGGCGTAAGGATCCCGGTTCGAGCCACCGGCTCCCCACCTGCAGGGGAGTCGCTTCTCTGTCTTCCCCTCCTCTCTTCATTTCTCTCTGTCCTATCTAACAACGAATTGCGTCAACAAGGGCAATAATAATAACCACAACGAAGCTACAACAAGGGCAACAAAAGGAGGGAAAAAAAATGGCCTCCAGGAGCGGTGGATTCATGGTGCAGGCACCGAGCCCAGCAATAACCCTGGAGGAGGAAAAAAAAAAAAAAAGAAAAAAACAATCAATAGTTTTCATATACTGAAATTTAAAGTTGGTCTTTATCTGGAATTCTCTCTACATTTGCCTAAGTTCTGTCAGCCTTTCACAGTCTGAGTTCAAAGGATTCCGCTTCTCTACAGAGTTCTCCAAGATTCTTTGAACTTCATATGATCTCTCCTGTTTTAAATAGAATACTCAAAAATGAGGGAAAATTCTAATAAGGCTGTGGCTTTATCTGAGTACAGAAATAAACCTTGATGAGAAATATTAAAACACAAAGCTTTGTGTCAATGAAGAGAAATATCAGACCATCGGATAGGAAAACGTTATAAAGATGACACTTTTCTCCAACAAATTAAGAGATTTAACATAAGCCCAATAAATTTTAACATTACATTTTGTTAAAGATTGCAGCCCGCAAAGTACCACAGTGGATAAAGTGTTGGCCATTTGAGCATGAGGTTCTGAAATGGATTCCTCAGCCTTACATGTATCAGAGTGATGCTCTGGTTCTCTTTCTCCTTCCTCATCCCCATTAATTAGTAAGTAAAGCCTTTAAAAAAGTTAGCTTCTCTAAATAATAAAAATTAAACTACATTGTGTTTTATCCATAACAGAATTTGCTTAAAAAATCTTCTCAAAATCTACTTAGTAGTATATATTTTTATGATAAACAACTAGCAATGGGTAGCTTTTAGATCCAAATTCTCAGAGATTTGTCTTTATGTAGAAAAAAAAACAGAAAAGAGAATAGTAAGTAGGATGTTGCTAACTTCTTATAGAATGATAATCATTGTACTCTAAAATATGAGTATTTTGAGAAGGGAACTTGAATAATCATCTCATAACTCATACTGAGTACTGATACATTTTTTAAAATTATTCATTTATTTATTTTTAAGGAAGACAAAGACAAAACTTTATTGAAAATAAAAAGAAAACCATTGGCCAATGGCGGGGGGAAGGAGAAAGAATTCTCAAATCTGTATCCCCCCTTCCTTCCTTGTCCTTTTCCAGGATATAATTCCTCTCCTCTTGTCTGTGTGGTTCCATGCACATTGTAACATGTGTGTTCAACCAGGTTCACCACTGCCTAGCCCCTCCAACTAGAATTTTTTATGACAATTTTTATTTCCACTTGCTTGCTTACAGAACAGTCCTGGGTGCCTCCCCTCAGACCTTGACCAGTTCTTTGGCAACAAAATGAGAAAGCAGGCCAGGTGGTACTCAGATCAACTTTTTTTTCTTTTTGGGGGGTGGTATATACACCCTTTGCTATAAAAAGGGTTGGGGTGTGTCTCCATATTGCAGACCCATGTGGAAACACAAGTTCAGATCGACACTGCTCTTATGTTACTTCCAGAAAAGCCCAGATTCGGGATGTGAAAAAAAAATTTTCTTGGCCTTTCATATTTTACCTTTGATTTTTGTCATTTTAAAAATAGAATTATTATTGTATTTTAAACTTAATGAATGCCTTTAATTATCTTGAAGAATCTAATTGATAACCATGAAGACCAATACTTAAGGGAATAGTAAAAGAAAAAAATAATGAATGAAGGCTTTTTTTATGTTACATTACGTTATTGACTTAGGTGCTTCAGAATGTCAAGAAGCTCTGTTGCACATTTACAGTCAGATAGTTTCTATAATTTCCCTCTGCCCTGCCCCTCCGTTCCATCTGCATAGTAAAAGTAGAATACATCTCAGATTCAAGTTTCAGCATATATGGAAGGGAAAATAAATGGGACAGTCTTGGCCAGATCTGAAAATAAGAAAAAGTTCTCTGGTCATATTCCACTAGTAAAAATCCTGACACCACCTAATTAACTTCAAAAAAATAAAATAAAAGTCTGAGCAGTGTAGTCTGAGTAGTATAGTTACTCTATGAAGTCTTTGCACTGTTGTAATTTCATTGTTAGGGAGAAACAGGAGAATAGGATTTGGTGGATAGTCACCTTAACAGAGGCTGCCACCTTCTTAATCTACTTAAATAAACTAAAATAATTTTTGTCACTTGAACTACTTCATTTAATAGTAATATAAAACTAAACTTTAATGTGTTATATCTAGTATTTCATATATGAAGTAATTAGTATTTACCTGAGATATGAAGCAAAACACAAATAAGAACAAAAAACAAGAAGTCTTTGAACAATACTTCCAATGGTCTTTTATATCTGAATTATTATCACATCCTATACACTTTTCCTCAAAAATGCCTTTCATAGTTTTATGTTTGTTTTTGGTTTTTTTTCCATAATTCTGGGCATATGGTAGCTACAATAGCTTGGGCTTCATTTTCTGTATGGTGAACATTGAAGATTACTTAGTAATTAAATTTCAGAGGATAAACTGACGCGTACACCACTAATCAATAATCTTTAGAACAAACTTTGTGGATAAAATGGGAGCACGTAAAAGGTAACCCATTTTTAAAAATTTATATTTACATTTATCTTATCCTATACATTTTATTGTTTTGTTCATATTCAATAATGTCCTTAGCACAGAAAAATCACACATTTTGTAGATGTTCAAATGTTTTCAAGGGGCCAAAAGTCAGATAGCAGAGCTTGTTATTGTAGTTTGGAACCTTAAGAATTCCTGTAACACACCGATTTTTTTCAAGTATAGAAATTGGGTGTTAGGGTACGTCCAAATATATATATAATAGCAAGGTTTGTTTTGATACTTGAAAAATGCACAAGGTGAGAAAATTACTATTTCTGAAGTATCTTCATAATCCTTGACTTTGGGGATGAAAAGAAGTAATAATTATGTTATATTTATTCCTTGTTTTATAATTTCTACTTTTTAAAATTGAAGAATTAACTTCTCAGGGCTTATTGGTATATGCTTTTTTTTTTCCCCTTTGGCTTTTTTTATATTTAAAGTTGACACTCAAGGCAGTTTTGTTTCTTTCAAATCTGAGCAGACTACCAAATTAGCTGAATTTGTATACTTCACAACTTTTTCTGAGAACAAAAGCACTTCTGCACTTTTAATAAGGTCCATCGATATTTCTAATAACTTTATATGTGAAAATATCTGACTGTGAAGCTGATTATGTACTCAAGTAGAAAGCTATAATCAAAAATTTTCTGACTCTGATTTCCTTTTTTTTCCCCCTCATATCATTGGTACAGATGCTGTGCATCTTTTCAAAATTCAAAATAATTGTATCTGAAGATTTCTTTTAACTAGAATTTTCAAAATGTTTACTAAACCCACATATTGCCCATAAAATAAATATGTATGAATTATGCTTCTGAAACTGAGCTTTTAAAGCATAAGTCAAATTAAAAAATTAAATATAATACTCTGACCTAAGTCCCAGATATCAATTATTCCACTTCCAAAGTCCCTTAACAATCAGTCTGGTTAAAAGGTTAAGCTCCATATGGCTGTTTTTTGATAATTAGAAAGATACTAGTTATCAAGGGCCAGGCAGTGGTGAACCCAGTTGAAAGTAGTATATAGAACTAAGCGCAAAGATTACAACCCCCCCCCCCAAAGAGCTGGTATCTAGCCCTGCTCCCCTCCTGTGGGGTGGGGAGAGGGCATTTCACAAGTTCCTAAACAGGTCTGTAGGTGTCTTTCTCCCAGTCCATTCCCCCTCCTCTCTCAATTTCTCTCTCTCTCTCTCTCTCTTTCTCTCTCTCTCTTCCAATAAAATGGCTGCTACCAGTGAATTTGTAGTGCTGGTGTCAAGCCCCAGTGATAAGCCTAGAGGCAGAAAAAAAAAGATACTAACACACATTGTTCTGCATAGAGATTTAAAAGGTTTATATCTGGTGGGAATGCTGTAAACTTGTACCTCTGTGATTTTGTAAACCAAAAAAAAAGTTTATATCTTAAGAGATTCAGTGCTTTCAATAGGTAGTATTCAGTATCTGTACACGTCGGGACATTTTCTTTAGGGGGGGTCTATCTCAGGCCTGGATCCCCAGGCATGACAGTTCTGTTGGCCACCAGAGACAGGCACTGGTGAGAGTCAGACCCTAGGCAGCAGGAGTGAGTACACTGGGATCTTCTGGGATCTTTCTCTGCAACTGGCAGCAAGAGATGAGACCAGAGATTACCCAGGACACCATTGCTGTAATAGTGCATTTATTGTGCAGCAGACCAGAGTCTTTAAAGGGTGGTAGGGGAAAGGAGAGGTCTGTTAAGGGATACGTCACATGGTCAAGACAGCAGGGGGTAGAGAAATGGTGAGGGTCTTTCCAGTAACCATTGGGTAAGTGGTCTAGCTAGTTTAGGGAATGAGGAAGTGAAAGGCCAGCTAGCACAGAGGGAGGAGGTGGGTCTTTGTGTAGGGGAGAGAGGCTGACAGGGGGATAAAACCTGTTAGTCAAGTAGGTTTCCCTGCTCCATCCCCAGGTGGGGGAGAATGACAGGCGACTGTACTTCCATGCACTGGAGAGTGGTCCCTGCAAGTGGTCCACACCATGTTAGACCTCAGCCTCACAATTTCCCACATGTACATGAAGTCTTCTTTGTTAGTTTTTATTGCCACCAGGGGCTTGGTGCCTTCACTAGGAATCCACTGCTCCCAGAAGCCATTTTTTTTTCCTTTCTATTTTATTTGACAGGACAGAGAGAAATTGAGAATGGACTGGAGATAGAGAGGGAGAGAGAAAGATAAATACCTGCAGACCTGCTTCACCACTCGTGAAGCATCCCCTCTGCAGGTGGGGAGCAGGAGCTGGAACCAGCTCATGTGTGCTTAACAGGTGTGCCACTGTCTGGCCCCTGTATATGAAGTCTAACAATACAATCAAAGAGATCTATTTCCTTCCTTGGACTACTTATTATTCAATACAGGAATATAAACAAATAATGTAAAATAGGAAATCAGAGAGAAAATATTAATCCTGCACACTAGAAAGTTCAAGACTCACATATAGTGTTATCTGAGTTGATTTTTAAGAGACAGAGGATTAAGTATATCAGTCTTGTGATATGATTATCCAAGATTAAGAAAACACTAGTGAAAGAATATGAACAAGCATTATATGGAATGTCTGAGGAAGACATATATAGTAATACTATTGAAGTGAACTGAAATATATAATATTTTATGTATCTTTGAATAAAGGAGACTAGGGTCAAATAGTGGAAGGCTTTAAATTCCAAGCTGAGAATTAATCTTTCAGTGGAGAAAAATCAAAGTCCTTTGAGAAAATAGTTAGTTTAGAATTGTAGAGCACTTTAATGTCATGATCAGATAAAGTTTTAAGAAAGATTACATAGGCAGCATATAATTGGAAGAAGAAACTGGAAGTAGAAAAACCAGGACAGAAATCAGAACAATGGTTTAATTAAAAGGTAAAACCCCCATGAACATAATTAAAACAGTTAAACAAACATTTTTTTCCTGTAAAAGCAGAAACTATGGCTAGATGGTTTGTATCCCATGATGGCACAATCATGGGAGAAACATGTACAGTTATAATAGATAAAATCAACGAATAGTGGGCTGGGAGGTGAATAAAATGTTGGACTTTCAAATATGGAATTCAGACTTCAATTCTCAGCATTACATCTCTGTCTCTCTTCTCTATCACTGATAAATATTTTAAAACTATCTACTCTAGGGGGGTCTGGCGATAGCACAGTGGGTTAAGCGCACATGGCACAAAACACAGTGCAGACACTGAGCCCCAGCAATAACCCTGGAGGCAACAAACAAACAAACAACTATTCTTAAGAATTAATTTACAGAAATGTGAGATTCAAATATCTAAGGAAACTGATGTAGGTAGACTAAACACAAAACAAAAGGGGGCATCTAGGAGACTATTTTTCTTAAAGATCCATTTAAAAAAATCCAGGAAAGACACGTTGAAGAAATAATGAATTATGGGGCCGGGTGGTGGTACACCTGGTTGAACGCACATGTCACAATGCACAAGGACCCGGGTTCAAGCCCCCTGCTCCCACCTGCAGGGGGAAAGCTTTTGGAGTGGTGAAGCAGGGCTGCAGGTATCTCTCTG